>NC_084671.1:8430743-8754743 GCF_028389875.1 Rhea pennata | reverse complement strand
AAAGAAAGTAAGACCTCCTCCTCTGATTTGTTTTTCATTTCCTTCCATTTCAATTCATTTCATTTTATTTCCTTCCTTTACAAGTGTTGTCCTTTCCCATAGGAATTTATGGTGCTGTTTCCATACCTATTAAAAAAACAGGAAAAAAATCTGGATAGTCCTGTACAGTCAAATGGCAAACAGCATAGGCAACCTCAATTACCCTGCTCAGTGAGCAGAGATTAGGCCCCTGCAGTATGCACTGCCTCAGTTTCTCTGCTATGTTCTTCATTCATTTACATCTTGCAATGGAGTTTAATTTATCTGGATATGCCAGTCCAACAGAATTTAGTTTCTCCTCTTAGCTGCTGTGATAGTCTTATACTTCCTGCCTTTTGAAAGTATAGCAATCTATAGCTAAAATAGACCTTTTTTTGCTGAGTATCTTCATGTTTTTTCAGCTCTTTCTTTGCTTCACATCACAGAAAATTTCCGAACTTCACCTCAGCACCTGAGGTACTGATTTCAATTTACATTAATTTCAGACACCACAAAGTGATTCCCTAATAGCTGAGCATTTTTAACTCTTCTCTTTTTTGAGGTAAAGAATGAGGAAAAAGGGTTTTAAAGATATCCATATATTGTACGTAGTAACAGTTTGCAGTGAAGCATATACCCTTAATGTTCCAATGAAAGTTCTTGCAATAAAATATATACAATTCCCTCTCTTTGGCTGTTATTTCACACTTTTTCTCCATTGAGTTTTTTAAGTTTTTGAACAAAATGAGAAAACAAAATCTCTTTTTCGTGCTCAAGAGTAGCAGGGGTCTCACAGAAGGGAAAAGAGTTTTCTCTCTAACCTTGAGTAATTCACCTGCCTTTTACAGGTAAGGCATGGAAGTGGGAGATGAGGGAGCAAGAAATCCTGACACTAAGTATGGCTCTCCATTTGCATCAAAAGTCTCATGAAGAGCCTCTGAAGAACTTGAAAGCATGGTCACCAAGGAAACAAAATTGTGATACATATTTAGCTTGGAAAACTGAAAAATGGCTTTGTTTAATGGCTACGTACTTTTCCCTATTGGAAAGGGGATGACGATTAATCCTCAGTCTGTTGGAGAAGACTTGGCTTAGAAATCACCATTAGAGTGATTTTAAATTAGCATATACAGCAGGCTCAGTAAATTCTTTTCCTCTCATTTTGTCCACTCTGGGCACTTTTTACCTTAATTTAATTGTCTGCCAATTATTGCAAGGTAGTTACACATTTTTAAAGCTAGTGTGGACATTTTTCTGTATTAATCTCTTCAACCTAGCTGATAATTAATGTGAGTTATCTAACCCCCTACCCTTGCAACCCTAGAGATAGTTTTACCTATCAAAGATATGACGCACTTGATACCAAAAAGAACAATTACATCTTCATTTAAAATAGCTGGGGAGCAATGTTTAATTAGAATTATATGCTCTGTATTGTGGGCAACTGACTTTCATATAGACAGGGACTTCAGTGGTCTAAGTTATCAAATTTAGCTCTGCTGTTGAGCATGCAAATGACCTTGGGAAATCATTTTGTTCCTTGCACTTCTCTTTTGACCTCCTCCCTAAAACACATAAAGAAAAATGCATGACAAATGCTCTATCTAAGTTAAGCAGTAATATTTTTAAAAGCTGGATACTGATGCTTTTTTAAGGGTAGGGACTCTCAAAAAGGAAACAACATATTTTTTCTCCACGTTTTTGACCTGAAGTTATATTTTCATGACTTTCTTTGGAAGAGTGAAAGCATTTTTTGAGAAAATGTCAGTTTTCTGCAAAGCATAGTTATTCTTGAATACAATCTAGTTTAGCTTTCCCATTATTGGAATTTTTGTATTATTTGAAAATGGATGAAGTGACTATACAGGTGTCAGTGCATTTGCATGACATTTTCCATTCAGACTGTGCAGACATGACTCAGATAACATCAAGCTCTCTATAAGCAAAGACTCCATGTGTTTGATACTGTAACTATTTCTTCCTTTGCCTTGCAGAAATGCCCTGCCACCTGCAGAAAGAACATTATTTCACTTTACATTTGTTCTACATCTTCATGCAACACAGCCACACTATGGTGTGTGAATGGTGGTGTGTACAGGGGACCGAGTACTTTCACATAAATGCCAGAAACACGCATTTCGTGCCTTGTCTTATTTCTGAAAGTGAGCACTATCATCTGCTTACAGTTGCCTAATAATAAAAATTGGCTGGAGTGTACTCCATATTAGCTAATAGCTATTGCTGAGCCAAGTTAGTCCTTGAAAGAGAAAAAAGGAGCTGGCAGAGCCTTTTGCTTTCTGTTGGTAACCACTCCATGTCCCCAAAGTGCAGGTGACTCATTCTTAGATCTTCAACGAGTTTGTTGTCCAATGCTATTATGACAGATAATGTGGAAATCATTGGAGCTTTTATTTGCTTAATCAAAGCTAAATCTTTACATGCGAAAGACCAAGTAGATTATTTAGAACCTACTCTTCTTCTCACGGTTCCTCCTGTATGATCTGTTGCCTCAAGAGTGGCACCAACACTTCAATGACTGGATCTGCTGAGTCCACAGAAAGGAGCCCTAAAACCCATCGGATGCTTCAAAACTGAAATGTCGCAGGCATACTCTGCAGGGCCTGAGAGCCCTGAGCCGGACGAGGCCTGGCCCTCACTTCCTGGATTTGGCCATAGCAATTTATAGTGATGAGCTGGGGGCCCCACGGTGCTGCAGCATGGGAAAAAGGAAATTCAGAAGAGAGAGTTCTGAGAACCATGTGCACCCTCCCCTAACCCGAACAAAGCTCGAACCATTGATTTGCAAAGATTAGCTTCAGCTTGGTCCTTTTTTTTTTTTATTAATATTTATTTTTTTTTAATTGAAAGTCCCTCCAAGCCTGTAGAAACCGTGTTGCTTAAGGAACAGAAACTTCTGCCAAGCTGATTGAAGAAAGCCTCTATACCAACACTGAAAGTGTCTTAATCAAGGTTGACAACAGCACCGTGGTGAAATGAATCGATCGTTAGGGGAAAAATGGCTTTTCTTTTTAAGAAAAGGTGTATGTTTTCTATTGATTTTTTTCCCCACTCAGGATTTTACAGTGAATCCATAAAGCAACTTTCACTGCAGTGTTCTTGGAAATAAATGGACCACATATTATGCACATTCATTTAAACTCAGCAGATTTATTGAAAAAGAACAGGAGCCGATTGAGTTAGCTTTCTGTAATTGAAAAGGAGCTTGGCTGAACCAGTCTCTTTTTGCAGGCAATTTGTCTGCTTGAAAGTTAGATCATCAGCTGTAGTTAAACTGCATTCTGCTTTCAAGATTCTTCTTTTGTGTCTCCAGTCTCGATTTTTCCTAAAACATCCTCAGCTTACCTTTTATACCTTGCATGAAATTCAGTAAATCAGATGAAAAATTGGAAGGAGCCTTGCCACTAATCCAGTCTAGCAACTGGACCAACCTCTGTCCTGTCACAGTCTCTTGTACTTTAGCAGGAGGAGTAGAAGTCCTCACACACACAGCACAACCCCAGGGAAGCGGTCCTCGGTAAACAAGCAACATCAAAAGCAGAGTGTAAGCTAGGAGGAACTCTGTTTTTAAGTGGGGATGTCCATTTATTTTAAAGTAAAACAACTTTTTCCTATTTCACAGGAAAACGTGGCATGCTGCTTGAACCTATGCACTTCTACATCTTACTGTCCTTTTGTCTGCTACCTAAACAGCTACACAGACTATATGAACAGACAGCAGAATAGCCTTTGACCTGTAAAGTCACTCTCCTTTTTTCAGTGGAGTTTTATAGAGAGTACAGCATTCCCAACTCTTTCACTGTCAGTAGGTCAGCTCTATCTCCTTGCTGAGCTTTTTTTTTACCTCTTAGCACCAAGTTCTCATCTTGCCTCATTAAGGCTCTGGAGCATCACTTGAAGGGAACCCACTACCCCAGGCCTTGGATGGTGGCTCACCTATCTGCTTCACTTTGACATCTTCCCTTTTGGTCAGGAGTTAACACACGAAAAAAAATCTCCCAGAGGAATCTCTTTCCTTGCGTTTGGCTCCACTTACCCAGAGTGGCTCCAGAAGAGCCACCCACTCACATAAATCAGCAAGATGATCCCTTGACCACAGTTTAGGAAGAGGAAGCACAGTGCTCAGAGGCATGACCTGGGGAACGCTGGCCTCTGTGCAATGGTAATGAGCAGTAACTTTAAGAGCTCAGCACCACAGAGACATTTTAATAGTGAGGAAAGCATCAGCTTCTCATTGTAACTCACAGGAGCTGGCTTTGGGGAATGCTGAATACTGTTTGCTGCTTGCATTTCATCACAGGTTTGCCCCTTGGTAAGAGCAGTGCTCATTAAGGCCCAGCGCTGTAACGGCAGAGGAATATCAGCACTATCCCAAGAGCACAGCAGTTTGCAGGCATAGCTTGAACCACTGTAACACCAACTGAGAGTGCCTTAGAGATGGATGTAGCCCATCAGATAGACTGCGGAGCTGAGGTGTGCGTGTCCTTGAAAGCTTCAGCAGCAACATCTTTTTGTGAGTGAGGAAACACAAAAACAAAAGCTGATCTAACGGCATAAGCTCTGGTGAGTTATGACAGTTCCTTAGCTCTGTAAATAAAATGCATATAAGTTATACTCATGAATCAAAGATGAGAACAAACAGTTAGAGCCAAAACAGAAGCTGCTTTGATGGTTTGTCCCCACCGTCTGGGAGAGGATTGCAACCCTTAGGTGAGCAGTGCAGGAGAGAGGGGGCAAATTACTCCTACAGCATTTGACAAGTACAACTGCTACATAGCACAAGCAGTCACTCAACACGTGCAGTCCACACATGCATTGCGTTGGGTCTTGCAAAAGAGCTGTTTGAATGTTGATTTTGGGCCATGCATAAGAACTACCTGAGGTTCTTCCTTTTATAAAGTTTTCCCTAATGCAGTGAAAACCAAGAAAAGCCTGCTGTTTTGAGTAAAACACATTGTTTATTCTCATTAGAAACTGTGTTTTCTCTTTTGTGTTAACTGTTTTGAAAACACTGTTCAAAAATGAAATATGAGAACTTTGAAGGAACCACTTTTCCTTGCAGCCTGTTCACACAGTCTAACCTTTCTTTTCAGCCTTGGGAGGCTGCTAGTTAGAGACCGCAGCTGCATTTCGTAAGGACTGGCAAGTGCAGGGCGAGGAAAAAAGGTCACAGCACCACAAGTTTGTAAGTCCCCAGTACTCCTCTCTCCTGTTCATGGTGCTTCACTGGCATTTTTCCCAGAAGAGAGCTACTGCTGTAGTCTAGCCCAGGCAGCAGGAGAATCCGCTGCCAGGTTGAAGCCACCCAGCCTGTGGTAGCTACATTGGGCTAAATGGGTCTCCTGAGACCCCACTTGTCAGAGATGCTGTGCGGGTTGTTGGCTGCTGCACTGGCCCAAAGAATGGGAGATGCATTGATCACATAGGTGATCAACCATAGGTGCCAAACCCTGACATAATTTTTCCTGATTTGTAGCTGAACTGAACCAAAAGCATTCGGAAATCGATATTAGTGGATTTTGACTGAAGCTCTAATTTATCTCACCTTCATTCTCCAGAGTAATTCCTAAAATTGAAATGATTTTAAATGAAAAGGAGTTTCCCTGTATGTGTCCCATCCCCCGAGTAAAAGGAGAATAAGGGAAATAATAAGAAAAAGTCTTCTCTAGATTCTATGTTAACACTTCCAGGTTTACCTCCCAGATAGTTGTTGATGAATATGATAATTTGTGGAAAAGTACCTGCTATGTAATGGCTACATGTGTCATATATACATTAATGAGATCATACATCCATTCTGGAGAACTTTTATTATAGAAATAGAGAATGGTCTGCAAGTTGTTTTTGCTATTGGTTTTGGGACCAGCTGTCAGTAGATTTAATCAGCATATGCTTACATATTAATAATGAAAGTGATTATCTTCCTTTACATTAGAAGTAAAGCACCTGTGATGAAAAACAGCAAAATAAATACTTAATCATTTCAACCACAGCTACTCTATGGTTCTTATGCTGAATTCTAAAAGATAGTATGAACCTTAATCATCTCTATCTCCTTCAGCTGGTAGCCAAAACATAATTACAGAGAATACCAAGTTTTGCTAAAAGAAAGAAGATAAATCAAGATCTCTGGCTCCACCCATAGAGTGGATGAGCTCGGGTATAGCAGCCTCACAAGGATCCAGACTCCCTAGGAAGGCACAGTCCCCAGGCTGCTAGAGATAGCAGTAGGTTCTGGTGGGAAACCAGGAGGGCCTATTCACCAGTCAGGACCAGAAGCAAGCAAGTACAGACACCTACCTAGTTTAGCTCAGCAAAGGACAGAGCTTAACTGTAGCTGCTGGGCCAAGGATCAGCAGGTGGGTGTGGGGAGGTCCCAGATGAGGCTGATAAGGACAGTTAAGGCCTATTGGCGGAGCTCAGTTTCCCACACTTTAAAAGTGGCTGAGGTTGGCTATGTGCTTTTTTATTATTTTTTTAAATTAATTTGTTGCCTGAGTGTGCATATTGTTTCATGGTTCCTAGGAGAGTTTCCTCAGGTATGTAATCCTTGCTAGTCAATGAGAGTCTCTCCCTGAGAGAGTTTGGAGCCCTGAATATATTTTATCTGATGCACTTAAAGCCCCTCAGCATCACCCTAGTTGAAGAGATGGGCTTCTGGTATCTTTTGATAGGGCTTCAGGAGGGAGGCATGGATTTCTTTCTTTTTCTGTGTCAGAGGTCCAGGTCATAGGCACCTGGGAGGACTAGATCAGCAGTTGTGACAGGTTCCAAATAACGATGGTCCTGCTTGTCAGGTGGCTGGGCAGTCCAGAGGCGCTTGCTGGAAAGTCAAACCTGGTTACTGATGAGCAATGCTGGGCAGGTCACACTGTCAGCTGCCTTTTGTAGGTGCCTTTGGCTATGTATTGCTGTTACGAGGAGGATATGAATCTGTTGGAGTTGTATGAGCAGACTGATAGCTCTGGGTACATATGCAGTAGCTCTTATGGCTGGAGGATATTGGAGGTGCAGGCACAGTTAGCAAAGAATGGGGTCTGCTGCGCAGAAGCCTAGGAATTTCTTCTTGTAAACAAAACACCCTGGCCCTCAGTGGCCGAGTCATCTTGAAAAAAGTGACTAATACTGGAAGTAATGCTCTGCTGTTGGTGTCCATGCATTGGTCTAGGAGTGGGGTGAGGAGGAGGGGAGTCACGTTTGTACCTGGAGCATGAACTCTCCCAAATCTGGCGGTGAGCTGGGCCATCTGGTCACTACTGATGCTGCCCAGGAGGCCACAGCATCAGAAAACAGGCTGTGGGAAAAGTCAGGCTGTCTGTGAGACAACTTTCTGGGGGGAAGTCAAAGCATTATCAGCTCCTCAGCCTGACCTTGGCCAAATGCTTAGGCTTTCTACTTGCTTGTTTTCTTTCTCGCTCTCTCAGTTTCGTGATGCAAATAGCTCCTAGTGAATACCAGAAATTTTCAGTCATGAGCATGGTTATGTCACAGTGCATTTTTGCCTTACAGAAGCTTAAGAATCAAACTCTGCACCCTGGTGCACACATTTTTATCTAGTAATTAAATGTTCTTATCACCCCAAGCTCTGGTTAAAAATAGTCCATGATTCCCTATGGACTACAGAGGGGGAAAAAAAACGTCTTAAGCAACACATGATAGAGAAGCTGATGTACTTCGAATCACTTCTGAAAACGGGTGGAGAGCCTTTTCCAAAGAAGTGTCACAAGATAGAATCTGGAGAGACAAAGTCAGAGGGAGAAAGGGGAGAGGAAAAAGGAATCACTGCAATAACGTATTCATCCATTTCTAAAATAAAATTTGGCTGAACTTTTAAAATTAGTTTTTCAATCAAATTAGATGGAGGTGGAAAAATTCCCTTTCCTAGCACAGAAATGCTGGAAGGCAGAAGGAATGGGGAATGAAATCTCACTTTGACCTGAAACAGCTTATTATGAAGAGCCCAGAAGGGCCAGCAGTGCTACCAGGGCTTGTGCTTGTGCCTGGTGCGTTTCTAAAGCTCCTTACTAGAAGAGCACCAGCAGAAGCAGGGCCAAGGACACCAGCATCCCTGGCTACCATTTTCAGCTCAAAAAAGAAAAGCTAATGTGCAAAAGGAGCAAACGAGGGTGGATTTTGCGATAAGAGAAATCTGCTTTCCACCTTACCTCCCTTCTCAGGCTCAGAGCACCTTCTGAGAGCCTTCTGAGTAGTGTCATTCCCAATGTCTGAAAAATAATCAGCAATTCTCTGTGTGGAGTTTTGATAATGCTCTGGTTAGAAGCCCAATCCATGGTGATGATTAAGGAATAGAAATGGGCATTTATTTCTTTACTCTCATATTCATCCTGCTTGACAATATAGTAAGGGAGAGGTCACCCCCACATGCTGGTGGTGTCAGGGTGATGCATGGCCTGAGATGAATCATCCTTGAGGAAAGAGAGTTCCTCCAATGCCAGCGTCGAGGGCCCCCCTTCCCGCTGCACTTTCCCAAGCCTGTGACACATACTGTGCACGCCACCGAAACTACACGCACAGCTGTTCCAGGACCAATTAGTCATGTGATATTTGAAAGATCAAATATTCTTTCCCTGCTTATCAACACTGCAATTATTGCTTGTCAGGGTTTTATGCTCTTAAAATAAACACCCAAATGCTCACGTTAACCCTTCAGTGCTCTGCTGCTGAGTTAAGACATTGCCTGTTTTCACAGCAGCTCATGGGGTAAGCGGAGGGCGAAATGGGGGAGAAAGGGCGTGGGTGACTTGCTCAGGGTGTCAGAGTCGGAGGATTAGGACCTAAGAGCTCTCAACTGTCCCTTCGAAGGCCTTGATAATATGTCACCTTTTTACCTTCCTGGTGTGCATGTGACATTATGAATATATTGAAGCTACATTGGCTATGGTAAATAGACAGAACTGATAATTTGTTTGGAGCCTTCTTTTTCTGTTTAAATGAAGTTTTATAGGAAAAAGCCACTTTTTGAGTTTCCTAGTTTTATGTTCTTCAATTCATTTTTGTTCAGCAAATGTCAGTTTACTTTTGATCCGTCAGCCAAACATATTCTCCCTTTTAGCTAGCAAAAGGGGAAAGAAAAAACATGAGGGTTTTTTTAAGAATTCTTTTGACAGAAATCCAAAACATTTCCTAAGAAAATCACTGAAATTTTATTTTCTCTATTTTCCTATGGGATATTGCAGGCCTTATTTCTTTCCTTGCCTGGCTGCAGCCTGAGTCTGCATTAGTGCTAGCTGACACCAGCTGTGTGGGACTGTAAAATTTTTAGCCTGGACAGGGATTGTTAAGACTTCAGCCACTTCAGGTCTGTGGCCAGACAGGCTTGTGTCCAGCTACTGCTGTTCTTCCATCAGCCGTTGCCTGGCTGTAACGGGGACTGCGAAGGCAATCAAGCCTTGCTGTGCTTTGGGGATAACAGGGAAGAGAGGTCAAGTTTTGCAAAGTAAATGCAAGTATGTGCGCTAGCTTATCACTGCCACAGGCTTAATTTTCAGATGCAAACGATCCGGGTCATCTCCTCTGGGTCATCTTCACCTCTTTTATGGCTTGCCACAGTTTGGCAGCCTGTGCTCAAGACTGACCCGTGGCTACGGCAGGTCCGAAGCGAGGGACGCTGGTGCAGCTAGCTCTTGGAAACTTGCCCGGCTCTTGCCTAGCAGGGGGTCTGGTGCCCTTTAGTGCTGTTAGGGCTTTGAATTCCTGTGCAATAAACTTACTCCAAAATGCTGATTAAATACGTGAATAAAGAGGCTGAAGGAGAGGTTGCAGGCACGCATTGGCTCTGAGCAACAGACTTCAGCTCTCTGTCCTCCCCTTCCCAGTGACCTTAGTCTCTCCAGTTTTTGTGCCTTTCTCAGCCTGCCTGTTTGCTATGCAGCTTTTCATTTGGAAACTTGACACTCTACAGCATGCTGCGGTTAATAGTAATGACGTGCGAGCTTGTTTTTTTCATTATTCGCTATTGCTGCTTAATGACCTAAACATCTCGAACACTTTTGATAAGTTGGCTGAGGTGTATAGATTTAATTTCTTGAGTTTCTTCTGTGAAGGGCTTTTAGTGATGAGCAATGATGCAGCTAATCTGCAGCTTTCAGGGCCTGGGACATGCTGCAGCAAAATGAAGAACCAAAGCGCAAGTCACGCTGAAGTTCTGCTTTATGAGCACAGCTCAGATACATTGTTTAACAGCACAGAGAGCCCCTGCCTCAGCTTCTGGAACAAATGTCAGTATAAAGCGGAGAAAAAAGGTGATGTGATTGGCTTGGATTAACTCAGAGATGATTTGCTGCGTCCCAGGCTCATCTCTTTGAATGTCCCCTAGGCCTTTCATTACTCAATTTTATCTCTGCCTTGTAAAAACTGATTTCTGCTTATTTCTTGAAGGTAGAGTTTGCTTCTTGTTTGCATCTTAAATGGCTGGTATAGTCTAGTCCAATGCTGCACTTGCGTGGGGACAAAGAGTAACCTAATTTGTTCTTTTTCATCCATTCTGTCAAAAAAAAAAAAAAAAAAAAAAAGGAAAAAAGGAAAAAGAAGAAAAGAAAAACAGAAGTTTCATGGAGTTATTTAACTGCATAAAAATATGACAGAACTATACATTCCAACAACCCTTTTTCTTCCATTTGTTCCCTTTTGCCTTTATAGCATAACATTTTAAAACATTGTTTTTCTTCCAGGAGCTGCGTTATTCACTGTGTTGACATCAGCAGTTGATCAGAACTGGAAGAGGAGCTGCTTTCATGTGCATCTTGGCTTGGTGTCACCTGTGTCAGGTCAGTGGGGTGGAAGGCTCCTTTACAGGTCACCTTGCAGCTCTGGCTGCAGCGATGCCCAGAGGCACGCAAAGCCCGAGCCCAGAGGCAGATGGGGGAACTGTGCTAATGAGGGGTATCACTTCAGTCCAGCACAGCAGTTTTAATAACTCAAACGTTTAGCAAGTGCTTCCCTACTTCTGAAGGGCCCAGAAAACATTCAGAGCCCAAATATGCAGAATGACTTCAGTGCAGCCTCTGAAAATGCTGGCTAGAATGTGAGTCCTGGCTCTTCTGGGCTTTTCAAAATACAGAAAAAAACAAAAAATTCCCATCTGAAATGGTCAAATGCCCATTTAATGTCTTTTTTAACATAAAATGTTATTGATATTGTCACAATCTCCTCCGATAGCTTTGGGATAAGAAATACTAATTTTTGGTGGGGAAGATGTTTTACTGAAAAGTTGGTGACTCTAGTTCTAGGTTAATTTAAGTCTTGCCTTCATTTAACAAGGCATGTTAATAGGGTAGCTTTTCAATGATCACACATGAGGACACCATTGTGTGACAGTTGTAGCAGCCTCATAGGGTACTGGTGTGACTCTGGTGCAGGGAAGCTATAAAATAACTTGTCTGATCTCAGCTGGACCTGTATCTTTCTCATGAATTCAGTCCAGCCTGGCAGAGTTTGGAGCTTATAGCTGCCTAGGTGTGCTTAAACATCCAAGGATAAAAAGGATGCTGTTATCAGAGCTTGTACTTTACAAGGCACGGGCAAACTCGTGCAAACGTGCCAACTACTGTTGGCAGATATACAATTAACCTTGTTAATCAGAAGTCCTCCTAGGAGGGAACTATACTGCTCCTGCAGGGAATTCATTTTTAACTTCAGCTTGATCGAGATTCATGTACTTCAATATTTTATCATTTCCTTGTCAACAGTATTGGAATTGGAAGGGTTCTTCCTCTGCCAGAGCAAGGCAGAATTGCTCCGTGGCAGCCTGTATCTCTGTGCAAATCTGACACGGGATGGGAGCTGCTGGATGCTTAATTCCACTTAAGGAAATGTGGAGAGAGAAAGAGACAAAATCTAAAGGGAAAAAGCATCAAATGAAAAAATGTAGCAGAGGAAAAAAATAGGATTTAAAATAGCATTTTCTATAGCCCTGAAGCCTGGCTGCCTTGTATTGGTCCCACAGGCCCTAATCTATGTGAGTCCTACCAGACCACAGAGTAATTTAAAACTCTGAAAGATAAAAGGCTGAGTTGGGCAGTGCTGTTGTCTACACCAAATGCACAGAATAGGCTTGGCTGGCAGACCAGCCTGAAAAATTCTAGAATTCAATTGTATGCTAGCAAAGAAAGTATATGAAATGGTTACTGCCCGGTGAAACTCCCATCAAACACCCTGGCGATGTGTTTGGAGCCACCTGGAGGGCTACAGCCACTGGCAGCAAAAAAGATTTCAGTGGATGTTACAGCAGGCCTTAAAAGCAAAACTTGGACCAAACCAGGGATGCTTTAAAACTGAAACTTCTGACTCACTCTTCTGTAAAATGACCTGCTCAAGGAGCATTTTCAGCTGCATCATGATTAGCTGCAAACCTCTTCTGCAAGCTGGACCTCTATTTTGCTGACTTAAGTCACCTTACAGAACCAGAAGGGAGTCCCCAGATTTGTGCAAAGAACATAGGCATTTATGGGCTGTTTATTTATGTAGTTATGAAAGTAAATGTATTAAAATCCTTAAATTCTGTCCTTGTGCCAGTGCATCCTATAAAAGAGCATCTAAACTTGAAGATACAGTGCTGCCTTCCTCTAGAGCTTTGGCTCAAGGCAATGCGGATGCTCCTTGTTACTTTCAATCACCAACCTCAGCACTGCAAAAATGTAATCAGAGAGGAGAGCAGGTCTGTACCTCAATTCTGTCCTTCAGATTGGCTGTGGCCTGAGAGATGATCTCTTTTTAGTTAGTAAAATCACTGCTCTTTCTGAAGTGTTTTTTCCTAGTTGAATTTGTCGATTTAAACAGCTCAATTAAAAGGCCAGCAAAAAGTCCTTAAGAGCACTGCTTTTCATCACTGACAGGAAGATGAATGCTGTACAAACAGCTTACACTGATAGGACAAATACTGTTGAAGGTAAGGGCCAAAAATAAAACAAGAAAGGAAAAGCAAAACTCCCCAAGCAAATATCTAGCCCTTCTCTACTTGTTGCCAGAGCCAAGCCTGGCATGACGATGCAGCCTGATGTATCCTGTATGTGCTCTTGGCTGATGGGCTAATTTCTTCCTCATGAGAAGTGTATCATAAAGAGGTTTTGAGGCTGTACTCTGTGCAGTTCCCATGTCCCGGAGGCCCCAACCCCTACCGTTGCTGTGTGCTCCTTGCCGCCAAAGTGTCTTCTCTATAAAACCATTCACTAAGCTGCTCCTGTGGCTTGTGCCTACTCTTTTAAGTAGGTAGTAACTTGGGCTGCACATGTCACGGCTCTGGTTGGGGCCCGGGCTCAACTGTGTTCAGTACTGTAAAAACAGAGCAAAAGATGGCTTTATTCCCAAAGCTTGGAGCCTGCAACAGGTGCTCCCACATGGGCATCATTGGACAGGGGGAGCAAGCAGATGACGCTGATCAGCACAGGGGAGACAGAAATACTGGGCTACTCTCTGAGGCACTCATTGCTCATGCAGAGCCCTTTGCAGTAGATATTCTTACCTAGAGTAAGAATATACCAGACACAAGTGGTATCTGGTACTTTGGGACTGTTTTCCACGTTACTGACTGTGCTATGAAAGGAAGCTCTTGTGCTCCCTATTCCATGAAAATTTGCTGGTTTTAGGCTTTCCAGTTTCCTGCTTCATTTTCTTTGCAATAGTCAGCTGAACTGCTAAGCTAAGGGCAAGATCTGTACCTCTGAGGTGCCCTGACCCAAAATGCAGTTGGAGTTATACGTGGACTGTGAAGCTCATGCCAACTTGAAATCCACATTCAGAAGGAGCAGGTTTTGAAGAACTAGACAGTGCCTGTCTCAGTGTACTGGTAGACTGTGTCTTATCTTCTGTGGAACCATGTAATTCTCGGTAGATAAATGCAATTAATTATTTTGTTTTAATCATAAAGATTTTGCATCCTGTGTATTCTTGCTTGCTTCCCAAGGAACAGGAAATGTTATGCTGTGTGAATGTGCTATGCTTTGAGATTGCATTAACTTGTTATATTTCATATGCTTGAGATATTCCAGAGTCACTGAGCATGAACTCTGTCAGATTCAAACCATAAGTTAAAAAAAAAAAAAATAAGGTGTAGATGCTGAAAACAAGGACACGAATGAGGAAGACACTGGTGCACCATGTCTACTGTCTGTAAAGAAATAGGCATCAAGGGAAAAAGAGTTCTGAAATGTTCTGGGCTAGTCACAGCAGCCCCTATGACCACACTTCTTGGTTTACTGGGAGGCCAGCTTAGATATCCTCCTGGACTGGGACTGACAGAGAGGATTTGATGTTTGCCAGGGACTGCTTTAGCTGATAGGTGTTAAAGGTGGTTTGGTTACACTCTGCTTGTGGAAGCTGTCCAGATGGAGCAAAAGATTGATAAACTCAATCCTAGGGCCTGGGAGACTGAAATGGAGCTGACAAGAGTTTCAGTCCTGCAGTATATTCCTGTTCTTTGGCACTATGGAATTAAGGAATAAAAGCAATCTGGCTCCATTTTTCAGGGGTCAGAAATATCTAAAAATGATCTGGAACTGTCAAAATATTTCCTTTGGGTTGAATTCAGCATGGAGCTGATGTGCTTCAGCTAGGCCCTGCTCAGAGCTGTGCCCAGTGCTTGATTATATTGCATGAGTGCATGGAGCATCCCTAATGCTCCATGGAGATGAGCAAGAAAAGAAGCTGCAGAATTCTGAGTAAGGAAAGACTTTGCATGAGCCTCCTTTAACTTAATCCTCAGCACCCTCAAACGTCTTCTGGTTGTGTCCTCCACTGAAGGACATTGGACACTGCTCCCTCTCCCGTCCTTGATCTTACAGTATGATAGCTTGACTGTGCCTATACTATGGCACCAGGAGCCCCAAAGCTAGATTTGCATGATGCTCTGACAATAGGGAAACAGCTTAATCTATCTTCTAGTGTGCAGTCTCTGAACTGGGCTGCTTGGAGGTTGTGGAGATACCTCTGAGTGGAGCTACTTTGTAGAAGGAGCCAAACAGTTCCCCTGGCAGAGCAGCATTTGGCAGCAAAGCAGTAAGGCATTGAGGGCACACACTGAACAATGAGGGTAAAACAAGAAACTGAAGAATTACTCATTAATTAAACATCATTCATCTGGTGCAAGGCCAGGGGTCCTGTGGAAAAATGGCATATCGCTGTAGAGTTAGAGCCTGTGTCGTAATGCATATATACAAGTGGAGCCAAATGAAGGCTATTCAGGCAACTCCATTTCTGGCATTTTGTAACTTTTGAATGCTCGCTTTTGCAACCTGAATAATGTTCTTTTAAATGTAGGGTTTGAGGTTTTTTTAGGCTGTAATTATAATCTTGTTCTACATAATTTAACAGCATCAGGGCAGGAGATTTTTATCCAAGGTTTGAGGTAATTGTGGGAATAGCTTGTTAAACAGCTGAGGCAACATGAGGAAAGGACGAAGGTGCATATTTTTAGTCACATAATGCAGAAAAGTGCTAGCCCACCCATGAGCATGCACGCACAACGTCTGTGGTGAACAGTGATGCTTGTAAACTCAGAGCAACGGTTTTATCAGTAACGTGCTCTAAGTCAGCTCCACTGCACATCAGAGATATCAGTTCAGCACAGGCATTTCTGCACCACCGGAAGAGATGAGGTGGCTATTTGGGACTTCTTCAAAAACCTTAGAAGGAGTAAATTACTGAGGTTTTTCCCCGCTAGATGACCTGCTGCCCTTTATACTCATGAAAGGTGCTGCATGAACGTAAACCACTGTTACTGCACTGGACTCCAAAACCACTCTTTTCAGGTGAACAGCATAAATTCCCCTGGAGAGAGGATTACCTACTCTGCCTTCAGCTTTCCTGGGAAACAAAGGGAGGTTAGGGATATTAGTGGAGCACAGTGGTGTGTACGTGGTGCTATGGGGACGCAGGCAGCCCGCATCGACAGGAGTGTCCGGGGAGGGCAGCGGTCACACAACCAGATGTACCTGTGCAGGCTGCTCCAAGCGGAGCTGCCTCTGCCTGGGGGGCCTGGCCACTTGCTTGCCTGTGCTGGACTGCTAGATTGATTGCCCCAAGTAGATTGGGCAGAAAATCTGATTTCATGGCTGTGAAATGTATTCCTGGTTCCAGGTGAATTGTCTTGAATGCCTGATGCCATGCACAGGATTGGGTCTGTGATGTCCTGTGTCTCTGCTTGAGGTTTGAAAGCTTTGAGGGTTATCTCGGGCATGGAGCATCAGGAACTGGAGACAGGAGATGTAGCTTAACCCAGCAAAAGGCTTAGTAGCCAACGTCTGCATGAGAAGGTCCTGGAGGGCTCTTTTCCCAAAGTCTCCTTCAGGGACGCTTGAGTCAGTTGTATGACTGTGCCAGGAAAGCTCCTGTTGGTCATAGCCAGCACCAAAGTCAAAGAGCTGGAGTGACTAAAGTCCCCTTGGTCATCTGAATTAGGTTTAGTGCTGACCAGTTTGCATGGCTTCTGTTGTGGGAAGTGGATGGTGCTTTGGCTTTGCTCCATCTCTTTTCCAACATATGTATACAGGTGTACCTAAGCCCTCATGGTGGGAGAAGCCAGAAGGGGTGGGAAGTGACTCAGGTTACAAGGGAACCACATATTTCTTAGATCATTAATTTGCTGTTTGTGGCCAGAATGTTACTGGCTTGAAACGAAGGGCTGCCAGAGATGGCTGCAGAAATCTGGGACTGCAGATGTTTTCCATCCTTAAGGCTACTGTTGAACAACACAAAGCTAATGGCAGGAAACAGGAAAATAAAAAGCAGTGGATGTCCCCCAAATCTGTGCTCATAGACTGCACCCTGCAGACTTGTAGAGGCTTGGAAAGGGATACACTTGCGATAAGGTGCAGTGATTTAACACGGCCCATCTCCTCTTCCCTGTGCCCCTCTGAGACGTGGCACTGCAATTCCTCAACGTCCCGTTTCTCATTGCCATGTTGAAGTTGTCAGCGAGACCGGCTGTAATTAGGGTTCAGTTTTAACCCACGTCTCGGAGACGCTGGGCTGCCTGCAGATCCCGCTTCCCCGCCACCGGCCAGAGGCTCATTTATTTACTGCGAAAGCTTCCAGACCGTGAAGTGGCAGCTCCTGAATTACGACGCCGGCTCTCCGAAGCAGCGTGAGCTGGGTGGATTTGACTCTCGGTCGCTGCATAGCGAGCTCTGCAGGGCGGTTTCCAGCTGTGGTACGAGACCTGCCGGCTTTTGGGAGCAGCGTTTGCTCGCTTGCTTTCCAGCCGGTGCCGTGACGTGCCCCGGTGCCGTGCAGCGAGGCTGTCACGGACCGTCTCCTGCTGCGCGTCACCGCGCGACGATGCCGCTGCTCGCCCCGCGCTGCGGGAATGGCAAAGGTTAACGGCAGCAAAGAGGAGACAACAGAGACTGTTAATCTAAAAGCTGCTGATGAGCTTAAGAGCTGCAGGTTTCAGGTGGTTCACGCCAGTGCACAGGTAAAGCTGGACAGAATACGCAGATGCATTGGGACAGGCTAGTGTGCACAGGCATAAGGTAAGGCACGGGAAGTCCCATAGCTTCAGGAGAAATTTTGATGGAGTAAAGAGCTCCCAGTTTTGACAGGAGAGTATCTGAATTCCCTTTAATGCCAGTTCAAATTTTAGTTTGTTTCCTTAGCACAAGGAAAACCTTTTGGATTACTCTGCCTTGTGCCCTTAATGGGAAGAGTCTGAGTTAAGAGTGAAAAATAGTGTGATGGATTATTAGTACAAAATCAAGTTCTTAAGAGGTTGGTCAAATTCTTTGCCAACAACCAACTCTGTTGTGACTCTAGCTTGACCCCTGCTCGTTTGACATGTCCAGCACTTGCATACCAGCCCCTAATGCCAGGACCAGAGGGTCTTTACACTAACTTAGCTAGGTCCTGCCATGGCAGCCCAGAGTGCAGCCCAGCCTTTCCTCTGCTTTTTTTGGGTGGGTTTTGCAGTGTTTGCATTCCCATCTCCCCGCTACCCAGCTGATGGTACCCATGTCTTCTGGTTTGTTGTGATGACTCTGATGATCGCTGTGTGGATATACCTTATTTGTGAGTTTGAATATTTACCCCAAAGTAGGTAAGCATCTCAGCATCTAGTAACGCAGGATCTCTCGAAGGTGGTCGATACCATGCTTCCTGCTCTGCACTGCAGAGGAGCAGGTCTATTTTCAAGTTGTCATAGACAAACAGAAGCAAAAATCACCAGCAGCTCTGGAGGTGGTAGACCCTTCAGGCCAGTATAATTGTGCTGGAAATTTTTCCATTGTAACTTTCGGCAATGTCTTTTTTGAGATTTGCCTGGAAAAGAACGCTTTAGCATGGAGATTCCTGGGAAATTCATTATGCCATCCCAAACTGGGTATGAATGAATGTGTAAAGTTCTTGCTTTCCACATTAATTCATTAGCTGGACTCTGGAATCCTGATTTGTTTGAAATTACTGGCTCGGTGGAACAAGGTCAGATGTCCAGACTGGGTAGTCTCTTGCCTCAGAAATTTTTCTTTTTGCGTTTTGTTTCTCATACTGAGTACTTGAAGTGTTTAGCATGCAGTTCAGTGGGACTAATAATCAGCTATTCCTTGGGAAGCAGAGCTGCTGAAAGAGCCACGCGTTACGCTTACGAACTAAAAATCTTGAGCCTTATTTCCGAATAGCACATGCTATGTGCACCACAGTTTTGCTGCCTTGGCTTTTCCTTTGAATGCGTCTCGAGGGACTTGGTCCACCAGCAGGAGACGTGACAGTTGTCAGGTGGAGGGTTAGGTGTATGGGCCTGTCTCGGTTAATCTGACTCCAGCACCCCCCCGCTGCCCGGCTGTGGTGTGCGGGGTGAGTTTCCTCCGAGCAGCTCCTGCTCAGGGAGAGCCTGACGTGGAAGCAGATGAGCCTTGCTTCTGCCAAGTGAAGCAGAACATCTTTCCTACTAACTTTTGCTCTTTGTCTTTCCCCTCGCATGCTTTCTCGCTCTTTCCTGGGGGGCTGTTTAATAGAAACCGCAGACAGATAGGACTTCCAGGCTGTAGTTCAGATGGTACAAAATGACACACTGTGACAGGTTTCTGGCCCATGTTTTCTTGTGCAGGGAGGGGAGGTAATGTCTAATACTTGGAGGCTGAGACCAAGCAATCCCACTTGCAGGGGTGGGAGTCAGCATGTGCTGAGGAGGAAAGAGCAGCTGGTGGTGGGAAATGCACGGCAGGTGGTACTAGCTTGCTTTCCCACTTGTCTTTAAGCATATGGTAAAGTTGTGCAAGAGGAAGCAAGGTCTAATTACACCAGGACTCCCTCCAAGTTGGGTTTTGCAGCCTGCTGCAGTTTCAACCAACTCCCGTTACACTGCTCAGCTGTCTGGCTGTATTAATGACTTTGAACTCTTGCTTCTAAGGGGAGTGATAAAGGTGTTCCTGCTTAGTCACTGTGCTTTGCTTCCTACTTAATCTGGGCTGAATATAACAGAATTTAGGTGCACAGTGATTAAAACCACAAGTGCCTTCCACATGGAGGTGTTTCAAAGCGCTTTTCCTTCTTCCCCACTGTATTTTGAGTCCGAAGCTGCCTGGCAGGCTTCGGATACAATAGGTTCTTCTCTTTTGATCTAGAGTGAATGTGCGGGTGGCTGGATATTAAGTGCTTTGTAATTGAAAGTAGAATAATATTTGCAGTTACGCAAAAGAACAACCACATCTGAGAGGTTAGGGGGAGAGGTGCTCATACGTTCTGCCTTCCTCATGTACGTTACCGCACAGTATGTTAGAAAGCCTACTCTGGGAGACACTTCCTTTTCTTTAAGATATAAGTCGGAGCTGTGGTGGGAGCATTTTTTACAATTACATCGTATCTTGCATCTGGGATGAAAAATTAAAATCTTAATTTTTTTGCAAACTAAAAAAAAAAAAAAAAAGCTGGGTCAATATGAAGAGCTCAGTGGCATAGTGGCAGATCACTCAATTTCAAGGTTCAAATTTTTGTCCTTGGATTTTTTCCAAAACAAAATAATGTAACTTTTGAAACAAAAAGGAGGTTTGCATTTAAAAATGATGCAGATTTGGGTCAATGAAGTGACAAAAACAGCATTTCAGTCGCTTTCTAACTTTTTTTTTCTCCTTGAAATACATTAGAAACAGGATGGATGGAAAATACTCCATTTCCATTTGATCCATCAGCATTTTCTCATTTCCTGCCATTCTTTTTCTCCTGAAAGAAAAAGTCATCAAAAATTCTTTACCACCTACTGCAGTGGCTGATCCCTGGTGTGCAATATCTGAAAGAACCTGTCTTATCTGCTCTCATAAATCTGGCTGCTTTATAAATATTTGACACCTTCTGGGGGATACTTTTACTTTTCACCCATTTTTCTTGAACTTCTGAGGTAAATAAACCTTTAACTGTGCGTTGGACAATAAGGCTTTTGCTGTGTTTTGCTGAAATTCCCCACTTTTATATAGCTTTTGAGTCATTTGCTGCTGTCTTGCCTGAAAATGCTGATCCTTTGGTATGAATGGAGTTTGGAGTCTGCAGAGCATTTTAGAGTGAGTGCCTCTTACCTTCTATCCTACAATAAATTGCTAGCTAATAAAAAGCTTTGCCCTTTGCCCCTCCCCAAAATATTGTTCAGTTAAAAATATATGTTCAACTGCCAGCTACCCATATGAAAAAACTCTAAAAATGAAAAGTGTACAGGCTTGTTTGGAGAGTTCTGTCCTCCAAACGCTGAAAAATGTGTTGAATAAATCTGATTCATTTTGAAAACCAGTGTGAATTCACCTGGCAGCATTTGCTTTTTTTTTTTTTTTTCTTTTGTTTTTTTAACAGAACTTTTAAGATCATTCTAAAGGGGGCAAAATCCTCTGTGAAATGGGATTTCTTTTAAAGTCAGCAATTGCAAGTCTCTGCTGAAAAACTGTTTGGAGAGGAGCTAACAAATGGCTGGAGGCAACTTTGCTGGGTAGCAAGTGAGGCAACCGCTGCTCCTGTTTCACTGCCTTTGCTTTTAGGCAGTTCAAACCCTGGGAGGTGCACGCGCAAGAGCTGTTTGCTGTGTCCTAGAGATTTAGTGGATTTATTAATGGCTTGTTATCACGGCGATCAAACCAATAATGATAAAGAGAGGCTGCTAGCTTGGTCTCGACCTGAGGCCTCAGGTTTTTCTGAAAACTTTAAATATGTTTCCAAGCACAAACTGAAGAACAACATCAGGTAATTAAAAGTTATAGCAGCCTCTAACTCTTTCTGAGATATCAAGATTCAACTGCTTTTTCTGCCTCAGGAAGAAACGTATATTTTCTCTTTTTTTCCCACTTCCTAGATTTTCAAATTTTCTAATTTCTTCTCAAAAGCAAGAGGACGGAGCTCAGGGCAGCCAGCCTCGGGATGTGCAAAGGGCTCTGCTGGACATGGAGACCTGGGGGTCGGGCCTGGCCCTGCTGTATTCATGCAGCAGCTTGAGGCTGTGTCTCCTGACCTGTGAGCCTCATCTCTCCCACGGTGAACGATCTCCTGGTTTCTGCAAGATCACCTGCACAGAAAATACCTTTCTTGAAGGAGGTTGTGTTGAGAATGGTGTGAAATGTTTTAGTTGAAAGTGTCAGCTTTTTCTGATTAAAAAAAAAAAATTAAAACCCAACCCATAACAGCAGAATCCAATTTAGTGAAATTCCTTATCAGGCTGCTATGGAGGAGCTATCAGCCAGAGTTGAACCTCTGCTACAGGCACCAGCCCCAGTGGGGATACAGGCTGGTCCTTTACTGCAGGTTTGTGTCGGTGATGATCTTGGTGATGAACCAGGTGCTTTGGAGCTCAGGGCTGGGGGTCAGGAGATGCTGATTTTGTTGAATACATGCTTGAGTATGTGTGCATGAGTGTGCTCCCTGTGAGCAGTGATGTCTTCAGCAGGTACGTCCATGCCCAGGAGAGGAAATCCAGGCGCGCTCTGGGAGAGCTGGCACCGCAAGCGCTGGGCCGTCGGGGACGGCGGCAGTCCTGGCGCGCTGTGTCTGGCCCGTGAATTGCTGATCCAACGCGTTACTGCATCACAAGCAGCTAACAGCAAGCGACAAACGCGCCTTTTCTCCTTCCTGTTGTCTTCCAGTTCAGTAGTGGGTTATATTTTTCAAGACGGCAGCTTAGCTTTACTTATAATAACGACCAGTAATGTATGAAACGGCGATCGTTCGACCCTCACTGGAGTCCTGCCTGAGCTGCTAGTGATTAGATCTGTGTGACCAACCGATTTTGCAGTTTGCTGTCAGTTCAGAAAAACAGAAGAAAAGAAATCTGCCCTAGGTCAGCCTCAAAAAAAGAAAAAGTTCAAAATGTGCAGTGGACCAAGCAATTGCCAATGGTTTTGTTTCATATCGGGGAACCAGTATGCTTGCTTTTCAAACTTTCCTACCCAAAAGAAAAAAAAAAAAGACCCCCCCCACTAAAACTTGAATTTTAAGAGGCAACATCAATTCAAATTGAAAAATGGGAACATCTTGTTTTCAAAATATTGACAACTGATGTTTTCCCCTGCTCTCCTCCACAACCAAAAAATTTGGTGAAATTTTATACGTTTGTGAAATGTTTGGGTACACCACAAACTGCATGTGATTTTATTTTATTTTATCTTTTCCTGAAAAACTGAGTACTAGAAAGTGACATGCTCCAGGGTGTTCAGTGGAGCAGAAAAGTGAGGTTTGTACCAAGTCTTTGACAGATGGTGAGTAGAGCAGCTAATGGAGAGCTGATGCTATCACGCTCAGATTTCTAGACTATTGCTGCAAAGATATTGGTTCAATCCATTTGAATGGTTAGAGCTATATTAATATGAGTATTACTGTGTGAGAAGGGAAATTA
This sequence comes from Rhea pennata, assembly GCF_028389875.1. Lineage (NCBI taxonomy): Eukaryota > Metazoa > Chordata > Aves > Rheiformes > Rheidae > Rhea > Rhea pennata. The sequence goes on along the minus strand of NC_084671.1, from coordinate 8,731,900 downwards.
ACTCTCCAGTTTTAAGGTGCTATTATACAGAAATTGCCATTCCCTGTAGAAGTAGGAGTAGAGTCGCCTTGATATAAGGTCACAGCTCTCATGGCCAAACTGGTGCAGGATTTTGCTTAGACCAGGCTTGTACAAACCATTGCTTTTCTCACTGTTGTCTTCCCTTGAGCTTGTCTGGGCTGAGAGCAGAGTGCCCAGTGGGGCTGGTGCAGCCCTGGGTCCCGGCAGCAGGGACATGCGATGCGAAGCCAGCAGCATCTCTGGGCATGTGTGGGGAATGTGTTCCCTTTCTGTCCCTCAAGTCTGAAATTACCGTACTTTGGATCTTACTGAGATTAGGAAGCTCTCTTACTCTCTTGGCCCTCGTTCCTGTTTTCTGTATTCACCTCAAACTGCCACTGTTTGCACTTTGGGTACATTTTATGAGATAAAAGCGATGTCTCATCGTTTAGAAAAGTGAAACCAAAATAAGTTCTCTGTTGTCCTAGCTGATGACATTTAGTAGGTCTGCTGCAATGTGCCAAGTTTCAGAGAATTACAGCAGCGATGTTCACACTTTAGTTTCAGATTTAGATTTTCCAGAATAGAAATAAGACCTGGCATGAATAATTAAGAAAATAACTATTAAAAGGCCATATGAATTTGGCACCTGGAGAGCTTACTTATGCATGCTTCAAATCCTGCAAGGGTGCCTGTCAGTAGGCTCGTGATCCTGCAGAATACTGCACCTATGTTTTCATTTGGTGCTCTTGCATTCAGAGGTTTCACAGCACTTCCTGGCTGTTAGTTGTTCACTTCCATCCCAGGTGCCTAGCTGAGACATTAGGAGATGAAACACTTTTGCTGGGCAGAGTCAGGCTTGGAATTGCTGAATTACAGTAGATTTGTCTGATCACTGAATTTTACTGATGAAGCTATGCAAATAGAGCGTGTATGTGTGGCTATTACTCATTCCTTTGAGCTGCCTACAAGAATACCAGTTCCTTCTGCAGAGGATAAAAGTGATTTTAAAATGGAGGTGGAGAAAGAAATAGCGCAGACTAATATCCTGTCCGAAATGCATGCTGTCTCTGGGGCAGCAGGAGTTGTCAAAATCGTATTTGAAATGCTGATGTTTCAGTAGGGGGTTAACTGTGCTAGTGATCAGACGAATAATTCCCTTTAAAATTATTGTTTTACCTCGCTCCATCCAATTACTCAAGTTATTTTGCTCTCCCACAGATCTCTCTGTTAATGTCAACAAAATGATTATAGACTGCAACAGCGTCAAGATGTTTCACCCACAGGAACGTGGGCAAAATGTTTATGGGGCAACATATTGAAAGCAGCGTTTGGTGTGTAAATGTCAAAACCGATCAGCTTTCCTGTCACTAGAAACAAAATGCACAAATGCGGGCACCTCAAATGTCACACGCACAGCCAAAGAGCTACGGTATCACAGGCCCTATAAATCATCATGTAAATGGCCAACGTTAGTGGCAATGAGCTTGTGAAAAAGCTGCTCTGTTATCGCAGTTCCTTGCTAGTAGTCTTGGGTAGTTCTTGATTCGTGAAACAAAATTGACGGCACGATCCTTTTCTTCAACATTTGTGACCGTGCTGAGGGTCCTGAGGTGCTGGATGGGTGAGGGGTGATTTCGACGGCACCTCTGAGCACAGACCCAAACCACTCTGCTGGGAGGGAAAACAGTAACTTGGTAAGGGAACAAAATGCACTGTGGAGCCTCCTGGGCTGCACGAGCCCAGAAATGGGTCAAGATGTCTTGGCTGTGGGACTCTGAGGGCCTAACCTAGATACCTCCAGCTTTGACCAACCCGCTCAGAATACGCTTTTGTAATAGCTACGAGCATTTGCAACACGGAGAACTTCATAGCTGAGTACCGCGTGAAAGCTAGGCAATTAATGCCCCGCGTGCCTGCACGGCGACGCTGCTAACGTTGCTCTACCCATCGCGGCACGGGAGCACCGGGACGTTGGCTCAGTGCCGCAGCACGCTGACGTGGGTTGGGGTAGAGAGCGCGGCTCCTGCCATCCTCCCCTGCCACGCTGCCGCCCGGGGCGGGGGGGGGGGACTTGTTTTCTGTTTGCTTGGTGACAGCGGGAGACTCGCTGGTGATGGTTTCGGCACATCCTGCAGACTAATAAACGAATACGTTACAAACAAAATTTATGAATTCCCTGTTGCATCAGCACTTCTGACTTCTGGGCAAACCAAGCTGCAAAGAAAAGTCTGATGAAACATGGCAGATCTGAAGGCAGAAGATAGTGAAATCTGGAAGGTTTAATTGAATATATTTATTACATATTTTTGGAGCCCAGGTTATACCCCCACCCTCCTCCAGGAATTTATTTACTTAAGGAAAATTATACTACTGATTACAAGATTGCAGATTCATTTTCACTGCTGAGAACTCATTTTTACAGCTCACGTTACACTTGCATGATGTGTAAAGTTTTGTAACTTCTGGAAATTTTTAATGCTATATTGTGGAAAGATACTTATATATAGATGAATGAGGCAGAATACTTGCTTTCTTCTTTTGCAGGCTTTTTGAGGGGGAAAAAATTGTCTTATTTCAAATATGCCTGTAGTTTGCAGAGTACTCATAGAGGTTGCCTTGCATTTGTCCTTCGGGCTAAGTGAGAAGTAAACAACGGAGAGGTACCTTCAAAATATAACATAAGAGGAAATGCTTTGAAGAATGGAGTAAAAATAAATTATGCAAGAATTGTGACTGTAGTGTTCATGGAGTTATGCTGGAAAAATCCCCACTGTAAATATCTGAGGAACAGGACAACATATTAGTCTGAACTTCAATTTTTCCAAAAACTCATTGCACCTGAGCCTTTTAAATCTAAAATTCACTTCAGCCAGCACTGCACGTTGAGTTAAGGTCAGGAGAGATTTCCAGAAGCAATATGATTATTATCTAACAATTTAGGTAATAGACCTGGATGAGATTTGGATGAGATTTTTGTCCATTCAGATGTCACAGCAATAGAGACTTTTGACTGAAACAACATCATGAATATTGGATAAGATCCTGCAGTGCTGCTCCTCTGTGTTATGATATTATCCAAGGCTGAAAGTTACAAATGCATGAGTTATACTGCTCTCTTTCTGGTTGGTAAAAACAAAGAAAAAACCCCATAATCAAGTTCCAGTACACAACTAGATATAATATAGCTTTATCTTTATATATATATATTTATATATATATCAAGTAAAAAAATCTAAAATAGTTGGAAGTAAAAAATGAAAAAATAGCTGGTTGTGTTATTTTTTTTCATTACAGTGATATGGTAGCAAATACAAGACAAATGAGTAATAAACCTTTACATAAGGTGTTCTGGTCCCATCTCCATCAATAGGGCTCAGACTGGAGTAGAAAATGGAACAGGTGGTTTTGTTTTTTGGCTACAGCTTCTGTAGGTGACAAAGATGCTGCTGATAAGACACAAGAAAAATGTAACACTAAATAAAATAAGTGTTTTGCAAAAGACCTTAAACACCATAGGGTCAAATTTACTTCTGAACTGAGGAAGCTAATCCAAAGCACCACTCAGTTCTGCTTAGGCTGAAAATACTATTGCTGCTTCTGCTGGCCTCAAAATATGTCTATTCTGTGCCCTCTGCTCATGGACAGCTGTCAGTTCTATGCTTCTACTCCCTGCAGCCAATAGTAATAATAAAAATAAAACCACGGATCTATTGCACGGACTGAGTCAGACGTGAGACCTAAGTGGTGCACAAGTCATTTGCTGCCCTTAGTCCAGGGGTGAATTTTCCCCAGAATCCTTTACACTGAAAATGTCAATGTGTTCATTGATTAAGCTTGGCAAATGATCACACTGAGCCCTACTCTGGCTGTAGAAAAGAAAGAAGTACTAGTCTCAGCGTAAAACAAGATCATATAGACGGTCAACACAAAACAGTAGTTTTTTTTCTGTTGTCTGCATAATAATAACATCATGTTTGCATATAGAACAGCTTTTGCATTATTGCTCTACTTATAAGAATATAGTAAGGAAGTTATAACAGACTTGCACATTACAAACTTAAGGTTCTTTGGTGAAGAATGAGAAAACAGTATTTTAGCTGTAAATACATCTCAGAGAAGTTGTTGTTTTTATCTATTGATCCTTTGGATTCTCTCACAGAGAAGGGAAAGGTATTGAGTCAGCTTTACCATAGCGACGATGGCAACCCCACCGATCATCATGCAGGTGGGCCAGAAGAGGGAGTGGAACAGCACGTTGGAGCTGTACAGTTTAGTTAATATCACATTCTTCTGAACACCTTCAGGGTCGTAAAAGCAGGAGAAGCGTTGGTACTTTCTGAAGTTTTCCATTACAACATTCACAAGCGACATGGATTCCTCGTAATTCTTGCCGCACTTAGGTATGTATGAGCACTGGGAAGAAATCAGAGGGAAAAAAATGTGTTTCCAAACCAGATACAATGTCTGTTTTCAGGTGGTAAGCAGGAAAATCTCAAGATTATTATGGGTTTCATAATAAGAGTGCTAATAGCTATTACTGCTAGTAATAAATTTATCATAGACCAAACTCAATATTTTGCTCATCTACAGAATTTCCTGTTGGAGAGTCTCCAAGTGCTGTACAAACATCAGTGCCTTAATCTGCACAGCAGCCTCATGAGATAGGTGAATATATTATTACTACTATTAATTTATACATGCAGAAATGGAACTGATGAAGTACCTCTTCATCTGAAGTGGCATGCATATTCCTGCATTTAGATGGGTAATTGCCTGTCTGTAAATACAAATCTGGTAGTTCAGATCTCACTTGTAGATAATCAAAATGATCATAGTGGGCAAAAGAGTTGACTCATAGAGAGGAAGGCCAACCTTTTATACAAATTTTCCTTTGAGAGAAATACCTCAGTTAGGGTCATGTAGGAAGTCTGAGACAAAACATAGATTTTCTCCGCTGACGTCCCAGAAAGTTTCTATTCAACCTCTAGCTGAAGATCAGCCTGGCTACTTGGGTGGCTCTTAGTCTTCTCTTTGACCACTGAGTAATGAAACAATTCACTCTCTCTGAAGATGTTGCTTGAATGTCAGTCTTGGTCATAGAGACTAAAAAATTTGGGAATGGCTCTAGCTAGTGCAGTTCCTAACCAATGTGTAAGGGCACAAAGGTAATTCTGCAGTGGTGTCTTGGTTCAGAAAAACCCAGGAGGAGAGCCAGTCCTGAATATAGATGCCAACAAGAAGCTGCTGCAATACTTCCTTTACCTTCGGAAACCACCTGCCTGAAACCCCGCACAGCTTGTGCTTCGAAGAGAGAGCCCTGGACAAGGCTGGGAGACTTGCTACGCAGTGGGCTTGTTTCATGGGTTTCAAACGTTTCCAGGGAATGCTAGAAATGAGCTAATTAAGAAAGCTAGTTGTAGAGTCCATGAGTTGAAGATATTCCATGAAATCTGTAGGCTGGAGACTCCGGGCTAGTCTGACCATTCCCTTCAAAGTGCCAGTGCTGTCAGGTGCCCTGCCGGACGGCCATCCAGACTTCAGCGCAGCGTGGCAACACCTGAATTTGTCACCACTGCTGCTAATCTGGAAGGGGGGTTAATAGCACAGTCCAGGGCCCTTTGCTCCCTCCCCTCTTTTAAATAGTTTCCTGCCTCCACACCTGAAAGTATCACACACTTGAATAGGATTTTGATTAAATTCTCTACCTAGGCAAGAACAGCTTAAGGACAGGTGGGAAATCTGTTGCGTGACTTCTCCTTGAGCACATGCAGAGGGACCAAGTAGATCGCTGCTCGCTTGCAGTGATGGGCTGATCAAAGGTCCCCTGCTGCAGTCCCCTGGCTGCGTTGCTGTATGGCTGACTGTACTTCTACTGGGTGAGCAGCTAAAATAGCTTTAGATAATTTAATGAGAGAAAGTGAGTTTTGCAAAGGAAAGAAGACTTTTTGATTAAAATAATGTGACCCATGGCTTTTCATTATTATTGTTTCAATGTATAAACTCCATAAATGTCCCTCGGTTCTTTTTCATGACCGTGCCATGACTTTTCATAACGTACTGCGACAAATCTCTAGCCCTAATAATGATCAAAGGATTAACCGCATAACAGGATTTGATTGATCCATTGGCAAGTTTATTAGCTGGGAATGTGATCTGAAGCACAGCAGAGATAGTCTGGCACTAGCAGACTGTAGCATTAAGGGTAGAGCATGTCAGCACTTCCATTATGAATATTTCATAGAGCTCTAGAAATTAGAGATGAAAAATCTCAGAGAGGTCATATCTCATCCATCCCCTTGCTGGTGCAGGACTGCTCCCTCCAGGCTATTCTCTTGCACTCTGCCCAGCTTTGTCTTAAACGTCCAGAGCCACAAGCCCTCTTCCAGTCTCTCCTACTCTTTAATATATCATAGTCTAATAAGTAGAGGAATTTTTCAGTGCTGCACCTCAATTTCTTTTACTAAGTTGTACATTGCCACTGTCCTATCTGTACTATTTCCAGCTCAGTTTTTGTTTTTCCTTTTGCAAGTTTGGTGCTATACATTTTTGTTGCTTGAAGTCCCAACTGTTACATGGCTGAGTGAGGAGATTAAATGAGGACTTGGTTACTCTTTGCTGAAGTTCAACCCTTCCCCCCAGCAACAGAAAACTGCAGGCACATAAAAGCCCAAGCGATGACAGATTCCTAGACTCAAAGTCTGCGAAACATCCCAAGAGTGCAGTGGGAAGGTCTGACATCCTGCAAGTCTGAGCATATCCTCCGGAGACCCGAGACCCAAGCAGAACTTGAATTGTAGTTCAAGCGTTATGCCTAACACCGGCGACACCAGCTACGTCAGACTAGCTAGGCTGTGAGTGGCAAGCAAGTTTTTTAAAAAACCTAAGCTATTAAAGGTAATTGTGCAAGAGAGGTTGATATATTTTGTCAGTGAGCCAGGCTCCTGGTGCTTGGGACATTTCTCCCCCTGCTATAGGCTTTTACCCAGTCTATAAGACACGGGTTCCCTTTACTCCACGTCCTAACTGCCTCATCCTATTCTTCTGAGCTCGTGGCTGTTCACTGCACCTCTGCTCAGCTCTGAGGGGGTCCTAGTCCTCAGTGCAAGGACACATTCCTAAAGCGCCCGTGCATGTTAAGCTGTGGTCACGAGGTGCTGGTGGCCTCCTTCCAGGACATAGCTTTTCTAGCGAGAGCTGGAGGGTAACACCGTGCTGGCTTTGCTTTTGCTGGCATCTGTTGTGCTGGGTAGGTCACTGGCAGGGAAGACAGCAGGTACCGATAATGAGATGTTCTGAGTGTTTTCTTTGTTTGTATCTTCATCTAGTTTACTTCAATATATGGCATTTCTATATATATATATAAAATGTATATATAGAAGTATATATACTTCTTACACTATATTGGTGAATCTAGACTACTAAATCTATGCTGTTTTGTTACTCTTCTGTATTGTGAAACACATAGAAACCTGAAAGTAAACAATGTCTGGATCTCTACCTCCATTAAGGATTCTGAGATATGACGTGTGAAAAGTGACTCTTATGTTTTTTGCAATCTGATTAGAAGGACATACTAGAAAGCAAAAAAAGGACTTGTCATAAGATATTCCAGCTCAACTTCCCTAGTTTAAAGGATTGAATAGTTTGTACAGGCTACTTGGTTCAGAACCCTGCTTAATGTAGGGCCAGTAGTCAGGTTGCCCAGTGACTTGTCCAGCCAAATTACAAATATCTCCAAGGATGGAGCTCCAGCACATCCAGCACGGAAGCAGCTTCACTGAGTCAGTGAAGTTACACAAAGTGATCTAGTATGAGATGAGAATGAGGACTTCAGAACTGCTTTAAATACTGCAGCCCTTCCTCAGCATGACGCTCTGGCTCAGAGGTCTGAGGGCAAGGGGACACTGGTCCAATCAACTTTCCCCAGAGGCTGTTACAGCATCTAACAGTTGAAAAGAGAAGTGCAGCAGTGAAAGCATTTAAGCTGCTGCGGTTGTGTTATTGACAAGAGCCTGTGCTTGTCTTGAAGGCTAGAGGTAAAGTATGCACAGTGAGAGCAATGAAAAGGCATGAAAAATCTTGTGTGTTTTCTGGGAACGATTCAAGCAGCTTGACTGGCATCGCTTACTTCCCACTGATCCTGACTGGAGACCGACAGCCGTACACTGTATATCTCAATATAAACCACACCTACTCTTGGGAAGACAGCTAGTTTAGATAGCCATTTTCTAGATTAATCATCATTTAAAATCAAAGTGCATTTCCTTCAATCAGAGCTGGTGGCGAGAAGGGGAGAGAGACGGGCTGCAGATGCTGCTCTGCGTGCTGGGTGATGAGCCGTGGGATGGAAAGGTTGGCAGGGTTATGCTGAGCTTTTGAAGGTTGCTCGTGTTGGCCGCTCTCTGCAACACTGCCAGTAATGTTAGAGCTCAGTGACACAGGGTATGGTGTTTTTCTCTTTCTTTCTTTTCTTTTCTTTTTTTTTTTTTCCCAGGGAGAAAAGAAAGAAATGTAGACCTCTGACATAGGAGTAGGTGGAAGGAGGGAAGTACCAGGAGCACGGGAAATCATGCAGGGAAGGAGTGCTGGGCTGCACATAGAGACTGAGCAGAAAAAGAGTGAACATTGCACAGAAGATGTCCAGGATGCTCTGAGCCCACTCGTCTGTCTGGAAAATATCTTGTTATTTTTCTCCAGCCCTAGGCATTGTGACTGTGTTAAAAATATGATAAATCCTGAGCACTCAGGCCCTGAAATGGGGTCTGAGTGCCATTTCAGCTCTCCTGCAGAGACCTGCGAGGCTTCGTGAAGGGAGCGGGCCTGTGTGAGGGTGCTCTGCACCCAAGAGCAGGACGAGGGGCCGCAGACGTCTCCCCGACTGCCTGCACCACCTTAGGTCCTTACGTAACTTAACCAACTTAGGTCCTTACGCTCCTTCCGTAACGAAGATGCTTGTGACAGGATTTGAGCGCAAGCATCTCTAGGATGTTCGGGAGCCACCTGAGGCTCATGCTACTGCTCCGAGGTTGCTGGTGTGTATCCTGTGCCCTGCGATCCTGCATCAGCCTTAGTTTGCATTCACTGCTCTCTGGGAACAATATTTCAGTTTCTCAGCAGAGACGGATGACAAAGCAGGGAAGGAAGTAGCGGGAATACCGATAACTGGTTAATTGAGATGGTCCCTGACCTCGGCGGTAACCGCTGCCTCGCTGCCCGCGCAGGCGCCTGTCCTGGATACTGCATGGAAAATACTGCTATGGAGCCGTGCGGAGGACAGGGCCTCCGGAGCGGAGAGACGAGATTTGTTGTGCCGGTCGGAGTGCGCTGGCATTTGGAGTCTCTGTTAATTCCAGCCAGGAGTGAGAAGCCAGGTATTTTATAGATATTACAATCAAGGGCCAAGCTCCATTGGAAACTGCATTTGGATTCAGAGCACGTAGCCAGCAGCACATCAGGAAAACCTAGGAATCCTCCTGAGAGCAGCGCTTAACCTGTAAAGCAACCTTGGGCTGGAGAAGGATTGACCGTGCCTACATTAAATTAAGAGGAGGCCGTGCCTGGGGGAATTTCAAAGTTGATTTTGGCAAACAGTAGCAGAATTTGGAGATATATGCTGAATCTTTTGGTTTATTTGAATCCACTGGAGAACAGAGACTGACCTGATCTGTTTTAATCAAACTGTGGCAGGTATGTCACTGGATTTTGCTTCTTCACCGGTAGCAAGTTAAGTCTGTCCTGCCGGTGGACTACAGCGATGGAGGCTGAGTGTCTCCTTTCTGCATTACCACCGACCTGGAAGGGGAGGCGACGACACCGCTCTTCGTTTCGCAGTTTGGCGCCAGAGGACTTTGCACACCAGCCACAGGAGTTAATTATCCAGCAGAATAACTGGCCCGGTGAAACCAGTCAGTGCTTTGACTAATTTTGATATCACTTCATCTTAATAAGCAGAAGCAATTTGGTCTGCCGAGCTGCTCCCGTAAATAGAAACACAGTAGGTTACGCTGTCGGCAGCCCGAACCCGTGCTGCGCGGTGATGGACTGCGCTTTGCCAGGTGCCTATAGTTTGGGGCTCAGTGACCTTGGAGAACCAGGTGGTTAATGCAGATCTGGCGCTTGGAAATCTCACTGATTGAGCTGCAACCGGGGTCGCTGCAGCTTGCAGGCTTCTGCACCCAGGCACTGCAAGTGCGAGAGAGAGGAGGTGGGGACAGGGACATTTAGCAGTCCGGTCCACAGCGTCCTGCCGCGCCAAGGAAGCGAACAGCCACCTGCGAGCAGGCGGTTGCTTGCCTCGGTTGTGATGCACGCAGCACTGCGTCACCGGCACAGCTGTGACTGTAGCCCGACGGAAGCGGCGCCTTCTGTGCATCGCTACGTTCATTATAGCCTCCAGACATGAGCTGCCTCAATCCCACCTGGCTCAAGTTACGTCGGATTTTACACTTGCTGAAGCAGAGAGAGGATTTTTTTTTTTTTTTTTATGGAGATGTGTTAAAAATAAATTTTATTTCAATGTCTGGTACCAGAGAAATTGTGCAAGAAAGATTGGCTGTCTCCTTAATTTATATAAGCTCAGAAACTAGGCCTTTCATTTTTATACTACCCTTTTTATTTTGACAGTCTCTGGCAGACTATGAGCATCCTTGTGCCACCCATAGGGATGAATTGTGTGTCCTGACCCTGGCGGTACAGCTGACCGTGCTGGAGCTCTGGGCGCCAAATTTGTCAGCAGACACCCAGACAGAGACATGTCTGCTGTTAGCTATGGGGACTTCTGTTTCTCCCTGTCGCCATGCTTGGCCCCACAGTAATAAGGCCATTTCTAGTCTCACCACAACAGATGCTCCACATACATCGCTAGAGGTGTTAAAACATAATGCAGAGCCATACCCAAATGGGAAGTGACTTGTCTGCAGCTCCCCTAGAACACGTGCGTGATGAGGGCTCAGCCACTTGTTTGCGTCTGTGAAATGCTGTTTGTGCTGGCAAAGGACGAGGAGGTGGAGAGCAACCACAGCTGCTGCAGGCCAGGGGCAGGCACCAGCCCTGGGCTAGGAAAACACGGCCCCGCATGGGACGAGCCGTGCTCCAGGGTGGGATGATGCCATAGGCTCTGCTCCCTAGCAAACAGCTCTGCACAGTCCTACCCCAGTGCAGGCTCAGGGGTTTACTTCCACTCTTGTAGGGTTTTTCTAGGCAGGGATCTCCCCAAGAGAGCTTGATGATGGAGCCTGAGTCTAACTGGAATTTGAGGGCTGTGGGACAGCAGTTGTTTGTGCTGTCCCCCATCATGGGACACCCAGCGAGCACAAGGGACAGTCCAACCCACAGAAGGTACGTGGAGAATTCAGTTCACTCACTGATTTCTGCTTTCTTTGTTCCACATTTACCAAGGAAGGCAGAGCTGGAAGCCTTATACTGCTTCAACAGGAATAATAGCTATAGTGGGGTGAGCAGCCCTCCAGAAACCCGTGGAAGAAGAAAATTTGTCCCATGCTCCTACCTCAGAATTAATTTTCATTGTTTCTTCAGTGTGGTAGAGTAGAAGCTTTTGGCCAGAAGACGTGAGATTAACGTACACCTGCAGGCAGGGGTATTGAGAGATTTTCCAGCAGTCTGGACCACAGCTAAATGAGCAGTTAAAGGTTTCTGTGATGGATGCGTTGAGAAGCGTGCACTGAGCCTCTTCCGTCCAGACACTAAGTAGAAAAAAAGAAATGTTAGAGCATGGCAAGAATGGGCAATGAGCACTGAATGCAGACCAGGGCTGCTGTCAAGGATACACCCGTGGGCACCTTGCAGGAGAGGGGATATTTGGCTGGGCTTTGGAGCAGCAGCTGGACTTTCTCAGTACAAGTCACATATCACAGATGGGGTGTATTATTCTGTAGTACTTAAAATTTGTGTCTTTGGCACAAAACTATGCAATTCACATATGTTATGTCCACATATTCATGAGAAGGGGACTAGAATTTTTAATCTGGAGAAGGCATATTTGAGATTAAAGGTAATCAACAGAAAAATCAGAAGAAAACTGAGCAGTGTGCCCAAGGGAGAGTATAAAGCACATAGCACACCGTGATGGGGCGTCTTGAACCGAGACTCAACTGCTAACCACAAAGTCCAGTTCATCTCAAAAAGGCGGCTTTGAGGACAGCTTTCTATTACCAGTGTATGCATATTCATATGCTTATCCACACACCCATGTACAAGTGATACAACTCATGCAACTCTATCCGTGGAAAGGCTTGTTCTAGTGACAACTCACTAGGTTTTTCAATGCGCTAAATCAGCTGATGTAATAATGTTGGAGAATTTTAGCTTATCTCACTTTCATCAGAGCCCAAAACTGATGATGATGGAGCCTAGATACATCCTGACAGCGTTCACTTGGATTTCTTGTTTGTTTTCCAGAAATCTACAGCTATATTTTCTTCCGGGACAGGAGCAACGGGAAGGACAACACTGACACCTGTGTGCCCGTTATGGGCTTGGGGAGCGGTTTCACCTCCCAGCTCCCCTTTTAGCCCTTCCTGGGAGCGCAGGGATCCTGCAGCCCCGCAACCTTCCCGCCCCGAGTCTCGGCGGACGCGGGCCGCGCCGTGCCCAGCCGTGCACCGATACGAGGTGCAGGCTGCGCAGCTGCTGAGCTCGCAGCCCAGCGCAGTCGTCCTGCTGCTATCGCTGACCCCCACGAGCCTCGCTGGGAGCTGGAAGAAAGGGGTGGGCTGAGGGTCTGCCTGCCAGGTAGCAAAGCCTACAAAAAGCTGTAGATGGTAAGCGATATCAAAGATCTCTGACTAATTCTCTTGGCATTTCCTTTCGGGAGTAATTAAGCTTGTTTATTACATTTTACATTTTTTGTTAAATTATGCTGTGGTTTCTGGAGGAAAATCAAGTGAAAAGATTTCTTCTTTTTCTTCTCAGGCAGTATTTTGCTGGTGGGCGTCGCTGTCTGTAAGGGAGAAGGACCCCTAAGGAGACCTGGCTGTGGATGTCCTGGCTCTGCCGAAACAAGTGACAGCAAAGACTCCTGGCTTTTCTTCCTCATTTCTTCAATTTTACCTTTCTAACCGCTGTTTTAGTCAGGTACAGAGGCAACAGATTAACACCTATCTACAACAGACTTGTAAGAAGGTGGAATATTTGATACCTTGTAGGTGTTTCCATATCTTTGGGCAGTTTTTCACATAGCTCATGGTATAAATCATCTTTCTGAATGAGTGGTTTTGACCTTGACAGCCTCTGCAATTGGCCCTGATATTGCTAAAGGGCCTGGGAGAGCAATCTGGGAATGTATATGCTCTTAGATATCTAACTGGGCTTGATCTCTGTCTTCAAAATCTAAATGTTGCCCGGATTTCACAAAAGGATAAATACTTTTATCACACAAATAAGATGCTGAAATCAAGACAAATCATCCTCATGCATCATGGCTTTTCCTGTTTGTTGCAGGGTCAAGAAGGAATATTCTTCTGCCCCAATGATACAGCTGAGGATATATGTACTATTTAATTTTAGGCACTTAACATGTATGCCTAATTAAGAAGTCCAGAGTGGATGAGCCAAAGCATGCCAGGTATTGACCACTGCCAGGGTATGATTTTGGGCATGACAGACTAATGTTTTGATCCACAATTACACATTTTCATTCTCATAATTTCACTGATCAGGGCAGAAAAAACATTGTTGACAATCTTATTTCAGTCTTGGGTAGATTTTAGATAGGGCTGGTGCTTCAAAACTGCTTTCAAATACTGCTAATGAATCAGCAGCCAAACTTTCTGCTCTAAAACAGGGAAGCTGGAGAAGGCCTCAGAAAAATCAAGTGTAGTGCAATAATGATGAAAGATGATCTTTTACTTTCAGCAAATTACTATATTTCTGTAGGATTTCACTTTTTAGAACAAAAGTATTAACCCACATGCTACAAAGCAGCTTGATTTCTTTCCGAAAATGAATCTATACTTTTCATTTGAAAGTGCATTGATTCTCTAGGCTGCTAAATATTTTTGCTGGTCTCTTCTGAATTTGCCTGGGTTTCACAGCAACGGCCAAGTAGCAAAGCCCTAGAAGCTTACAGGGTCCAGCACACCAGCTGAACCCAGGACATATATACAACCCAGACTACATGGTAGGAAGTATATGCAGGATCCAAAGCTTTTTATCACTCCTCTGCTATAATTAAACTTGTGTTAAACTATGGCAAATCTAAAATGTTTTTTCAAGCAAAGGATCTAATTCTTCCCTCACTTATGCCAGTATTACTCAACTTGCTTTCATTACAGCTATGCCTAGTTTATACTTGGTTAAGGAACTGTAGAATCACACCTGCACTGACCGAAGGAAAGATTATAAAATTTTAATGAAAAGAATAAAAGGAAAAAGCCAGAAGAAGACAGCTGGGACAGATATTCTGAGATGAGGGTGACCATAATGAAATTACCTTTGCATGTAAGACCGCAGCAGGGTGATTCCCAGGAGAAAATACATCATGATTGAGCACACCATCATGGCCAGCCCAAGGAGTATGGCCCGGTCTTCTCCGGCTTTTAGGGCTGTGACTGTTTTCCTTTTGTCCAGTAGATCGTGATCCCTGATTTTTTGGTAAATATTTCTGAGGTTGAAAATAATACATTCTTATGTGAAGTTCATATTTAAGCAATGAACCCTCTAAAGGGTGGGTAGTTCCACCTCCATACCCATCTTGTGGGAGAGAAAGGCTTAAGGGTCCTCAGAAGTCCTTTTTCAATGGGTTCACTCTGACCTGGTGGAAACTTATTCATCTCCAAAATAAATTACAGCCATTTCTGAAAAGGTAAAAACCTCTTATTGCAAATGTAAACATTAGACACTTGTGCCAGCTCAGTAAATTCCTCTTTGGTGCAGCTTCATTGGCTCAGTAGAATTATACCATGGATGAATTTGATCTGTCAATTCCAGCTTATGCCACTAGAATATCTTTAGGTATATAAGGTGTCTTTTCTTCAGCTGAATATGGCAAATGGACTTATTGTAGTTTAAGAGTTTTACACTCAAGGTAAGGCTTGGCAATAGTTAATGAGGAAAATATCCTGAAAAAAGTAGTGACAAAAATTATCTGAAAGGACCACATTCTTTCTTGATTCCCTACAGATTAGTGATTTGGGTAATTTTCCACCCTGAGCATGACTCAAAGTTCAGGAAAGACAAGGGGGATTTTTGCAATTGATTTCTGTGGGTTTTTGATTGGGAGCTTATTTACCGTATTAAAAAGCAGCTTTCTGGAAGCCCATTTACTCATTACAGTGAAAACCCTCACTGAAAATTATCCACCAAAGCAATTTGTTCCAGGATTTTAAAAAGAAGAAACAACAAACCATTCCCCTTCAGCAGAGAGTCCTTTCCATTTTCCAACCATAAGTCTTTCTTTCATCTCCAAGCCTTTGATGATTCAATGGGTCATGAGGACACAATTGTGAAGGAGGACATATTTGAGTACATTTCAAACACACTCAAATTTTGTGGGTTTAAAATGTACTTACAGACCTGAGGCTGGTCAAAATCTCCTGTGTTTTCTGTTACGGTTCTTTTGAATCATCCAGACAGCACCCGATGCGTGTGAACCGCACACCTCTGAGCCCTGGCACCACCATAACATGGACATAGTAGTACACGTGGAAGTTCCTCTTCTACTGTCTGCAAAATGGCAGGTGAGTAACATCAACATCACTTTGGGTTCTAGCAAACCCACCACTCATTTAAGCTGAAACCACCAAGTTTCACTCATCCTTGTAAAAAGCAGTGTGTGATAGACCAACTGCACAACTTACATTCACCAATAGGGACAAGGATATCATCAGGGTTTAGACAGATGTAAAGCATATTAGCACAGTACAAACAAGAATAAACACAGTAGAAACAAAAAAGAAATGAAATCTTTGAAACCTGGATTGAGTTTAGGTCTAGATGAGTGAGTCATAGCCAGGAAAAGCACAGATGGTGTGGGGTTTTATAGCAAAAAATTTTCTTAGATACTACTGAAGTCAGATTGTCTCCCACACCTAAGAACCACTGAAGTTTCTTCAACCCACTGTGATATACTTTAGATGTTCATGGTTTCTCTTCAAAATAATCCTTTAAAGCTTGTCAGTGTTTTCCTAGTTAGAAATGAAAGGATAATTCAGGCTGCTGAAATTTTCCCTGGTCTTGGGGAGAAGAATGTACTGTGAACTGGTGGATTCCTTTGCCTTCAAAAAAGTGATGTAGAATAATAATCTAATGTTAGTTTTCTATTATTATTTATCGAATTGTATTTAACTCTGAGAGCTGCTATTGCGATTTGCATTGCTCCCAAATGGAAGCAGGCAGGAAGGCAGAAACTGTCATGCAGTTCCAGAACATTAGCCGACCACACAGCATAACTTATGTCAGCGCGCAGACATAAAACAGACACAGTGCAATCAGTCATTAATGTCACCAGAGCAGCTAGAACATAAAAGTGATACAAATGGACAACTTAAAAACAAATAGCTAATTGAGAATGGTTACAGATACCTCCTACATGGCCCTGAGCCAAGAAATGTGCAGTGAGAGGTGAAAAAGATGGCTGAAGGGTAGTCGTAGATCAGGGACTGGCGAACAGAACCGTGCACAGACTGCGTGCCAAGCAGCGCTCCCGGGCGAACTGGCCATGGTAAATAAAGCTAAACAAAGCTCTGCCTATGGGGTCATGCTAGGAGCAGTTGTTTGATTGCTCGATATTTGTTATTAAAAGCCCCAAACAACAGAACAGTATCAGTCTAGTGAACTTTATCAAGCGCTTTCCCTCCTGGATCTCTGCAACGAGTCAATCTGAAAGCGTATGGCGAGGTGTGCGGTGGCATTGCACGTGCTAATGAGTGACACACCAGTCTTGAAGCAGCCTCAGGAAACAGGCTGAGTAACCATCCCTCCTCCTCCAGGCTTGTGCCCGTTCCATGGGAGGTGGCAGCTTGTTTCTGCTGATACCAGGAGCTTCTGCTATTATCAATCTTCATGTTTTGCCCCAGGGAACGCTGACTTCGGGGCGCACGATGCGGCATGTGTGTACGCCTTTGTGAAGAATATTTTACAACTAACAGAAGAGCCTCAGCATCATCTTAGCTGGAGTGGCAAAGTCATTTTAGGAGAACATTTGTCCTTCCTGCCACATGCAGCGTGGGTTTGTGAAAGGGTGGCCTGCGTGTGTATGCTGCTCCGTGGGGTGGGATTTTGCATACTTGTGAACTTTTGGCACAGCCAAGGGACCTCTTTCTGCTCACTGGGCTGGAAGAGCACTGTGCTAAGCCAGCTGATTTTGGATCCCAGAGCTACACAGCCACAACTAGCTGACTGCTGCAGTGTGTATAAATGCAGATCATTGCATCCTGGACATTACTCATCCCAGTGACCGTGCCTAGTAATTGCAAAAAGTAGTTCTGGATGTCAGACCATGAGGTCTCTCCTCCTTGTGCAAAGACATTCATTAGAAAATAAGCACCCAAGGACAAAAGGTCTTTGCTCTCCTGATCTTTTATGAACTGAAGTTCACTCCTGTTATGCCTCCGGGGTTTGTTTTGCCAGGTTGCTCATAGGATAAAGCTGGCTGCTCTACCCGTACAGCTGCACGGAGAGGAAATCTCAGGTGTGACTGTGCCTTGTGGGGAGAGAGCAGAGGTTCCCCACTCTGCCTCTCTCTGCATAGCAGTAGTGCAGGGATCCCTCTGCAATGGAGTCACCAGTTCCTTAGGTGATCTCCGGATGAAAGCGTAGGGAGAGCCCGTGTGATGAAATTAGGCAGCCCAGAGTTTGCTTAGTCAACTTGAATGGTAATGTTAGACAGCCAAGGAGAATTACAGTGCTCTTTGAAACCTACTGGCCTTAATGAAGAAACCTGTTCATATTTGCCATAGTAAGGAGCTTTTTCTTTGCCTTTATGAGGGATGTGACCTTTTAACGCTAGGTTTTGCACAGGATGAGGCTTGCCACATGCACGCTGTGGTCTGCCGTTAGGAGGTAGGACAGTTTCCAATGCCAGAGATATGATGAATTTATAGGCATGTATTAGGAATGGTCCTGTATGCCAAGCATTTACAGTCAAGAACTGTCATATAGAGTGGGGGAGCTAAAGTAATGTTTCTTCTGACCCAGTACAACCGTTCTGGTTTCACTCTAAAACGGACGGATCTAGGAGCATTGGAAAAGGGATCTTGTTTCCTCCCTGGAATCTATAATAACCAGGTATCTGAAAGCACTTTATTTATTTTTTTTTTTTTTGAAAATAAACACAAATCACCCACCTTCAAATTCTGTCGTTTGCAAATGGACCATGGAGTTGAGCTGAGGGAGATGCTGCCTCCTCTGGCACTCCATGGTCACGAAGATTGTCAGGTGGGAATACGTGACCGCTTGAATTATTCTGAGTGACTTTGAATTCACATTTAGTTCTCTGATATCAAGTTGTTATGCAGATGTCACTCATATTGCCTCATGCCGAGTTGTCTACTGATATCAGAATCCTTGAATGCAAAGGTCAAAAAATCCTGGATATTACCTGCAGAATTCCCCATGTTCAGGGACTTTTCTCCTCAGAGGCCTATTTCTGTATAATATACATTTCTGTAAGAGGCCTTTCTTTACAGAGGATATTTAGCTGCATCAATTTGTGTTATTGGAGCTACAGCAACAAGAAAACTTCTAGAGCTCTTATACAAATCTCAGTGATGGTTGTAGCAGGATTCCTATTAATAAGAACAGACCTTTGATGAGGGAAAACAAGTTCACTTGATTCCTTCCCTTATCCCCACCAAATTGGGCTGAAGTGAGTTAAACCAAACCAGTGATTTAGCTTTCCAAGCCTACCATGTTGTGAAAAACTTAACTGATACCTGAGAAAGAAAGGTGGCTGGACTAAGTTTCCAAAACCTGAAAAGCGGCAGTTGGGGAACAGCACATGTCTAAAAAAATCCACGAAATACACAGCTTTGGCCTCGGTCCTGCAAAAGCACATGCCCGTGAACCACCTTCCACACAGGAGGAGGTGGTTCCTGCACGCAGGTGACATTTCCCTGCAGCTGGGTATTACTCCAGGATGACCCTTTGAAAGTCTGCAGCCGTTAGGAGAAAAGTTTACTGCCCCAGCTAACAGTCTTCCTGCCTGAAGCTTAAACAACAAAAATTCCTAGGAAAGGGTCATCTAGGGGAAGTTATTTCTCTAAAATGCGCTGCCTGTTAGACATAGTGATTCTACTTGTGACCTTACAGGTGTTAAAATCGCTGCCAACTGCTAGCAGACGAGTTCCTCCCGCCAGCAGCACTTGTTCGGTGTTAACACCTCTCCTTTGCAGTCCTGAGGCGGCTCTCAGCACTTTCCTATTTCCATTTTCTATTCCTCCCGTTTGCTTCTGAATTTTATTTATCACTTGCAGGATATGAACAAATCTTCTGCATGGTTCTGCAGGACTGGCTGGGAAATAAACCCACCCAGCTGCTTGAAAAGGCACCTGAAATTACCCCAGCTGGTGTGTAAGTACTAAGGTACTGCTCCCTGCCTCTGTATTTCTGCAGGCAGGTAGGGACAAGCTCTGCCCCAGGGTTTAAGCTGACCAGAAGCCAGTGAGCCCTGTTTAGCACAGTGCTCAGCCCAAGCTAATAAGCTCTATTCAAAGGCATAGTATGAGCATAAGGCCATGATAATCAGGGACAGGTGGCTCTCAGCCAGCTAAACATGTAGGTAGATATATCCTGCAAGTATCTAACCTTGGACCATTCAGGCTGTGACAGCGTATTAATGCAGAAGAACATTTGCCTGGGGAAAACTCAATTAAAGAGGGGACTTGCAGAAGTACAACAGGCAGTTAGATAGCCATCTCCAACTGAAAGACCATGTAAACCTGCTGCCAAGCTGGCCTTTGTTCTTTAAAATATCTATTTGGGATCAGATTATCAAAAGAGCTGAACACCTATGTAGCCTTTGCAGAAGAGTTCAGCAAATAGGTCAATTCTCCAAAGAAACTCAGCATCTTGAGGGCAATTCTAGTGCCTGAACTCACAAGCTCACTTTCCCCAGCAGATGCCAGCAGTAATGTCTCATTAGAATGACTGAGGAGTGTGTTTTGCTAATTGGCATTATTGACCTCTGTTTTTGTTTCACTAGAGTCTGATTTTTTGTGATCATATTTAATAGTAGCTGCAAGGGGAGCTGAAGGAGAGGAGGCAATGGGAAGCAGGGAGAAGGAAAAGAAAAGAACGGGAAATGAGTCCAGTTGTGGCAAGACAGGCTGTACAGCAAATCTCACTGCAAAGGAGAGAGATTTTGGAAGGATGAGTCTGGGCATTACAGACAATTGGTCTTTCATCAGTGATATTTAACTTTTCTCATTCACAACTGAGTGTTGCCTTTGTCTGTGGACTTAAAACCTCTCCCTCCCTTTCCTTCTCTTCTGTGTAATTCCTTGCTCCCCTGGGAGATCCAGTGACCTGTGTTATTCCTCTGTTTCTTTCAACCTATTCCCTCCAGCAACACCACTCAAGTGGGCTGGCAGTCTTGCAGGAATCAGCTCACTTCGTGCTGCTTTTCATCAGCCAGCTGTTGTACAATGTAATGCACACACACTCACACACAAGCAAATAAACAAAATATCTCTGCCAGCTGGGTGTATCATCTAGCTGCATAAAAGTTGTACGTGTGCGACAGGTTTCTGAAGGGATGCGTGCGGAGGACTGCGGGGTGAACCCGTGCCTGGAAGTGGGGTGCTGTGGAGGGCATAAAGCCTTTGCCAGGCTTGGGGCTGGGGCTGCGCACTCAGGGCTGAGGATCAGTGTGCTCCACAGCTTGCAGTTTGCCAGCTTCGGAACTGGACCCTGTGTGCCGCTGATGTCCTGGGGGCAAGGGAGACTTTGGCCATGCCTCTAGCATCATCCCTCCACTTTTTATTGGCTTGGCATGTTAGCCCTGACATTTATCAGCTGGTCCTGTTCTCAGTAGAGCAATAACTGAGGAGAGACAAGCAAGCGGGGACACCTCTTGCATCCCTCCTCTCTCCCCCGTGCTACTGAGGAAGAGAAGCTGCAGGTCACACTCCAAAAAATTTAAAACCCATAAGACACAATCAGCAGTGATGCCATTTACCTTTTCTCATCATGTCTGTAAGATGTAGAACTCCGGCCACTGGTCCAAATAAACATCTTAGAGGGTTGCCCAGTGTTGGATTTGCTCACTGCAGTGGGACGATGGAAGGACCTGGGAGAAGAGGGATAATCTCTGTCACCGCCCATTTTAATTGTAGTACCAGACTGCATTATGTCCATTGTGCCAAATTCCCTGTGGCTGTGCCCAGTGAGCTCTGAAGATGGACTATTTATTAACTCAGGGTGACATGTAAGACTAATGGTCAGGAGAAGTAGATCTTAGGCAAGCTGGTAAAACACGATCCTAGCTAACTGGGCTTAGCTACACTCAGTACTGCAAAAGATTCACACTACTGACAATAGATTATTGGTATTTTAAGGAAAGATAATAGGCACATCCATTTTTATGGTATTTTTGGGTGGAAAGTGATCATTGCATGTTCATTACAGCTCATTGGTTGTACAGTAGGCCTCAGTGAGATAAAGCTCTCAAGGAATGTGTTTGCCTGAAAAAGGTACAAGTATGAGAAGTAATGCAGTGTTTTATAGAAATGTATCTGATATTTTCAGATGGAGAAATAACTGAGCAGTAACTTTCGAAATGACTGTCCAAAATGATCATTTACAGCTGTCTCAGAAGCTACACGGTGTGTTTTGCTTGATTTTTTGAACTGGGCTGCAGTGAATTTTCCCCTACTATCACCTTATTTACTCTTCCTTTTCCATTCCCACTGCTGTGGTTTCTTCCTGGAGCCCTTGTATTGCTCCTAATATCACCTTCCATTCTGCATCTTTCAAGCATAAGCTTTCTCCTTCCATGAGAAGTCCTAACCTGTGATTTTTCTAAAATCCCTTAGAATCGCCTCATGCCCAGGTGATTACTTGGTTCGTGGTGGGGCATTAGCCCTGCAGGATTCTCCTCTTGGGCCTTTAGAGTCCTCCAAAGAGGGGAAAAGTTTAAGCAGTTTCATTTTAAGGACTGAATTTGGACCTTTTACTTCAATTAGATCTCACAGAATCAGAAATACAAGGTTGAAAGGACCTCAGGAAGTCAGTCGCTCTCTTGCTGTGGTTCAAAGCAGATTCACTCTCTATACATTGCTCCTAGTAGATGTTGGTTACCATATACCAACTGATTTTGAAAAGCCGTCTTTCCATATGGCAACTCCATTGCTGGGCTTGAAGCACAGGCTGTATTGGATAGTGTTAGTGCAGAGCTCCCCAGTAGCTCCTAGTAGCTGATTTTGTTATAATCTTGATCTCTAAGAACTGAGCCCTTCTTGGTGAGGATGTATTTCATACTATTTCACTGCACAGCACTTTGTGCTTTTACTGCACCCAGAGAAAGACTTTCTGCAATATTTCAAATACTGAATGCTTTAATGTGGAAGTTTTTCATACATGGGTGGCATTCTTTAGCTCACAGAAAAATAAACCCAGTTGTTGATGCTGTCAGCAGAGAAGGAGAAGACATGAAGTCCTCTGTGCTCTTTGCCTGAAAAGTCTGTAAAGTCACTATCTACATAAACATGCGAAGGGCTAATTTCAACATTTGCACAGCAGTGAACCTGGGAGAATAAATCCAGTTGAGGTAGCTGAAAAAACTAACATGAATTGGAGCCGAAACCTGTCTACAGACAGGCTGACAGACACTAAGGGACTGGGCTGTCCCTCTGGAGTCAGCTCAGAGCCCCACAGTGGGTTACGTGTGTCAGTCCCTGCCCAGATCTGCACCCCAAGCCCTCGCACCCCGCTCTGCAGGACAGGGCGTACGATCTGCCCTTCCCTCCGAGCACCAAGGCCCAGCTCTCCGCTGCAGAGGCTGTGGGCGCTCCGCGAGACGCAGAGACCAGGGCCGTGCCCGTCCGGCAGGCTGCTTGGTGCTCGGTGCCGCGCGAAGCGCTGGACCCCTGCCCGGGACTGGGGCTCGCAGGTAGGGGCCTCGCTTGAAGTAACAGATACGAATATCCAGCAAAGCGTTTGTGCTGCACTCACGGGCAACCAACATATTAGAAGGGAAAGGAGCTCTTTCTGAAGCTGCCAAAAAGAAGGGAGGCAGAAAGAGGGAAATCTCCCCTGTGCCTTTCCCCGACTTGATGGACATCACTGCAGCTCTGAGCACCCCGGCGGAGGCTTTTCTTGTTTTATGAGCAGTGTGCTTGAGTACTGGGGAATAAACATTAACAAGAGGCATTTCTTCCCTGAAATAGCTATAGTTTAGAAGGTGAAAGAGCTGTCACCGGGATCTAATCAATATAGCTAAGAAGTGTTTTTATAGTGATTGGTGCCAGGAATTGGGGTTACAGGACCTTGGGACTAATCTTCACTCCAGTAGGTAAGACTGTGACCACGCTTCACTAGGCAGGACTATAACAGAGGTCCCCAAGCCAGCACTGAATGGGCTGGTATTTCTGCAGTAAGTAATGCAAAAGGGCTCAGAGCAACTATCTGAGGGCTTGGAGGCCGTATCGGAGTGAGATCTGTGTCAGGAGAAGGCTTTCTTACTACTGAAAAATCAAATCATGTATTTGCTCCCACTCTCTTTAAGATGTTAGGCGAGCTGCACCGCTGGAAAGCCTGGTGGTTGTGCTGACCAAGCTGGAGTGAGTCCCAGAGCCTGTGGGGGACTTGGGTGAGCTTTATTAGAGAATCTGCTCTTGATTAAATGAAACTTGAGCACACATTAGTGTGATCAGTGGCTTATCTTTGAGTCTGCAGGGATGCCAGGGCAAGGAGACAGAGTCACAAGCTCCAGAGCAAATCGGTGAAGCACTAGAGGGGCGGGACCTGGGCTGGAGAGGTATCTGCCCGAGGAAGAGAACATGGGAGGAGGGAAAGGGGTGTCTTTCTTCCTCTCAAAGTTAGAGTGATTTCAGACTCTCTTATAGCGCCAGTGCCTTGGAGCAGTCCATATGTGATATCATTAACGTTGCCTGCTTCATTAGCTGGGCAATCTAAGCTAACCGTCACTATTTAACAAGCAATTACACGCCTAATCTTGTGTAAAATTGTAACATTGGTGACATCAGAGCAGCCACTCCCAGGGTCAGATGTAAATGACTCAAGTTCTTATTTCCTTTTGGTGTGTGGGGGTAGCTATAAGGTAAAAGTCTTTCACAGAAGAACTTCCCAAGACCTTCTTTGAAGGCCTTTTAGGAGGACTCATAGTGTAGAATGGTTACAACATATGTGACAGTGTGCTGCTTTGGGAGGTTAGTTAGCAAACTTTGACACCTTTCTCCTATCCGGAGTTAATTGCAAGACCCGTTTGTGAACTCCTTTCCCTCCATGATCCCCAGTCTCTTTTCTGAAAACTAGTACTGCTTCTTTTTAAACCAGTGCCTCTCTTGAGTCACCTTCTGACAAACTGCTTTTCTCATGTGACAAGTAATAAGGGTGTGAAGCTCATGACATCACAGGATGTCAGCCTAGTGTTTAAAGTCAAAGTGGATTGTGCTATCGTTTGAACAGAACAAGTACCTGAAGTCACAACAACATCTGCAAAAAACAGTTTGGAAAAGATGCTTCAAGCTGGTTTTTGACTACCAGGAGCCTGGAGGGACTAGTCCTATAGGGTGGGCTACCATCTACATGGTGGATGCAGCATGAGGGCTGCCGTTGGGTGATGTGAGATTTTTGAGTTTCTTTCACGGCTGGATGGCCTGTTTTTAGGGTGGACAAAAAGAGGGGGGGGTCCCTTCCTGCGGGGGGAAGATGGTACAGTTTGAGGTGAATTTCCTGAAACAGGCAGCTAGACTTCATACCCTGATAAATCTTATCCACTTTCATGTCTGATGACTGTGTGTTTTCCTGTGGCTAGAATAGGAGAATAAACAAACTGGCCTGGAGAACTTATTGTCTAAAAAGTAGCGTGACTATCAGGTAGTCCAGCATTAATGTTGCATGGAAGAGTTTCCCTGGCAGAGTGGAAAAGTTAGCTGCCTACTTGATTCAGGAGTTTTCTAGTCCTAGTATTCAAGGGACACAAGAGCAGGTACCAGGACTAACTACAGAACCCACGACATCCGCGGTATGGTCTCCCAGGTATGGTCCATGGCAGTTTGGTCTGTGCTGGGACTCAGGAATCAGAGTAGCCGATGGACACAGTGCTCTCAAACGAAATGCAAAAGGGAAGGTTAAGCAGAGTTGCACCAGGAGCAGGGTGAGGAGAAACCCAGCTGAGAGAACGGAGCAGATGCCTGCTTGGAACGTCTGAGAGAGACCCACAGTGGCTGGTCATGCGGCTGGGCTCTAGCAGACTGGAAGAAGGTCTGGTGTGACACAGAAGTTCTCGTGTGCATGAACCAGGGTAGGTCTCACTAACTAGCAGAGCCTTGAAGATGCAAAAGAGAAACCAGGTGAATATCTAACTTCCCCTCTTCTGAAACAGTTTAGGGGGCAATGTTTCATGTGTTGTCAAAATACCTGTTTTCTCTGCAAGTCTCCATTTGAACACAATATCTGCTTGCCCTAATTCTACTTGTCTGTGGCCAGAACCGTAAATAAGCACCACTGCTAAAAGAGGGTGCAGGGAAGCAGCAGAACAGCCAGCATGGTCTAAGAAGAAGAGCAATAAACTAACTTGTAAAAGAAATGCATCTGCATTAGTGGAAGACAGCTACCACTTAGGGAACATTTAAGGCCCTGCCAGCAGCAACACTAAATCATGAAGCACCAATGGCAGTATCAGATGGTGTATTTTTGTCTCATGACCAGACCTTGCTGTAATGCAAGCTAATGGGCACAGTGTGGGACAGGGAGCAACATAAATAACTGTACTCTTTGGAATATCTCTGGAGCTAAGTGACTAATCCAACTGACAGGTGACCTTGAAATTGGGGTTCTTAATTATGGCAAGGAAAAGCTGGACAATGGGGAGCTGATGTTAACGTACTGACAAGAGCTTTGGAAGACTGATGGCTAATGATGCGGCATTAATGAATTCACTTCTATTTCTGGTCTTGCTCCTGAATCTCCTCAGAGCTGACAGCTGAGCTCTCCATCTAGGTTTTGAGTTGAAGAAGGCCAGCTTCAGGTAGCAGAACACCTAATGAAGAGCCAGCCCTTTTTACTGTCTTCACATTTGGTGCTGGTGAGTTTGCAGTCCAAGCACGAGGCAACGGCTCTCTTGGCACACTGCAGTTGCTGGGAATCAGCGTTCCTGAGGAACAGCTGGGGATAATTGTCCCCTCTGCCTGTCAGGACTCTGCAGACATTTTCAGCCTTCTATGTTTTGTCAGTTGTAAATGAATTTGAATTTACGTAGCAAGTGACATGTTGGACAAGCACTATATTCATCATCTCAACTGCTCTCTGGGTTCAGGGAAGGGCAGAGGCTGCTTGTTAGAAAGGCCAGCTTTGGGAGGGGTGCAGCAGTGGCAGGCGCCGGGTCACTCTGCTGCAACATGCTCCAAGTCAGTCTGGCTGAGAGAGGTTCACAGGGAGACCTGCTCTGCCAAAGACCCTGTACCCTTACGCTGATAAGGAAAGATGTTGGTAGGGAGAAGTAAGGCAATGAAAGTGCTATGCTACCTAGTGTGAAGCTAGGCTCCTTTAAATCTTAGCATACATCTCTAATTGCTGAGGGACGTATCACCGCACTGCACCAAAAAAGCTATACAGCCTTGGACCAGATAGACTGGCTAAGAGCAAACGGATGACAGTAAAGGTGGTCTGCCTCACACAGCCATGCCATGCTAAAACCAATGAGGAACAGCGAGGGAGAGAGGGCGAGGGAAAGGAAAAGGAGCGGAGCTTCACAGAAGTGTTGCTTCTCCGCTTCCAGGGACTGGGAGGTGTTTCCAGCTTGTGCTCTGCACTGAAGTCAGTCTCCTTGACGGTTGTCAAGAGGGAATAACCTTCTCCCCAGCCACACTTCTGTGGGTATGCACTTCACCAGGTCTTAGGGAAGGCGCAGTTTCTTTTGGACACTAAGAAGACAATTTATAAAAATAGTTGGTGGCTGGACACTGTGAATATGCAGGAGTGAAGCGTAACCTGACTCTAAAGACAACTGGTTCCTCTTAAGTACTTGGGTGTCCCTGCACTGCTGTCATCTCAGAGCCCTGGTATTTACATGCCAAACTGTAAAGCAACAGAGTGTTGGCACTGTCTTTTTACAGATGACGAGGAGATGCACAGAGGGTGCCGAGCGACTTGGCCAAAGTCTCCCAGGAAGTGTGTGGCAAAGCTGTCTTGCAAAGTGAGTGCTCCAAATCCATTTCTTCAGAAGCAGAGGTATAATTATCCAAGATCAGACATAGTGATGAAAATAGTCTAAAAGATGGTGAACTACATTCCTTACAACCATGAAGGATGGAGAAGAGCCAAGACACACAGTTTCCTACGGCAGAGAGCCAAAGTAGAGCCTTGCCTGAGATCTGTACACGTCCAGAAAGGAGACCTCCTCTGTGACCACCTGGCTTTTAAATGTCTCTAAATAGTGTGTTTCATTTCAGTAAAGCAGTGCTAAAAGCACAACAGCTGTGTTGAAGGGTGGGAGCAGAGAGAGAGGATTTGTGATGAGCTCTGTGGGAAGGGAATGTCACCAACATCCCTTGGGCAAGTGACAGAGGAGAAGCAGATCACAGCTGGGGAGAGAGGTGAGGGGGCAGCACGGGAGGCAGATAAACAGCTGCACAGCAGCACCCAGAGGAAAAGCTCAAGCAGCCAGGGCAGATTCAGCAGGAGTGGCTTTTCTCCCTCTCTCTCCACCTAATTCTTTGAGCGGGTCAATCTCTTTTATCTCCTTTGAGTCAGTTCCCACGCCATCAAGAGCACCAACGGGAACAAAGCAAAGGCAGAGGCGATGCTGAAACCACTGCCCAGTGGGAAGTGAATGCTCTGGCATTATTTATTTTCGAGTCCACATTTGGATTAGCTGTAAAGAGCTGTGTGGATAAGCAAGCAGGCAATTACAGCTGGGACGAGCTGCTCATGAATGGAAATGGCTACAATCTGCTCAGGACATACTGCAATTCTAATTCAGTTAGATTCCTTTAGTTACAGCGCTCGTCACAGACTCTAAAAGAGATGGGATTAAAAAATAAATACAATTCTTATGTTGCCTTTCATCTGCCTCCTCTTCTCCCCTTTCCATCCTCTGCTCCCCAGTTTTAGCTGTTGCTTGACTTCATTTTGCATAGTGAAATACCGCAGTCTGCTGTTTGCGGCTTGTTGAGTTTCGCAAGGATCCAGCGATCTGCAGCTGGCCTAATGCGTGCATTGCTCACGGATCTATAGACATATATGAATACTAGACAACTGCTTAGGTTTCACTTGTCACATCTTACTGAAGACCTTTACTCAGGCATGTCTGTTATTACTGCAAAACTACAGGGATCAAACTGAGGCACAGACTAAGGAGATGATTTACACAAGCTCTTCAGACACTTCTTTGCTCAAATCGCTGCTCAAGTCCATCAGATCGCACTGCCCCCCAGCAAGCAGGCTGATTTCCTCCTTTAGGTATTGATGTAAGGCTACTTTGCAAATACACACAACCACTTTTGCACTGACTTGTGTAGGTAAGCTAGGAAAAAAACTGATCAAAAACAGTGGTCAGAGAACAAGAAGCCTTGCCACAGAGTGTCTGGGCAATTCAAGCAAGCTGTTTAACTTTGTGCTGCCTCAGTTTCCTTGACTGTCAAAGAAATACGTTATATTAAACATACTGGGATATGAAAGAAACAGCTAACAGAGATCAGTATATGCTTTGAGATCACCAGGTGAGAGGAACCTGGGAAGCCTGAGTTTGAATCTTCTGTCACAGGGCTGCTGCACCTCTACCCACCGAACATCCAACTCAGATCACATGAGAACGTTTCTCCTTGGTCTTATTACACAAGGTTAAATTTTGCTGCATACTCTGTGGTGCTTCGTTATCCTTTCATGATACAGACTAATTATCTGAAGCAGTTTGTTATTTGGATATGATCAGCCGTTGCATCAAACTCACAAAACAATTTTGTGTCCTAATGTTATAGAAAAGCATTGGAAATATATTTTTGCACAGAAATTTCATGTAATTTCCACATACCTGAATGAATATCCTGTTTTTTTCCTTTTTAATTATGTAGAAGACCTATTGCCTCTTGAATCTAAGTTACAGATAAAATTGTTACACCTCTGCGTAGCGCTGAACTCTTGCATGAGCCCTCTACAACTCCCCGTTTGCCTTGCCTATTGGTAGGAATCTCCTGCCTCATCAGAATAACACTGCAAAATCCTGATTACTTGAAGGAAGATGCATGCCTCAGAGAACAATTTCCAGAGTAAGAAGAAGAAAGCATTTCTGATGGATTCTGGTGTAGGTAAGCACAGATCAAATCCAGCCTGATGAACAGAACTGGGAGAAAGTTAGCAATGAAATGGGTTATAAAGAAGAAGAGGATTAGAAAGACAGGGAATACAACATAAAAGACAATAATCATGTGCACACACAAGAGGGAGAAGGAAAGGCTGCATATTACGGAAAGATAATCAACGTTTGCATGAACTGGGTGGGAAATCTAGTGGAGTCAAATGACTATTGAGAAAAGGCTGAGGAGCTGCTCCAGTACTAGGAGTACAGTGTACTAGTACAGTGCTGCTCCTGTCCATTAGATCAAAAATTGGTGTCAGCACTAAATCACTTTGCTTTGTGGATGGATCCATCCATCGTCCACTGCTTTGTGGATGGAGTCATGATACAATGGCTAGTGTGGATGCAAATTTAGCCTCCTTAAGGACCCAGTAGTTTAAGCACCCAGGGTCTGTATTCTTGTAAAACATTTTTTAGCACAAAACAATTTTACTTGAGAGTCAGGAAAAGAGATAATGAGACACACAAAAGCCAAGTGCCCATTAGAGAAAGCAATATGCAATGCCCTCTGTACCGTTTTGAAACAACAGAGAACAAAATTTCTGCAGTCCTCTCGGGCCAGCAGATTGGTCCAAACGGTGAAAAGGTCATGAGGTCATGTCCACAAAACAAAAACCCAACATATTTTGGTCTTGTAACTGGTCTAGAAGTGCAAACAATGGTAGAAGTGGCACAGATGCCTCCTTTCCTCATATGGCAATAATCTATATTAATTACAGCAAACGTCCAGTTCCGAACGATGTCACTGCAGTGCTATTACGATTGAAGAGTATTGAGTTTCTAAGGAGGTGAATGTCTTTTTCTCTCCCTAATCATGATTACTTGGGTAAGTACTTGGACTAAGCTTTCATTTAACCAAGATAAATGGATTTTTCCAAAACCAGAGAGTTAACACTATGCATCACATTATTACTCTCTTCTCAGATTTCTTGCCTTGTGTGCTATTTTATTTAGCTACTAAGCATGAAAAGCAATGAGAATAGGAAAGAGGAGCTGTGCAGAGTCTCGCTTGGATTAAAGATCAGAAAGAAAGATAAATCTGTTTTTGACCCATTACAGTGTACAGCTCTGTGCTGGCATTTTCTCTCTATCTACATAACTTTAACATTATTTTCTCGTATAACTTCCCTTTCTTGACATATGAGTGCCTGCATCACTTTTCTGCAGACAGCACCAGCCTCACTGACTAATAATTTGTTGCCTTCTATTTGGAATTCCTATTTATCATTTAAGCTTATGTGCCAATACTGGAGGTTAACATTCAGAAGAGCAGATGGGGAATTAGAGGCAGAACTTCTGTCAGTGATAACGGGACTTCCATGCTCCATTTCCCTCAGGGCACAGTGAATATTTTCCTTTTAAATAGTGCTGGGCAAAATTGCCTGAAGGACTTGGTGGTAGCAAAACAGTGTGCAGTAGCAACACGTAGAAATTATTAGGATTCAGAAATAGTTTTGCAGTTGCCGATCCATCTGTGGAAAATTCTTCTGTAGTATCTTCTGGAAAATACCCATCTGGGTAGATAGATAGATCTAGGCAGAAATTCAAGTGCAAAATGGCCAGCAAGAGGCAAAGTCAGTGAGAGGTTTGGCACTGACCAGCTTCTCCTGCATGGGTGGTTTCACCCAACCACATTGCTGCCCAGCGGTCAGGCTTTTGATGGCAAAGGCAGAGAGCAACCTCAGAAGATACTCAGATGCTTCTCCTTGAGTGTCCCACTCAGGTGTCCCACTCCTCACCTCTTTGCCTTGCTGCTGGGGGAGACTTCAAAGCTCTGCATGAGTGTCTTAGTGCTGGGCAGCTGTAGTGGAAGAAAAAAGAAGCCTCCCAATACACAAAGTCATTAACTCACTTGTTGCCTGGGAATATCTGTTGTTGCATGTACTATGCAAGGGGAACACAGTTTTGATGTGGCATTGGTGACAAGAGCTCACATGATTGGCAGGTTTTGCCAGCACAGCACTTTGGTGATGTAGAAGCCGGGGAATTATGGAAGTCCTCAGGTGGGTCCTCAATGGGTAAGAACAGAAAGATTGTGCCATGTTGATGGATTTTTCCATTTAATCTTGTACAACCCCTGCCAAATGTCGTCAGGGAGAAGGGGACAGGGTCTACCCCGGGTAGCAGGAACAGTGGACATTTTGGCAGTGGTGGAACAGTGAGTAGCAGAAACACTGGTCATTTTGGTCAAATTCTGACGCCCTAGATCCCATTCTAAAATCAAGTATCCTGCAGAGGTGATGAACAGCAATGAAATTTGGCACAGTGTGCTACCAGAAGAATACCACTGCTAATCAACGACATCTGGGAATTCATCAGTCCTTTGTTTTTAGGCTAGGTTAGCTTGAGCAAGGGAATTCTCTGCCAGTCTATAGTCCAGCAAATCTGAAGAGAGAAGTCTGCCTCCTGGTTTGCTCCAGTACAGAACAGAGCAGAATATTTAACTGCACTAATAACTATTTGGTAGCTATGCATGCAGTATAGAGTTATCTACATCATTGCCACTTCCACTATATGAAGATGCACAGGCAGCTTGCAGCAAGAACTTACTGGTTACTGTTTGCTCACTGAAAATAATGCACTTTGTGCCTGTAGCAGTTCCAAAGAGAGATACAGCAGTGAGATGGTAGCAAATAACATACAATGTACTTAAAAAGCTCCCTCTTGAGTGAGGGCACCAATCAGTTCCACTTCTAAACTCAGAGGGACAGACCTCTCTCTTCTTGGCAGAGCATCTGGCTTCCTACGCAGTCTCTCACATGGCTTCTTGTGCAGTAATGATGTCCTCGAAACACATATTGGACCCTTGATCGGGGAAAAGCTCTAGCTTTTCTCAATGAAAGGCCAGCTTGGTGCACTCTCCTCTTTCATACACTCAAGGTGAGCTAGCTGGATGGGCATTTGCCACTGCCTCTTCTTGAAATATGGAAGAATTCACAAAGCGGGAAGTTAATCTGCTCTAGGTGCAAAAGTGTTCATGAACTGGGAGTGACACTCAGATGAATTTCCCTTCCCTGTCTTGTGGGACACTTCCAAATTGGAGAGCCTTATGGTGCCTTGATGGATGTGGTCATCTCAGTACTCTGCTGGCTTTGTTCTGGGTGGCAGGGTTGCACCACTGGTGCCTGAGGCTTGGCACGTTCAAAGGGCTTTATGGCACTGGTTATTCCTGCTGCCTCGCGCTGCCTCCAGTGTTAGCGATCTGATGTCTGTATCTGCTGGATGAGCTGATCCGAGTATCCTGCAGCCCTTCGGGCAGAGTGAGCGAGCACGGATGGGAGTAGCTTGCTACAGGCTTTTCCTAGGCCAGCTGCCACCCAATCATCACTGAATGACAAGAGCTATTGGGATCAAGGCAAAAAATTCACTATCCTAACCTGCCAAACGTTACACGTGAAAGCAGAACCAACTTCCTGCTGCTAAAACATGTGTCTAACGCATCAAGACACACTAGAGGTCTGCTTAGAGAGTAAGAGCTTGCCCCTACCCTTGAACACCATGTAGACGGGATTTCTTCAGACAATTATCACCAGATTAAACCTGCACTACTTCATCTTCTTAATCTTTGACTTTTTCTATAAGGCCTCCATCCTTTGTCCGGTCTTTGTTTATCTGCTCTCCAACAACAAAACGCCTTTACTAAGCTATTGAAAATCAATGATTTTCGACTTTTTTAATGAATTGTTGAATTGATTGGTGCCATTGATGAAACAAGGAAATAACTATTGAAATTCGGGCCACATGAGCGATGCTGGCATTCTCTACTTTTTAGAGGGGTTTAACAATTGCCTCTTAATTTTGCCCCTTTCTGATGTTGTTATGAAAACTTCTCTTCCTGTCTACGTCTCTCTTAAGTATCCATGAGCCCCAGCAATCGTGGGAATGACATTCAAATCAAAATGCAAAGAAGCTGTGTTTTCTCATTCACCTTGAATTCTTGAAGGCCATCTCCACCTCCTGTGGGATACGGCTGGTGTATAACTCATTACAAAGGTGCTTTACAAAAGAGCATAACTTTTTCTTACTTGTGACCAAGGAGGCAGCTAAGGTAAATTTAACTGGAAATGTTTCTCATATATAGACAGATCAACTCATTTTATATGTTGAGAGTTTTTGAGCTTGAATAGTTGGCCCCAAAATAGTCCTTTTGTTTTTAGATTGATGGAATTAGTTGTCCTGCATCCAAGAAGTGCCAGAAGATTAAGTTGGTAATGAGTACTGTACTTTTCCCTGTTCTTGTTACTTTGTTAGGACAAATAACTGAGGCACCATTTTCTATTCTTGACATGAGAATGGATTAACACTGCAGAGTTTTTGCTTCTGAAGAGGATTTTTTTATTTTTTTGGTGGAGGGGCAGACATTGATCTCTTCCTTGCCACCCCCACCACAATTTCCAGGCTAAAAGATGCACCAGTCTCCCCAAATTTTATCCTCTCTCCCCATTTTTATATTTTTCTGTACTTTTTTCTTTAAAAAACATGAATACGATTTCTATGATGTATTTCAGGGTTTTGATTTTTTCTCTCTTACAAAGCAAGTGTACAGAGTTCCCTTGTTCATGTCAGGAACTAAGGTCTCTCTAAGCTTGGTGTTCTGCTACACTAGAGTAAGGCTGGGAGTTCTGATATTCATGCAACTGTTTGTCCACAGACATAATATTCAAGCTATTGCATGTAAGTGTTCACATTTATGTAGGGCAAACCATAGAAATGTCAAAAAAAGTAATTAAAAAAAGAAAACAAGAAGAAAATTTAAAAATCTGAAAAAATACAAATTTTTGAAAAAATAAAAAAGATAAAAAAGTTAAATTAAAAATTAAATTAAAAACATTTTAAAAATTCCTAGAAGTTAGAAAATGTAAAAGATATTTTTGAAAAGTTAATTTTTTTTAAAAGAGCATTTAAATTAAAAATTAAAAATATTAAAACAACATAAAACAATTTTTACCATTCTATTGATTTTTCAAATTGCTACCATTTTTAACACTAAAAATTTCCCTATCTGTTAATAATTTTCAGTTTTTTTACAAGTGCACTGAAAGTCAGAAAATTAACGCCGAATCAGTTGCAGACTAAAAAGTTCAGGTAAGCTTAACTTTTGACTAACATTAACTTCGGACTACCCTGCAACCCTGTATCTTTCCAAAAAGCCAATTTCAACAGATTAAATCCAGGTATCTCCAAAGACACGAAAAGCTGTTATTCCAAGTACTGTGCAATTGCATGATATTCTCAAGATCGTGCCTTGCTAGTAAAAGCTGCTGTTTGAATTCTCCGGTCGAATTACGTCAATTCAAGCAACCAGACCTGTGGGAACGCTTGTTGCGGAGCCACCTAGCACCCTGCAGATCGACTGGGTTGGCCCTGATGCACCTCTCAGGTGCCTCTCACTGTGGAGCAACGTGCCAGACCTAAATAAAACTGCTGGCTTTCCTCCCAATGTGTCTGAGTTGGACGGCTTGTCGCCCATCGCACTAATCCGGTTACGGAAAATGTCATCTCAGGCCATCGCAAGATAGACTACATTTTAATTTCACAAGGTACGAAGCGCAACTCTCACCCCAGACGCCGCTCCTCCTCACACCGGAAATGCTATCTTGAATCATCAAGGTTTTTTGAAAGCTTGAAATACAAGCACTGAAGAAGTTTATTATTTCAGAGCTCTTAGATGTGTACTTCAGAAGAGAAGGTGTGCTTGATGCTCTTCCTCGCATCAGTGAGCTCCGGAGCAGAAGGGGTGTACGCAAGCACAGAAGCAAACGAAGGGGTAGAGCTGACGCTGAAAGACTGCTCAAAATCTGACTTTCGACCTTCACGCAAGCCAAAGAAAGAGACTTTCAGCATTTGCAAGTGCTATCATACCATGAAGGTTTAAAAAGCAATGGGGGACATTTTGCCCACTAGCTGCTTGCTGATTTCTCTGTGGTGCTTGCATTTATTTTTACCTCTTGCCACAATGGAAACTCAAGTCAAATATTTCAATCAAAGTCAAGCATTTTATTGCCTTTCCACTCAAACGCCTGAGTCGGACACTTAAAATATAACACTAGCAGCTCTGTGAGCAGTGGATATGTAAGTAAATGGAAAATCAACCCTTTACACTGTCTCCCAGAGAAGATTTTTTCCTCTTTTTTCTTTATCCCATTGGAGCGGTTTGCTATCAGAATATGTTGTTGTCAAAAGCGGTCTGCTATCAGCGCTTTACAGCTAATGGAAAATGTTGCTACTTGAGTGTCACAGCTATCGGGGTGCTCCCCAGTCAGACCAGTTTGCTGGTGCAAAGCTCTGGGCTCGCAGAGGGGAGCCTTGCTATCAAATGCCTTTGCCAGCTGGGAACCGGCAGTTTGCTTCCTCTCGCTCGAGTGCAGTGAAAAGCAATGTTTATTTAATTTGGAAGGTGGAAGGAACAGAATCAGAATGATCATCACCCAGTGCTTTTGCAGCTTCTTTGTACATCTCCAGGAATTTTTTCTGCTGCTGCTGCTGTGAGAGCTCCCTTCTCCCGCACCACTGCTGTGCTCGGTGCAAGCAGCTCCTGCAGCAGCTTTCTGGTCCCAGGCCTGGCCTGATGTGGAGGTCACCATGGGTTGACAGGCCAACCCAAAGGCCTTTGCTGCTTTCGGAGCTGTCACAGCAGGCTGAAATCCTGGCGCTAAGGTGGTGTGAGATGAGGGGCTGGCTAGGAGACAACAGACCTAGTTCTGCTTCTGCAGACTTTGATGCATAGAAATTCCTGTGAGACCTCCACGCACGGCGCACTGGCCGCCAAGCAAACCTGTCCACATGCTTGTTCCTACTCTCTGTCCGCCACAGTAAATACGAACCAGGCAGTTCACCTGGGAAGTTAAGTAGGCTCCAGGAGCATCCTGGTCCCCACTTTCTGCTCATCTCTAGCAGAGCAGCACACTGAGTGTTAACTTGGCAGTGCTTGGAGGAGTAGCAGCAACTGAAACGCTGATAGCGTTTCCTGCAGCACCTGTATTTCCTCTTCCGTGGAGCTGATCTAGAAGTATTTAATTTGGGAGCTGTAACACAATCGCAATGAAGGGTGGTGCTGAAAGACTGCCTGTATATTCAGCTGTTCACATCCTCTGTAGTTGAACCAAATGTCACCATACTGTACATAGCTGTCAATTTTAGGTTTGCTAATTTGTAAAGCAGAATGTGAAGAAGATGCCACAGGTCTGAGTGAAGCAGCTGAGTACTTATGCAGCACCATAGGAATATGTATTCTGTTTATTGCACAAATCTGGACCTATAATTAATGGAAATAGTAACATTATCTTGCTCTGTTTTCATTAATTCAGAGTGATGGCATTGGAAGATCTGACCATATTTTAAAATGTGTTTTTGGAAGAATAGGAGAGAACCAGAAGACTTCCTCTGCTTTTCAGCATCCATCCTGATCTCCTTTCTTATGGTCTAAGGAGCAAAATTACTAGCAATGACCTGCTGTGTGTAACAGACCATCTTTCACTGTAATCATAGCTTCATTTTATTTTATTTTTTTCCATGCATCTGAGAGAGCAGATCTAAACTTCCCTAGCTGCCTGACCGAACTGGATGTTATGAAATACATTTTAACACTTTTAGAAACAGCCACGGTCAGTCCAAAGCCTGCTTAAAACCCAGCAGCTAAGTAACACTAACACTGGCACCTAGCAATAAAAACTGGCTTCAGGGTTTACCTAACAAGCTGCAAATGATTAGAACAGCCAAGTCTGCTCTAATGGGAGTTTTATGGGCATTTCCCCCTCTCTTAGGAGGAGTGAACATATAAAGGTTTCAAACTGCGCTTTATTTATCTCTGTGGTATAGTGTGCTACTATTCCCACAGAAGTACTGATGATATTTTATTGCTGTAGAGAGGAGAAAGCCTGGAACACTTCATGAAGCAGAGCTGATGCATGAGCTGGTTTAGCCATGGCTGGTGACAACCAAAATATAGCACAGGCTTCAGTCTAGGTGTATTTTGTTATCTTGGATACTTCAGTGCATGGGAGCAAGGAGGGTCTGGAGAGGCAAGAGAGGAAAGTGAAAGCTAGACGGCTACAGGAAGGGCAACGGGCTTCACCTTTCCTGATTTGAAACTCCCCTGGGCCTGTTTGAGGAGGTGCAACTGGTTAAGGCCAAACCCCTCACCTCCTACTAGAAGTGCAGTCCAAGTGCCTGAGGGCTGTGGTGGTCCTTGCCTTAGTGGCAAGCTTTGCCCACAGCACAACCAGCAGCACTGGCCCTGTCGTGGTGAGAGGCACTGGAATAGATCAGTTAGGTATATTTTATTTTCCCAATGATTCATTGGAAAAATATTTATCTTAATAGTTTTCTTACATGAAGTACATAACTGACCACTGAATTGCTCTAAGGAGGGC
The DNA here is from genome assembly GCF_028389875.1 of Rhea pennata. NCBI lineage: Eukaryota > Metazoa > Chordata > Aves > Rheiformes > Rheidae > Rhea > Rhea pennata. The sequence continues at coordinate 8,694,031 of NC_084671.1, read as the reverse complement.
CTTTTATTGATATGATTCCTTAGTCAAGTGTAATGCAATTAAATGATTGGGTTTCGTTACATATATTGACATGGTGTCAGTGACTATTTCCATTCCCCCTATTATTTCTATAAATAAAATCATCTGCCATAATTAGAAAATATGAACGTGTTAAGACCTCCATTATTTCTTCCCCATATTAATCTAAGAGCTGGGCAGATGTTTATGAATACCTTGTTACATTATGTTCATCAGCTGCTACCAAGAATAGAAAGGCTGAGACCTGATCTCACTCTGAAGGTTAAATAAGAGCAGATCTGGCTAAATCTAGGCTTCTGCTTAACTCCTTGACTGTATTTTTGTTTTCTGTCAAACTGCTCTTTAAACTTTTTAACCTCTACCTCTCTCCCTGTCGTGCTTTGGGCCACATACAAAATTCAGTGGCATTCTTCTCCCTCCAGCATCATGCTCAGCAATTCTTTAGTTGCATCCTGACATCTGTTTTGATTTCTGTGGAGTTGTGCTGCATTATCTCAGCCCATGACCTGGCCTCTGCTTCTCTCTCCTACAAGGTCCTAAAGGAGCAGCAGTGGCAGCGGGAGACTCAGATCCATCCAGTTTGGTGCTTGACCTTTGCCAGTGCCTGCTGGTGGGTGCTCAGGGGAGGGTGAGAGGAACAGTCAATGCAAATGGATCAGCACCAAGCCCTAAGGGGTGCTGCAACCAGCCTGTAGGACCTCACACACCTGTCCTGTGGTTGGCAGGTTATGAAGCTCATTTAACCTCTGCCCAAAACCATTTCCTGTTGTTATCATTATAGGTTCTGGTGCCAAAAAGTTCCACAATTTAATTACATTCTCTGTCAAAGTACATTTTTTTTGTTTCTTTTAAACCTTGTGCTGGATAACCTGCTGTCTCCTCCTGATCTTCCTTTCCTTTTCTATCTGTCTGCCTCTGCCTGCCCAGTCTCTCTATTCTTCTCTGCTGCACGGGTCTTTTCTCTCAGCGCTTATAGATCGCCTGGGTTTGGTGCAGGTCAGCGCCTCTCCACTGAGTCGGTGGTGCTGTATTGATTAACACCACCAGATCGACTGTCCTATGACCTTCACAGTCATTGCAGATGCTTGACTGTTACACGCAGGCTATGTCTATGCGGCTGTAGCAGGGCAGCCCTGAGGTTCGGGCTTATGCCCAATTCCTGCTCTCTCGTGTTCCCTGTGTGCACAGGCTGCCTACAGGGAGAGGAAACTGAATTTCTGGGATGAATCAACTGAAGTACAAACAATGTAGAATCACATCAAAAATTCACAGAAGCAAGGCATAAGTTGCACATGTGTTTTACTGCTTTGGGACTGCAGTGAAGCCTATTTTCTTATTTAATGAAAAGTTAAATCTTGCTGACAAAGCTTTGAGCTTCTCTGGAAGGACCTGACCTCTGAGGCTAAAACTTGAAACAAAATCTCCCAGGTGATAATTTTTGTGATATTTTTTCTTTTGCACGCTCTTAATATTTCCACGTGCACTAAAGTGAATGAAATAAAATAGCCAGAGCCTTGTCATTTCCCCCTCCCCAGAATATTGCGCTGTTGTAGTTCCCCACTTGAAGCCAAGATAAGCATGGCTGTTTGTGCCTGGGATTTGCTTTGAAGGGTGAGATGTAATACAAGCGAAATGGGTGAGGCAGCACTTGCTAACACCAAGTCTGCACCTGTCTTGACATTTTTGCCTGGGCTAAGGACTCAAAATGAAATTGGTGCCAGTTATGAGCTGTCTGGGGCTGGAGCTGTCCTGTAATTTTTGGGGTACCTAGCACCTAGTGCCCATGGCTCCTGGTCTTCATCAGGCTTTGAAGAGGTCCTAGAATTTAAATAATAATGTTTTGTAGGGAGGCCACCAGCACTATGTTGTAGGAGAGGGGTGACCTCTGAGCTATGGCATGGCTCTCAGCTCAAACCCATTGGCTCTATGCTTTGAAGGACTGTTGTCCACAGCTAGCCCTGCCTCCTGCCTCCCATCCGTGGGCAGCTGAAGAGAGAGATTGTAAGTGGCTGCAGCACATGTGCTCACTCCTGGGCACACCTGGGGTTGTCCCTGCAGGCTGGCCTGGGTAAGAGGTGCCTGTTTCTGGGAGCTGGCCAGCAAATCCCTGTTCGGGGACCACCTTCCCAGGGTTAAAGTACCTTGGCGTTTAGTACAGAATCCATTTATGAAATGGAGCCTGGGTTGAATTTGAGTGACTTACAGTCTCGTCTTGACTATTCTTTACAGTGACAGCATTCATGCCATAACGTCTCTTGACCTTAGAAAAGGAGGATAGGTGCAAAATTAGACTGCCCATGCTACTCGTGTACTCTCCCCTGGCTTGGTTTCAGTAACAGCACTCAGGTCTTGTTCTATACTGATTCATTTTGAAGGCTGGTGTAGAAAACAAACCAAAAAAATCCTGCTTTTCTTCCCACCACCTTTGTAACCCTTGTCCATCTCCTTTGAGATGAATGCTGCTCGTCCACTCTTGTCTGCCACCTCTCAAATTAACAGCTTACTTTTCGTGCTCCTTCCCGTTCTCAGAATTGCTTTTGCAGAAATGCACATAAACAGCTACTCTTTGAATCATCATTTCAATTAATTTTTAAACTGTACATTTCTATTTCCTGGGTTTTTATTTGTTTTTTATTATTATTTATATTGAATCTTTTTCCAAGTGTTTGCCCTGGTGCTGATAACTTTGCTTGGTGCTTATCTATATAAATAGATCAATAGCTTTTGGACTGCAGCCTTCCAAGGCAATAGCCTAAGAGACTTGCTTCAAACCTGAAACCTTCTATACAGAATTTATTAATATAGCTAGCCATTACAAATGTATGGTCCATAAAATTACTTTAATCCCACTTGAAAATAAGTAGATTTTGTACCTTTTCTTGCACCTCTTTTCTTTCCGTTACAGAAATCCTCCTTTCATAAGTGGAAAGGAGACTATTGATGTCATAATGACATCTTTTCCAGAAGTTGGCAGGAGCTGGGTTAATTGCTGATCCCAGCAGACACAGGGTGTATGGAGCATCCCAGATGCCTCCACGCGACTAATCCTACCAACCTAATTTGGGAGGTGAGATTGGTTTTATGCCTACCTGGTGCCAAGAAGTATCTTGCATAGAGTTCATACTGTGTTGCTCAGCTTCTGGTACGGCTCAGTAAAATACTGACTGTGATTATGGTCTTCCTTGTTCCAACACTTGCTTGTGGAGGATTAGTAACAAGTTACTGTCTCCTCCCAGACAAAAAATGACCTGGACATCATGGGTGGAGGCTGAATTCTCCCTGTTCTTGCCCATTTCCCTAGTGGTAAAGAGCTGGGTAATGTGGTTAGTGGTAATGGTGCTCAGTATTGTGCATTTGTCCCCAGAACCAGGGAATAGAGTTTAGGACAAAGTTAAACTTCTCCCCATGGCCTTGTACCACAATTTACCTGCCCGAAGCCTGCAGAAATGGAAGGTATTGAGAGCAGCACTGTGCTCAGCATAAATGGGAGATGCGCCTTTCTGTCAAACCATGTTAAAAATAACCCTCTTCTAAACCGATATCCAATTAAAAGCAGGCACGAAAGGAAGCTGAGTTTCTGACTTGATTTTTCTTTCTAGACTGCTCAGGGAAAGACTTCTCTGCAGTGGCTTCTTCCAAGCTAATTTTGGGCTAAGTAAAGAACATAATACCATCAAATTTGTATGTGATGCCACCAGGAACAACAGGCTCAGACACGAGACATGCTTTCCCTGAAGTTAGTGCTGAGCCTAGCCTTGAGAAAGCTTGAGATCAAGAACCTGTTTTGATTTAGGCTTCCTAGTAATTCATGAGGCTCTTAGTAATTCATGAGGTTCTTATTGCTTCCGCAAGGTAACAGTGTAGCACAATAAGAAGGATTAAGATCACCTTAAGCTTTATGAGAAAGAAAGAAAGGGTGAAAAAGTTATTGAAATGACTGGGAGACATCGATCAACCTGCAGTTGCCTCGTATGAAATAACGTGGTATGGCCAGCCTACTCCACGCGTATTGAAGCCTGCTGAATTCCATGTGGATTATGGCACGGCGCCTTTAGAAGTTATGAGTAATGAAGCTGATCGTTTCCAGCTGATTTGTGCAATAAAGAACAAGATGAAGTACAATGAACTGGCCATTAGTGAAATGAGAGATACAACGGCCGGCAACGCAACGGCGCAGCTGTTGTGAGATGGTCAGCATGTCTGGCGTTGACGATTCACAGATCCCTCAGAAGGTCCAGGGTTCCTATATAATTTGTTACCACGGTGGAAGGGTTATCGATTACATAGCATTTAAAAATGTCTGATGTTTACCTCCCACCCACCTGTGAATTTTCGGGCCAGTCTGCTTCGTGTTTAAGGCACCCCAGGAGGGAACGGCTGTGGTGCCGACACAGCAGTGCCTTCTACGTTATGCTTTAAAGAGAAGTGCGCGTTGAGAATTTGCTTGTATTGTTGTAGAAATTAGAAATTACTTTAATCACCATAGTGAGTTTGAGTGGAATATTCTGTAGAAACAATAACAGCCACTGGCAAATCAAATCCAGGAGAGGCCTGATCCAGCTTTTATTGAAGATGATGAAATATTTCCATTGTACTTCATGGACAGTGGCCTCAGCCTCAGTTGTACACTACAGATTGAACTGCTTTTGCAGAAATCGTATTAGATTTGCAGAGTTCGTATTAGATTTGCTCAGTGGTATGAGAACATTACTATTCTGTTAAATTACTTTTTCAGTTAATAATATATTCTTTTCTGCAAGGATTTTTTTTCCTTGGGTCCTTTTTGCCTGTTTGCCTTCTGCTGGCTAGAGAATTCACTGCAGCTGCCTGTCTTGGACTATTACATAGTGTTACCTTGCAGGATTAAACAGCTCTTGCCTGCTTCTCCATATGTTAAACTTATTTTCCAGTCCCTCGGGCAGGGTATCTCTGATTTAATGGTGGAATAGAAACAATAAGAGCCTCATGATTTACTAGGAAGCCTAAATCAAAACAGGTTCTCGATCCCAAGCTTTCTCAAGGCTAGGTTCAGCACTAACTTCAGGGAAAGTATGTCTCATATCTCAGCCTTTTCCATCGTAACATACAGATATACTTTGTGAGCACATTTGGAATGAAACGGATTCCTGAGATCTAAGCTGCATTATATAATTTTGTAGTATTTTTTTTCAGTATTTACTTTTATAATACTAGCAGTGTGCTAAGTGCTTTGCAAAAGTACTGGAAGACAAAGTCCCTGACTTAAAGAGCTTAATAGTTGTATTTTATTCAAAATAAAAAACATCTGGTTTGAGTCTGCAAGATTTAAAAGGTTTTTATCCTCACATTAGCATACAGAACTGCAACCCCCGAAGGGACTGAAGGAGACAGCTGTGGAGGCAAGGGAGCCAGTGCTGCCGAGTACAGAGGGACGCTCAGCTGCCTCCGCCGGGGATGCACTTTCGGCATCAGTCTGGGGTCCTCACAGCCACTTTTATCTCGTTTCCAGAGTGGGAGCCCAGCTGGGATCAGAGAGGGTCAGATCCCGCCGACGTGCGCAGCAGCGACATCCAGCCCTGCACCTGGGCTGGGGGAGCGAGTGGCCGTGCAATGGGGACGTAGCCTTCAGAGCCGCCTGGTCAAGTGGCAGCTCCTGCTGGCAGAGCAGAAAATGGATCATTTTTCTCCTTTGTCAGAAGTAAAGAGTGTATAACATGTGGTTTCTCCATTCTGACTGGAGTGCACAGAGATCAATATTCCAGTATTTTGTTAATAACAATTATTCGCTATTTCTGTGTGCGGCACATCACAGTATCAAAGCTCTTTTAAGAAATTATCAAATAAAAACAAATGAAAACTAAATAGTAGCATCTAAAGAAGTCTCTGGATTGACTGAAGTGAACAAATGCTATGCTCCCATCTCAAGTGTACTTGAAGTTTAATGGAAGTAGGATACTTTTGCCATAATGAACAACGGTAAGAGAGAAATGGAGTGTGACACTCAGAAAGTGAACAGTGAACACTACTAATATGTTTTGGGAAGAGGAAGGCAAACCCATCACTGCACAGGGAAGGCTGGGAAGCAAATCTGACAACAGTTTTGAAGCCATACGTTCCAGCTAGTTGCAGAATTTTAATGTGTTTCCATACGAGTGATATTTGCTTAAATATTGTAAGCACAGTACTAGAAAATTAGGATCAGCAAATGAGTAAATTAAACTGAAATTTGGGCAAAGAGATTTGAAAGTAAATGTAAATGCTTCAGTCATGGTAGACTTTCCTCTGTAACAATTTTTTTCTTTTGAGAAGGCCTAGGAAGTCTCATTTGGTTTAAAACTGTTTCCATGACAGAGACTAGAAATTTTGCAAGGAAATCTGCTGCTATTAAAGAAAAAAGGTAACAACCACAACAACAAAACAGACGTAGGTTGAAGGTGATACAGTTCTGATTTAATGATCTCTCTTTTGCGGACTACACCTCACTAATAAAATTTCTAAGCCACGTCACAGTGCAGAACCCAGTGATAAAATATTTAATGCAAACCTCATTAAGCCACCCATAGTTCGTAAGAAAATGTCTGTAGTACAGCCAACTTGAATCTGTTTTTGCATGGTTAATTATTTCTGCAACCTGAGAGAGACACAGAGAAAACTGCATGGATATATGCAAGATATAAATAACCAGATACTAGCAGCACAGCAGGGAAGTCACCCAAAGGCAGCGCGCAGAGGGGACCGTGTCTGCGGTGGGAGCCTGGAGTATGTTAACGTGCCCAAGGGTCTGTACCTGTGCACGGAGCCAAATTCACTAAGGTAAACCCCCTTCCGAGCAATGCCAGTTTTATTAACGCAGGAGTCAGGGTGCTGTGCCAGCCACGGATGAACCACAAAGTTCAAACACGCGAAATGCCGAAAAGCAATAAGCATGCCAGCGCTAGTAAAAGAAAACAGCAGGATGTGCATAGCCCCCTAGACTTTCTCAGGATACTGCCTGTCCCCTGAAGACCTGGAATATTTGGTATTTTCTGTACTGGGTCACAAGCAACATCACGAGGATATTACAGATAGGGAAACAGAGACGCAGGGCGGTCTGATAACTTACCATGCTCCTATCTACTGAGTCAAAATTTCATCTGAGGCTTCTCGCTCCGATCTGTGAGGTTAGATCATGCTGACTTCATCAACAAGGTCATTTTAGTGCCTGTGCTTAATGAAAAAAACTAGTCTGATATTTGTTTAAGAGATTTGAGTAATCTCTTTAAGAGAATTAATTAGTGCTGAGGTTCTAGGGAACAGTGCTCTCTGGGCTATATCCGGAGCACAAGGATTTGAGGTCAAAGGTAGACTGAAGGTTTTTAAAGGCAGTCTGGAAAGAAATGAAATTCTTTTTAAGAACCAGTCTGGTTCCAGAGGACGGAGGCACACAGCCTGCAAACTATTTAAAGTTGCTTTTTGGGGACAGTGGTTTGGTTGCCCTGGTGGCAAGCCACGTCGTGCCGTGATGTTGATGACGTGATATGCAAGGGGTTGCTCCTAAAGGAGTCCCCTCTGAGTGATGTGCTCCTGCAGTCGCTGGCCAAACAACTCGTGGACGCCTTGCTGCTTTTCCAGCGTCACCCTGCTCTGCCTGGTGGGCCTTCGCAATGCAGCACTGGGCCTGGAGCTGGGTAACGGGCGCTAACTTCTGATCCGGGAAGCAGATGAGAAAATTCACTGACAAAAAAATCACTGATGCCCAAATGCCAAGCTCTTAAATCTTCAGTAAGTCTTAGCTTGGAAATCAGTCTTTTTTTCCCTCTACAAAATACTTAAAAAGCTAATTAGTGAATATAAGTAAAAAGTTCATTTGAGGCTCTTGGGTTAAAACCTGGTAAAAGCTGGCAGATGGGGAATTGACTTTCAATCCTCGCATCCAAAGCTGTTCTGTGTCTTCCGTTTGTTGGATATCCCAGAAGCAAACTATTTCTATGTGTTCTTGTCTGTGAATATGTCAACGATATCTCATAAGATTAGCCTTTCTCCTGCAGATTGGCCCAGGAAAATAATAGAAAATCCACAAAAGCAGTGTTCCCACGAGACTTCTACCATGTCAGGCAGAATGGTCACCAGCTCAGCCCGTGGCACTGTTGTACTACTAACCCTTACACCCACCTCACCCCTAGAAACGATCCTCAAAAGACTAAGGAAACTTTAGCTCAGTTTAGAGACAAAGAACAGCAGCCTGGCCTGTGGGGGTGTATACTGAGGACTCTTATCCCTGGCACCCTGCTGTTTCACAGCTGGCAGGAAAAGATAAATTTATCAGTTGTCTGAAGTTCACCAGATGGGATCTCATCCTGTTTACAGACAATATTGGACTATTGCAGCCTCAGTAGTAGAGACAGTTTTGGGTTTTCACTCATCTCAGCTTCCATGCCTTGGATGAAGAGAGAGTTTGGAACATAAGCGGGAATCCTGAGACCAAATAACCCAAACTTAACAGTATATAACACAGCAGTTAGACCTGAAAGGGGTATTAGAGACCTTTCTCCTATCAGCACCGATCAGAAGCAGCCGGTGAAATCACCAAGTCTGAAAAGCTGTTGCTATCAAAAGGCTATCCAAGAGGGGACAGAGAAAACCAGGTGAGACAGTGTAGGTGGGAGGGAAAGCAGAAAAGAAAGAAGAAAATAAATACAAATAATACAGAAAGAAGAAAACAGAAGTAAACTGCTAACCCTGAAGGTGCAGAGTGAAGTAGATGAGAGCAAAGAAAAGTTTCCAGAGACGGTCTCAGCTCACCTAGTGATGCTTTATAATCAAGTTTGCTATCCAAGCTGTAGGAAACTTGTTCCCTTTGCATGTCAGATAAATTGCAACAATGATGATTTTATGTAAAAGAAAACAAACTTCCCATTATAGCAATGAGGAAGCAATATTAAATCTCATACTTCCACTTTCGGGAAACATTTATATGGATATCTATTAATATTTTGAGGCCTGCTGTAATAATTTGAGAAATGGCAACTTATATGACTAAATGGAAGCACCTAACATAGCATGTAGGTAATCATCTTGGCAAGGCCAATAAAAGAGAGGATAAAAGAGGTACGGTGAGCGTGGACTAAAGTGATACAATATGTGCACAAAAGACAGCCAGGGAATACAGTAAATATGACAAGAAATTGTTGAAAAAAATCAACAAATCATTCAGATCAAGAGGCAAGGTGTGGAGGAGCCATTCCTTTAAACTGCCTGGTGCATTTATTGGAATCCACCAGGAAATCATATCCCAGCTCGCTCCTGGTCTCGTGGCTGAGCAGGGATGGGAACAGCGAGGCTGCCTGGCATCAGGGCCCAAAGGGTGCTAAAAGCCTGAATACAGCGCAGGTCCTGGCACCGTCCCCTTTCAAACGAACGATGAGAACTTGCTGAAAGGCAGGACAGGAGGAAGCAGTCAGGCGTATATCAAAAGGGCCACGCTGCTTGAAGTCACTCGGAAGTACCAGGAGTCGGTCCCCCGCGCCTGTCAGGGTGGGAGCAGGACCGCGCAGCGGCAGCGTCCCCGCTGATGGCGCGCTTGGCCAGAACGCGAGATCTCTAGGGTTAAACGCTTACCTCGGTACTCGCAAAGCTCGGTAATAAGAAAGCTCTAAAAGAAAACAGCCATCTGCTCCAGAAAATCAGCATTCAATAATTAGCCTGCATTGCTCACCAAAGCGCTGCTTTCCACGAGAACAGAAGAAGAGACCAAACGAGACGGGCCCGAGCAGCCTGACCCCAGACCGCCCGCAAGCTGCACGCGGGATCTCAGCCCGCCAGGCGCTCTCGCCACGATTTCTGCTCGCGAAACAAAACCTGCCCGGGGTCCTCGCCGAGCTCCTCTGTGTGCCCCGAAAGCAGGCTGGAACCAGCGGTCGCAGCACCGACACTGCCCCTGCACCCGACCCCTCCTCGGCGGCTCGGGCAGGGGCTGACTGGCAGTTCCCTTCATTTGCAAGCCTGAAGATGAGACCTCAGACTTTCCTTTTCCTGGCACTTACTGAATAGTCTGACAGCAAAACAGAGAGCTAGGCAGGCAGCTCCCAGTGCATGCGAAAACTCAATGAGCCCCCGAAGGGAGAAACAGGAGAGGGAAGAGGCGGGCTGTATTTCCAGCTTTCTCGGTGTTTTACAGTGCCAGGCATGAGAAGTGACCCCCATTACTTAAGCCCTTAACCCTTAGATACTTTCTTCTATTGATTGCAGATTAAAAATCTTAAAAGTCTGAATGTGCAGAGAAAATACATTACAGGACAGTGTACAGACTTAAACGAAACACTGAAAGTCCATTTCTTCAGTTCAGTGCCTCTTTTCTTGATACCGTTTCTGTGTCAGTGGAAACTCTGCCAGCTCCACAGAATCCATTCCAGATTTATACCAGGGCAATGGCAAACAAGTATTGCCCAAACTAAGCAGCTCACAAGGTTGCCAAAGGAAAATACTGAGGTAAGTGCCTGAAATACCAGCTGCTACTGCCCAGCTCAGAAGAAGGAGTGGCATCAGGCCTGGTCCAGACCCATGGTCCCCAGATCTTCCTGTGATCAATCAGAAGAGCTCCAGGCCAGGCTGGAGACCTGCAAGGCCCTGAGAGTTCAGCTAAGTTTTTGGATAATTATTCCAAATGGACCCTTAAGTGCAAATACAGAATATCTGCCAGGATTAATGAGGACCTTCTTATGGGCCTCTCTGAAATATGCATACTTCATGATAGCCTAAAAATACTGAACCTATACCAAACTCATCAGAAACAAAATCAACAAAACAGATTGAAACAAATGAAAGGAAACAGCTACTCCTTTAGTGGCTTTTCAGAGACAAGGTGCAGGATAGTGTATATACAAAATATACAGGTGGAGAATATATGTAACTGTCATATGGATATCACTTTCATATACCATCACCTTGCTGCATGTAACACGTAACCGGTTTGATCAAAGCAAACAACCATAACTTCTTTTTCAACCATCATGAGGGGCTGACGTATTTTTTGTTTCTATTTGAATGGACAGATATAATTGCTAATACACTGCATACTACTACTAGTAATAGTATTAGTATAGTTCTCCTGTTACTAGTATTCTGTGTTATTATATACTACTAATACTGTGTATTTTAACATGTGATTGAAAGTGTGTGATAAATGCATTCCTTAGCAAGTTTTTTTACTATTACTATCCAACCGTGACTCACTCCATGCTTCGAGAACCAAAGCCCAAGTGACCCAGATGTGGTGAACACATACATTTCAAGGAAGCAGGTTCCTTAGCAACAGAAGCCACATGAAAACATCCAAAACGTCTACTGCCTCCTGCTCAGTGTCCCTTGTAGTTGCTGTTAATCAAGTGCATGTTAAACATCTTGCCTGAATTTCAGAGGTATAACAGATGTATCGCAAAGCAGAATTAGCCCTTTTGTTTGCAAACACATTAACTTTTGCTACCTCCTTGACTTCAGATTTAATAGCCCTATTATTTTATCACTGATCACTTCCTGGGCTCATAAATGAAAAAAAGGGACCAGCTCCTAGGTCCTCAGCTGATACAAATTGTCTTTGGGGGTTTGTTGAAGTTAATCAAACTATAGCAATTTCAGTCAATCAGCCCAGGATCTGCTCTGTGGTCCTTGGTTCCAGGTGCTTCTGATCCAGGTAAGATTAAGAGCAGATAAATGGATGAATAGCTCACTTAGTAGTACAGCTGGTTGATGTGCTAGGGGTAGGTCTGTAGAGTTACTTTGAAGTTGTTTTGAAGGAACTTTCTTCCCTCCACTGGACAGAGGAATGGGAAGCTGTTTGGCATGAGAAAAAGTATCTGCAAGCAACTGGGAAAACACCATGCCTCTCATAGAAGTAGAAGGTTTAAGCATTTTTGACTGGTGTTACAGCTTTCTAGGGGAAAGGCAGGTATGTTGTGCTGCCTCCATTTGCTGGGGCTTTTTTTTGTTTACTTTAACCTAAAATTCAGCAAGATTGAATGTACTTTTGTCTTTGTGTAGGTGTGCAATCATGAAAGAACTGTGCAGGAAAGGATTTATGGATTTATGTCTGCCAGTTAGAGAAGAGCAGGTCAGGAGATTCAGAGTTTTACTTCACTGCTATGCCTTACTAAATACAGCCTGGTGCTGCTGGTATTATCCCTGATGCAGCCAAGTTGCTTCTGAAGTATTGTAGAAGGTGAAACAGAGCCAGTTTTATTGGCAGTAATGACAGAATGATAATATTTAGGCTAAAATGAGTCAATGTTTGGAAGATTCCACTGTTAGCAATAAGACCTTGCCGGAGGAAAGCTGAAAGGTGCTGGCTGTAATGATAGCACATAGCAAAGATGGGAGAGCAAGGCAGAGGGAAGTGGAGAGTCATTTAGTAGTGGAAGGCAGAGAGCCAGAGCAATCCCCAGTATGCCTGGAGGCAACATAGGGGCCTGGAGGAGCCTATGCTGCCTCAAAAAAGAAACCACAATAGCTGGGTGGCTTAGTGGGAGGACTATGTGTAACCACAAGATGAGGAATACAGACAAGAAGTGATATGAAGTGGATCAGAGATGTAGAAGATGCAGGTTTAGTTGCAGTGTTGTATAGGGGACAAGCTTTGGTAATAAGAACAGTGGTGGGAGTGAGGTTGACTAAGGTGTAGAAGCAGCTCCTGGTGTGAGGAAGGAAAGGTAAGTTTTAGAGGCAATGTGAAATGGTGGAGATCTGACCTATTGGGATGCTTGTTTAAAGTAATCCTTGATAGTGATTCTGTCCTTGGCTTTGGGCCTTGGGCAGAGTTGAAGCAGAGTCCCTCCAAGGACAGCAAGAGGTTGCTTGACCTGCTTGGACTGAAGTGTGACACCCTGGCTGTGCGTTATGCTGACACATGTCCTACAAAACTGACAGCTGTAGTAGATGATTGTTCATATTTCTGTAGCATCTTCTCTCTTAGGCCACCTAAAAACATGCCATTCCCAGTGTTTTTGAGGACTGGGTTGCTGCTGGCTAGGGTGAGTGTGAAGGAACAAAATCTCGGCCACGACCCTACCAGGGAGCCCCAACCTTTGTTATTAGCAGGTAGTGTTCAGGCTAGTGCTCTACCTTCTTTCTCTCCTCCCCCCCTAATGAACAACCCTTCCTTATGGCAAATGCTCTATTGCCAGAGTTTCCTGAAGAGTCTGTAAGGATGTTAACTGCCCAACCTGAACAGCTGGTCTCAGCTTGATGCTGAAATTGCAAAGCCATCTCCTCTGCTCAGATAAGTGCATGTTCTCATCAGCTTTATTGAATCAGCAGCTGCCTATAGTACTAGACAGCAGATATAATGACATATCACTGGATGAGTTCTGGGCCAGACTATAGCAATAGCTTATTAAATATAACCCTGAAGGAGCCAATTTTGCTAGTTTTGGGGAGATTATTAGCCACTAAGAAATAAATTGAAGGCTTTTCTATTGCGGGTCTGTTGAACAGATTATGACTTCCGGCTATTTGTGGGCTAAATCTGTTGCTGGCCATTTTATTCAATGGTGTGAACAGAAATTTCAGCCTTCAGATCCATAGCCATTAATGATGGTAAAATAAGTGACTTGCTTGTCTCACATGATGAGTTACGAGCATGTGAAAGCTGCAGACAATCTGATTTAGACTGTGGCCTAATAACTGTATTGGGTGTTTACAAAAACTGCTGATCTGAAATGCTTGCTTGCTTCTGTGTGGTTTGTTAGGCCCCTCCTGCAGATTCTGGTTGTTTTGGTAGGAGCAGTGTTCCCAGATAGCTTTTACTCTTCTTTAAGACACCTTGATAGATTTTTGCTGCTGTTTCTTGGTTGACAGTCTGGTTGTATGGATAAAAGCTGGACAGATTACTTATCTGATGCTTTGCAGTGGATTCTGGTCAATGTTTTCTGTTAAACTTCTGTTTCTAATGACCTCTCTGAGACTAGTGACTAGTTACTGATCTCTTTGACTTAACCTAGAACAGAATGGTCATGACTTGGGTTACGGGTGTAAGGATGGCTCCTGGAGCTTTGGCGAGCATCTTACATATGCAGAGCAGACTAATGCAGTTGAGGGATTGACTACACTAAACCACTTTAAATCCTTGAGTGTGAGCCTGCACAAACTCCAACACCTGAGTGGAGTTGGAGCAAGCTGTGAGCTTATGCAATTAAAGAGAAGATGTGCCACTCCTGAGTCCTGAGTACTTGCAGCATGTGATAGCTGACTTGTCTGTACCCTTAACTGCTAGGTGGTCATCTATTTAAATCCCTGAGTGGAGGGAAGTTGGCATGGGTTGCACTGAGGAGGTCGTGGGTTCCTATCTTGGGCTGTGTAACTGCAGGCTCAGACCCTGAAGAACGTTTGCCATTTAAGCAGCACTGGCACTCTTATTTTGCTGGGTTGTTGCTTATATTTATGAATTGGGACTCTAATCAATTCCAAAATACCAAGAGCACAGCTTTATTCTATTAGTCAAATCAGAAGTGGATGTGTGAAGAAAACACTTAAACCCTTAAAGTACTAAAATTAAAAGTATCCATTTCACAATCACTGCAAAAGACTGACACAGTAAGGCCAGCGAAATGGAAAATAAGAAGTCAAAGATTCAGTTTCTGCTCTCAGCCCTTCCATCAATGTGTTTGGAGAAGGACAACATCCCTTCACCTCCTGTAGGAGAGGCTGCACAGCACTGGTAAGTGTCCTGTGGCTTCAAAACTGTACAGTGATGGAAGGTTTGAAAGCTATCATAGAGGTATAAAATGATTAATTTACAGGCATCTGAGAACACTTATTACTTAGCTTTTGGTGTTATCTGTTATTTAACATATTGGGGTTGTTAAGATACAGCCTTGATATGTATTATTAATGGTTAAAGGGGTTTGTTTTATCTGCAGCTAGTGAGAAATGTAATCAAGTAGTGCAGCTTCTCTACCAGTCAGACAAGTGATATTAAATGGTTCTAAGAATTTGGCTGGAGGCTTGTTTCTAAGAGTAGAAAGCACATCATTGCTCAGATCAGCAGGTTGCTTTCAGCCCCTGGCTGTTGGCTGACCTACTGCTTGAGAGCTGGTGTGAGGGCAATGCGGAGGAGCAGGAGCCTGATACACCTGTGCAGTGGAGAAGCAGGCTGGAAGTGTGGACTAAGGATAATGACACTTTCAGGGTGTGGGACTTAGCTATCATGAAGCTAGGGAGAGGGGAAAAGGACAGGGTGGGATACAGACATTCAGTGATGCCAGCAAAGCCAGGGGACACAGAAGGGTGGATATGTGCAGAAGGGGAGCAAGAGCAGAGGGATGAGGGGAAGAAAATGTCCATTCTTTTTGCACCAAGTCCTCTCACTGACTCCAACTCCCACCCAGGAGTAACCTTTGCTGCCTTATACAGACCTGCTAATGGCTGTGAGGGAACCTGCTGTGCAGAGACCCTGCAGCCCTGCCAGCAGCAGCAGGATGCTTTTTCCATTACACTCCCCCTCCATTTAAACTTCCAGCACTTGTCAAAACCATGCTGCTTCACTCAGAGCTAATTAAGCTGTGTATCAGTGGAGACACTCTTTAAAGTAGAGAAACAGGATGTGGGTAGGCTATAGAAGGGCTTAAGCTATTTTTGAGATTTCTACATTCTTTCTTCCTTCTTCAAGGCATGTTGCATCTCCCCATTAGTGCTTATATGCCAGCAATGGAGTTAACAATTGGGTAGGGTAAAAAAGTTTTTCATCTTGCCACGTCTAGTGTGGAAGGGCTGCTGTTTAATTCAAATACTCTCAGCATAAGAGTTAATCGCTGAGGAAACAGTGGGATTTTTTTTCAAAGCTCAAATTAAAGGTAATTCAAAATCTCCAATGATACTGGCAAAAGCATAAAACTTCATCACTCTGCTGGACACATACCAGTTAGCAAGACCACCTTACCACTTGAGGACTGCGGCAGGCCACGGGCATTGCTGTGCTGAGCAAACTGGAGTTAAATGACTGACACTGAGTGGAAATTTGGCCCACTGTCCCTCCTGCACACCCCCAGCAGGACAGCTGGGGTATCTAAATACAAGGTGGCGGGTATGTACCTGCCCTGGATGGTGAGTAGAGCGCTAAGCCAATTTGATTTGAACCCCAGCACAGCAAAGAGCATCAATAGAACACTTGTGCTTCTAGCACACAAGCATCTGTTTAGCTACAAAAATACTTTACAGACTTGTAGTAATTAAGACTACTTCAGTATAGAACATGAGAACTTAGTCACTAATTCCATGTCTTTATCTTAACTCATTCCTAGTGAAACATTTTATGAAATTTTGCTACCCTTCTTCTTACCCTTGTAAATAAACACTGCACCCAGCAGCACTTAACTGTAAATGGACACATACAAGTGACTCTTAACCATGTGGAAGCCAGGTATTTCTGCCAGTGACTTAACTGGCAGTAAAATTTCTATAAAATTGCATTTCTAATATTATACTCACTGTAATCATTGCTGTGGATTTCTAGTTAAATGCACATTTAAGTCTAGAGTCAAGTGACTTAGGCAGTAAATTAATGGTCCACAGTGTAGCTACTACTGCATGATCTGTCCCCTGCACTGAGCAAGGTAATGTTCAAAGTGGCTCACATGCCTTGATTAATAGTGCTCATAGCTTGCACCAGCACAGGGGTGAAATACTTCTTGCATTTAAACAAGACATGAGCTAAATGGCATTGTTCAACCTATCAGTTACTGGAGCTGCCATGCCCTATTGGGAGACCCTCATAAAGGGGAGCTTCTTGCGCATACTGCCCCATGCATCATTCTAGGGTGTTCAGATGATCCCTATACTGACTGGGGTATTGCTGCCTCTGGCTGCCCTTCACCTGGAGGAACACTACAAGCACCAGTACTTGTCTATTTGTAGCCTCTGGACAGGCAGGCAAAACACAGGCAGTTCCTTTGCTTCTGCTGTCCCTCTGCCTGTGCAACATGAGACATCTGGTATCGGTATATTTATCAACTGATCACTATATATAAAGGAGAGATGTTGGGTTACTCTGGGAACATGCATTACTTCAAAAGCCCTGAGGCAACCTAGTGGACTGAAGAGCAGCTTGCAAAGCAAAGTTTAATACTCAGCCTCACCAAGTCTCTCTAGCAGCCTGAAACTTGGCATGCAAAGTGGCACAGAGGGAGCGATCTGTCTCCAGCTCATTTAACAGTAGAAAGGGAAATAAGAGGCATTTACCAGGTTTGAAGGTGGGGAGGATGCTGAGGCCTTCTGCTTTCCTTTCCCATTGTCCTGATCCTTTTCTCTCTTGGGCCCCATGTTGCAAGTCCTATGCCTCCATCTGAAGAGCACCGGCTGCGGGCTCCCTCCAGAGCCCATTGACGCAATCTGGGTCATTTGGAAAAGGTTGTTCAGGAAGGATCCTGCGCCTCCCCGCTGTGCTGGCACTGAGCGCTCTGCCTCCCGGGGCGTGTGAGGCGATGAGCTAGTCCCTGAATTCTGATCCTAAACCCAGCTCAACATCCAGCAGCCTCCCAGCGTGTCCTCTTGGTGTGACCAGCTGAGAAGAGGCAATGCTGAGGCACCATTTTGGGGACACTGGAAATACTATAGGATCCATTTTAAATAGTTTTGGGCACAGAGTAGACAAGTCAATGGCTGAACTTAGTGCAGAAGATCTCTGAGAGGCAGAACACTTGAAAAATTTCTCTAAAACCATACAAAATATGCATGTAGAGGTGCAGAACAAACAGCAGTTGTTTTAGGCTTGTCTGTGACAAAATCTTCCCTGTTCTAAAACTTGATTAGTAGCAAGCAAGCTAGATGTACTGTCAAACACTATGGCTCAGTGGAAGCTACTCTCTGCCTGACCCTTCATATTCTTCACAGATCCTTGCCTCTCTTCTTGGTCTTAGCCTAGGTATTTAAACAAGAGTCAGGCTAGTGGCAAGAAGTTTAACTCAAACCAATTTTTAGACTGTCGATGTCTTTGCCCACGAGTTTTGACAGCACCACACAAGTACAGAGTGTAGATACTGTTTCAGCCTAAAAATGCAAAACACACTGGCTCTGCCACTTTCAGTCCCTATGTTCAGATGTGCTCTACTACATAGTAAAGGTAAGAGTTTCCAAATCTTTACAGATGAAGCATTAGTGTAAAGCAGTGGAAGTGGAGCCTTAAGTTCCTCTCCTGATGCTTTCTGTTCAGCTGCAGGCTTTGATGTAAGATAATTTTAGGCTCACTGCCTCAGTTTATCCATTTGCAGATCAGTAACCTTCACATACGTTATTCTCAAACTAAAAGCACTATGTGAGATATGGTTCATGCTTTAACAGCTGTTTGTACACCTTTTTCTAAAAGCGACCTTGAATGCTTTCCAAAGAATAACAGGCACTGAAGTTCAATCTAAGGCTGGAGCAATGGCACTGTTGTGACAGTCTGGCATTCCTGAGCTGATGTGCACATGGAAGTTTGCATTCTGCTTGTAGTAACTGCACATTAACTTTGATTCCCCAGCCCTTCTCCATTTTAAATGCAATTGTTATAGGAATGGCTAACTTCTATTTCACATTAAAATGAATGAAGATATGAGATCAAATAAGAGCCAGCAGCCTATTAAGTACTTGAAAGCTGGGAACTAGTTTTAATATGCTGCTGCTATACTGCTGCTATACCTTTAATTTACCTGACATATCTGAAGTGTGGCAAATAAATGGTATATAATCTGTTTCTGATCTTCTGCTCCTTCAGTGTGTAAAGTTGAAGGAGAGACTGACAGTGAGCTAATGATTGACTGTCAGCTGCAGCTTGGAGTTTCCTTACAATTTTTTGGTGCCAAAAGCGGCTTTCTGTCTAAGTGTTTCTCACGCCACTTCATTATTCCATATGCTGTTTTCAGTCTCAATCAAAGCATTCTGGAGTATTTTGCTTTCCAAATGAGAGGCCTACAGAGCATTTAAATAAGTCTTCCCTCCCCCCGAGAACATTGCAATATGCATCACTATTACTGCAAGCCTTTAGCTTCAGCCCATAAATGCTACTAACAGCTAATTCATTCCTCAAATGAGCAGGTGTAATTTGTATCATAAAATATACTTGCAATTGTTTGCCTATAAAATGTCCTTCACTTGAATCCTCAGTTAACAACCCAGTTAGTGGCAGCCCCTTGTCAAATGTAAACGCTCTAGGAAATCCTTTTGCAAAATGCTCTCAGCAGTAAAGTCTAAAATTTGCTCTAATATGCACTTTAATCTTCATTCCCTGATACTTCATGCTGGCTGCTCTAAGCTCTCAAGTATAGTGCTCTTTTCAAACATCTCAGTGTCCCGCAATATTAGCCACCTTTTAATTGATCGGGTTACCTTAGCAACCGAGGAGCAGCTGGTCCCAATATGGAGATTTCAATTGGATCTGACAGGAAGATTTTTTTCCCTCTCATCTACATACTTCTGTAGCTTTCACCTTTGGGAAAACAGCCTATTTGCAAGCAGGAGGTTTCCATGTATCTTGTCTCTTGATGTCTGTCTCCAAATATTTCTCCTTTCTCTCGCAGCTCCTGGGCTTTTAATTTCTCTGTAGTCTTAAAATGGAGACAAAACACCAGTATTTAGTATTTTTTTTTTCCTGAAAGGTGCCAGAAGGAAGCAGGTGAGAAGACCCTCTGAAACAAGTCAGCCCCAAAAAGCTGAGCTTTCAGTCTCCAAACTTTATTTTACAGAGCTCCTTGTTACCACCACATTTATTAAAACTCCTCTTCCCATCTGCTCGGTTTGCGTGTCTCCGGCTCGCTGGACTGTTCACGCGTTTCCTGGGCATTATGGTAATTCCCAGAAACGGCAGGAAATTTGGGGTTTGGTGCGGGGTTAGTCACCTGGCAGAATCCAGCCCTCTCGCCTGCTCCTCGGAGGAAACTCTGCAGAAGTCGGACCGAGGGAAAAGGCTCGGCCACGGTGCCCCAAGCCCACCTCGCCGCGTTCGGGGGCTGCTGAGAGCTTGCTGGGCTGGATGCAGCCAGGCTTCCGCTGGGAGCCGGTTCTGCCGAAGCTGATCCTGAGCTGCTCGATCCCGTGCCACGCAAGCAGCCAGACGGACACTTTTCCTTGCAGTACAACCCTCGCTTTTAGAAATGCCATGGCTGCGACAGAGCAGATGTGCAGCTGCTTCTCCAAAGCTCATTTGACCCTGTGTATCCTCGCTTGTGCCTGTGTGAAAATCGGGGCTTTGCAGCCTTTTCTTCAGTCACCTCCATCCGGACCACGCTGTCCTTGGGTGGTATTTCTTTTTCTGAGTCAAGTGTGCTCCAGAGAGACGCTCTCATTTGTCTAAATCTGCTAACTGATTCCACGCTATGCACTTGTATTTGCTCCTATGGCAAAAATAAAAGCTGTTTTTGCTGGCAGAAGAAATGCATGGTCCACACTTGGTTGCGATAGGATCTTTTCCCCTTTCTCAAAATGTAAGGTCTCATGCATTAAGATACTGTATGTCTAGATCTTATACCAGTCTCTGATTCATCAGAATCTCCTTGGTAACTAGCTGCTCCTCTGATTTGTGTTATAAAAAGCTTTCCTAATTTAAAGATAAAATACAGGGAAAACAGGAAGAACTATGTAATTTAGATACCTTATACAGAAACATTTTTGGTATGCATGCGGCTATACTGGATGTTTCTGTGTGTGTGTGGGAAGCATCCTTTCTGTAAAACAGCCTATTATTCCCCCCAGTGGGTGGGAAATGTACTCCAGGTGCCCTGTCTCTGCTAGAAATCCTCTTCCCTGTTACAGGGCTGGTAACTGTCTGCAGGGTTGATAGTCTCAAAGATGATGTTGCTGGCATTTAATGAGGCTCAGCAGTTCATGCTTTAACAAGCCATATTTCTAGGGCTGTGTAAGACTGATTGCCAATTACAAAGATTCAGAAACACTGACTTTCTGCAGGAAGCATAGCCAGGTTACTTGATGTTAGCTCGTGGCCCTCCTGCTTTGGTAATGAGAACAGTGCGTGACCCCCTCCTCGGTGCGCAACAAAACACTTGTGTGCTCTTTCAGGCTGCTGAAGTCGAAACCGAGGTGCTTGCTGAAGATTTTGTGGGAACCGTGTTATTGAAGAAGTTGGTTCAAGGTGAGGTTAAGCACATTACTTTTGAAACAGGGGATAATTATGTGTTCACATTTGATGAGGAAGTTTAGTACATAGAAAAGTAACTATTAATGAGTAACACTTAAGTATTTATATTTCCCTGGGAATTTCAATTTTGGGTCTTAGCACTTTACAGCCACTATATTGAAGTGGATGAGTATTACAGCCCTGCTATGTAGACTGAGAAATGAAAGTCTCAGCGGCTGAGGCCACTCTTGAACATTGCAAGTTGAGAATTCAGATCTATGAATATGTGACTTTAGGAAACTTGGCCTTTAGACATTTGGACAGAGTTAAGGAGTGATTACACAACAGAACCAGGCTAGAAACAAGTTATATTGCCCCTTTCTTACACATCAACAGCAAGAAAACCCTGACTTGCAGCTTGCACAGCACATAAGTGAATGGGGTGGTCCCACCTGCAAATGTAGGGCTCATATTGCAAATTCACTGATAAGAGTTGACAGATAACCCTAAGCAGGTGCAGTCCGCTTGATCAGATAAACTAGGAATCAAAAATCATCTATAATTTCTTGTGCAAAATCTTTACAGTGGGTGGCTTTTGGCACAGAGGATGAGTAGTGAGGCAGGTCCACAGCTGAGAGTTGGGCACTTGAGGCTACTTTTCATGTGCTTTATGGTTCTAATATCCTTTCTGTCCTGTGGCCTTAGTTCCTCTAAATAAATAAAACATTAACAAAATCCCAGGTCTGAGGTGTCTCTTATCTCTGCAAGAAGCTTGCAAGCTCATCATTAAAATTCAACTACCTCTGGGGAAGAGTGTAGCAGTAAGAGGTAGCCCCCAGCATGTAATACCAGGCTTTATGCCCACTGCATACTGTGGGTATGAGCATTTTGGGACAACACCTGTGTTCCTATAAAGTGTAGTGACATCTTTAGTGTCTGGGCAGAACAGACCCAGGATGATGTAATTTGCTTGAGGAGGCCGCATGCTGCCTGCTTGGATTTTAAACCTGTAATTTCAAGGCATTTAAATCTTTCTAACCAAAAGCTTGGATAAATGTACTTCCCCAACAGCAGAGCCTAGTGTTCAAACCTCAATTACCAAGTAACAGGAGGGATGCTGAACTGATTCTGATAAATGAGGGTTCAGATAACCAAGCTAATTTTCAATGCAATTAATACATGTTAGGAACATGACCTCATTCTGGATAATTGAGGTTTTTGAGATCATCAAAGTTGTGATAATCAAGGTTTGAGTCTTTCACCATGGCGGGAGCCCCTTAATGGGAAAAGACGAGCAAGGGGAGATGATTCTTCCCAGTCCTGTGGGTGCAGATGGCCAGCTTGGCAAACACCTGCCAGATCCTGACTGCCCAGGTGGGCTCCTGTTTCCAGGTGTCACAGTAAATGCAAGGGAAATCCACCCCTCCACCTCTTCCCTGCCTTTTAGATTTCTTGCTGGAGCTTAAAAGAAAGAGCAAAGCCTTTGTTCCTGTTGCATCCCTGTGTCTCTGGATGGGAGAAGAGACACAGAAGGAAGGAAAATGGAGAAGGAAAATGAGCCCTGGAGGGTGTATGTCTGGGTGATGTCTGTATTGGTTTTGGTACCCAGGCTTCCCTAGACAGAGGCGGGGGAGTTGGTCAAGATGATGCTCATGCTCGGTGTCCCTGTGGACTAGCTCTGGCTGCTGAGGATGTTTGCTTGCTCTCTGTTGGCATCACCAGCCTTCAGCATGGCGATGGTGCTCCTGTCTGTGCCTGTCTGACCTGCTCTCTTCCTTGCCTGGTGAACTTAATGTTTTTATCTGGAGGCAATGTTTCTCCTTTCTTGGGTCTTTTGGAGTTGAAATTTGCTTATGTATAGTGTCTTGCTGTTATCTCTCTTGCAATATGTTGCTGATTTGGGAAATCGAGTAAAGGTGGCTGCTACTAGTAGGAGAAAAGGGAACTGTATGGGCTCGTGATGCTGGTCTGCAGCCAGGGTGGACAGGTGGCCATGGGTGTGATGGTGGGAAAGGTGCTTCCTGCAATCAGACTTGACTTCTTGCTTTTCTTTCCCTCTGCACAGAAAAGTGTGGATCTTTCATTTTATTTTGATTGCTTATCTAATCATAAATCTGATGTGAACTTAAAGTCAGTGGCAATGTCTACTGGAAAAAAATGATAAAAGAGCGGGGAGAAGAAATGTACACAGTTTTGGCAAGTGTTTTTTTATGAATTGAGTCTCTTGAGATGAAAGCTTCATTGCTGTGAAACAATGAGCCTGCTGTGCTCCCAGTAGTACAAATGTGTTTCAGGTGTAGCAGGAAGATACAAGCTTATTTTTAGTCTGCTCCTGTAGCACCAGGAATGTTTAATGTGATAATCAATGTAACTGAGGAACCTAAAGTACAGAAAATTGCTACACACTCATGGGTGATAATGACTGTAGCTAAAATACTGATGAAAAGTTGTGGGGCTGTGTTTAGGCATAGTTATAAATAGAAATGTGCAGGAGGTTGACTCCTGTGGTCCTGACCCAGCCCTTCCTCAGGTGTTTCTCCCACTTAGGGTAGCTGGGGACATGTGCGAGTGGGCTGCAGCAGCTGAGTTGTACTGCAGAAGAGTGCCAGACTGGGCAGCTCGTCACAGAGACACCCTTCCAAAAGAAAATACTACTCTAGACTTGGGTTTGACCTACTGCCGTGATGCGCCTGAGCACAGCTGTAGTGGAGGGACATGAGGAGAAGAAACTGCTTTTTCCCACCCAGCTTCCAGAGGTGTTTTCCACCTCTCCTGTGGGTCTGGCAAGATTGCTTCTTTTCCAGGAAGGATGGTCAAGAGTGAACTCTGCAGAGTTCAGCAGTTATGTTTGAGTAATCTTTACTGAGCACTTGCAGACCTTTGGAAGTTCATAATTTCACTGATTTGGCTTTTTTTCTGGAAATAGAAAAAGGCATATGTTTGACACCAAAATCTTCCTGCCAAATTTCCAGCTGCTCCAAAGTACAGGATGCTAAAGCTTTTCAATTAAATGCTTCAGAGACTTAAACGTGGACAAAGTGCTGTGTTTTGTCTCCAGCCTTGTCCTCAGGAACTGTTGAGCTATTTTGTGATGCCTTCCTCCCAGAATTTCAGCTTGTGGCAGACACCTATCAGAGATGTTTTTGGTCTGAGAGATATGGAAAGCATAAGCAATCAAGTGACTCATGAGGGGAAATGTGAAAATCCATCGCTCTAGACGTGATGCATTAGCCTCTGCTTGTGCAGCCCCAGCTATACGTGGCTCTCATCTGGTTTGAGGAGCTGCTGGTCACCATGGGCTGACTGCAACTGCTCTAGGCTATTTCACTTCTAATTTTAGCTCCTCTGTGACTTTTTTTTTTTCCTGTTTGCTCATGATTTACTGTGTGCTTTAGGCTGTTAAAAGGTAGGAAGAAGGAAGGCTGCAAATTCTACCTGTCCTGGCTGCTTCCCCCCGGTCAGAAGTTTCCTTCTGAGAGGGAGGGGAGAGCACGTGGGGCTGCCGAGCTCCTCCAGAGTGTGGAGCAGCTGGGCATAAGCCTTAAGTGGTGATGGGCAAGAAGAAATGTCTATCTAGGGAAGACTGAATGTGCTCTTTAATGCAGTCTCCAAAGTTGCCAGATCCAGAGTAAGCCTGAAAGAAAAGCCTGTAAGGCTGCAGTGAGATTTGTTTTCAATCCCCTTTATTTTAGTATTTCACTTGGTGGAGATAATTTTTATCTGTTAGGAAAAGTTGTGTTGTTTTAGTGGTTGTTTAATAAATCGTAACTCTGGAAACTGAAACCTCCTGTGGTGTGCTCCTTTCATGGACGGACACCTGCAACTCCACTTCCAAGCTCTGGCTGGCCCAGGGTCCCATCCCACTTCTCCCTTGATAGCGTTATATATCCCACCTGCGAGCAATAAGTACCACTGACCCACAGCACTAGTGTTTTTTTCTGCACTTAATCTTGCACAAATAACTACAGACAAGCCAGATTAATGCTATTAAATCACTTTAACATATGCAATCAGCTCCACGCGTACTGTTTAAGCATCCTGCAATCAGAGTGTGCTTTGCTCAGGGAAATGACTGAAGTCAGAGTTGGACGTGAAGCTGAGATGATACATTGTCTGCAGCGTTCACGCTCATAATGAAATTGCTTACATTACAAAGTAATTATGGCTTAAAATTCCAATAGCATTTTGAAGGCGTATAGGCCTGGGGGTTTTCCATTTGCAGAGATGTTAAGTTTATTGTATCTACTTGCCTAATAACTTTAACGTTTTAAACACACTGAGGTGTTTTAGAAACCTATTTATGATCTCTGCTGAAAAACAAAAGGCAATCCAGCAAGCCCTGTATGGTATGGGGGCTCCGTTGAGAGCTGCTCCTAAAGTCGGATTTATGCGTTGTGCAGGTTTAATTAGATGAAACCCTGCACAGTGCTTCCTGCTCCCCGTTTTGATTTTTGACAGCGTATCCTTCAGCTGTGGCACAGCAGGTCGTTGCACTCTATATCACAGTGAGGCCATCAGCTTTTCCCTACCAGCCCAGCCCCTCCAGGAGCAGCAGCCACTCTTGCAGTAAATTTTCACCCCAAATAATACATATATCATTCCTGCAGCCTGTTTCTGTTGGTCTGCACACAGGCTGGCTGAGGCGGAGGCAGGAAGGGGATGGCTTCAGCTTTCTCCTCCAGCCACCAAGGAGCCAATGTGCTGCTGGAGCTGCCCTGCTGTCCCCAGGGAGCCATGCTGCGGGGCAGGCGCTCCGGCAGGTCCGAGCATCGCTGCCGGGCGAGGGGACGGCATGCTCGGCCCTGCGTTCTGGGGGAAAATGCTGGCATTCCCTTGGTATCCGTGTTTTAAATTGGGTGGTACTGCCACTGCAAGCCTCTCTTCTCCCAAGGAAGCTCTGGTAGCTCCAGGCCAGCCCAGAAGGACCGAGAACTGACCAGGGAGTGCTGAGGGGATAATTCAGGTGACTTCTACCCCCTAGCAAGGAAGTTTCTCTCCTGAGCTGCTCCTCGAACAGAAGGGGCAAAGTCCAGACTGGACGGTTCAATACTTCCCAGGAGCTCTACCTTTCCCTGAAACAATATCGTGAGTCTTTTTAATCACACAATAGTTTATCACACCTGAAAAATGCATATGAAACTGCATGATTGATCTGCATATTAACTGTAATTCTTGCTTTCCTTTGAGGGACTCAAATGCCAGATTGATATATATTCCATAACACCACACACCTGCGGGCTTTAGTGTAAAGCATATATTCTTCTGGGAGACTGTTTTGACTTTGGGCTTCCTCTATTTGGCTAATAAATGGTTACAAAACATTGATTACTACTGTCTCCCTCTTTTTACTAGAACCATACTTCTGTAAAGTCTTTAAGGTTAGGTGAAATTCTATTTGTAGTCCCTTTTATAAATAATAATACAAAACACGTGCTGCTAAACCTTGCTGTCAGTAAGCAAATGCCACAAAGCAACATAATAATTTTTTTTTGTACCATTCCAAAATCCATTAATTTGCTTGTTGCTGTGTAAGGTAATGAACGCTCCTGCAGCAAGGTCACAATTCCATTTTACATCAAATAATTATCTTTTCTCATGTATGATACATGAAGCATATTCCGCTAAGGGCAAAATGTTTTATTAAAATTATTTTCCTTTGTTCTTTCTTACAGATTGTCTATTATGACTCTAAAGAATGCCTGAACGACATTTCTTTTCAAATTCAATGCATAATTATACAAAACAGAAATTCATCTGATACTACATTAATAAATCTCTCATTATTTTCTTTGAATGGGGGGCATGCTGCTATTATTTACAAGACAACATGGATTTAGCTAAGCTTCATGGAATTTTGCAGTCATTGACACTTATATAGTGTATGAGCAGAGCACTGACAGAAATAACATGAAGGCAGACTGTTCAGTTCAAGCTGAAAAGGCTAATGGAAGTAGTAAAGATGGTAAAGATATAAAAGCAAGAACTACCAGAAAAAATATCTGAGATGGGAACTTGCAGGAAAGGTTCATTGCAGCTGCAGATGCACCTAGCTGAATGTCAGCTTGGGTTAATTTGCAAGGCTGACATGTCTTTGGGACTGACAAGTGCTGAACAGAAGATCTGGCACATCCCTGGGTCAGGTCCTCAGCCCATCGAGCTGAGCAGCTCGTAGGTGTCCTTGGAGCTGCACTGATTTACTGCGGATGTGGCTTTGCCTTTTGTGTTTAAGGGTGATTATGTAATCTTAGACCTTTTTTTCTTTGGTAATTCCAAAAGCCTCAACCTCCTCCTGACAGCACAAATGTAATTTTGATTGACTGACCCTGTATCACTTCATCTGCTTCATCCACTTCAGCTGGTCACCTCTGGCTCTTCCTTTCAGCCCAATTTTTCCCTTAATCAGTTGTAAGCACCTTTTGGAGGCTTCCCAGCCCTTGTGTTGGCCAATGGCCCAGGTGGTTAGAATCCCCCCCAGGTCCCCATCCAACAAGGCTGTTCCTAATTAACTGCTCATGTCTCATCAGGAGGTGATTTCACAGCCTTGCTGGTGGTGTTGGAGGAGCCCCTGAGATACCCACAACTGCTGTAGCAGTTGCTGTGCAAGGACAGAGTAGCAGTGTGGTCCTACACCTATAAACTTGTCTCTGAATCTGTGGAAGGTAAGTGCTGTTGTTCCCGTTTTGCAGATAGAAAACTACTAGGTGAATGATTTTAAATATTTGGCTCAAGGACACAGAGCATAACTTCTCAGATCACTTGATAAACACTTCATTCTCAGAAAGCCTGTGATCTTATCCTATAAAAAAAAAAAAAAAACCCTGAGATATGTTCATCCTTTCTCATTTTAGTCTAGTGGTACAGTTTGCTCATGCTTAATAATAAGTGGAAAATCATTAACTTTGCCTTTTGATATATGCTTTTAATTTCTTTATTCATAATGACTTTGGTGTTGCAGCTGCAGGATGAAATATGTTTTACTCTAGGAATTTCACTGAAATTCAGCATTAATTAATGCCACTTCTTGCATAGTGTTAACTATAATATGCCTAATTTTTCAGAGACCATCATGGGAAATGCTTTGTTCTTTTTGACTCCGCAAGCTGTCAGAAGTACAGTGAAATCCGCACTTTAGATTCCCCCTTTTTTAAAAACTGCATCTTAAGGCTTTTGAAGTGTTAGAAGACACTTAAACATAGTGCCCTTGCTATCCATCTGTACACCTTGTAATTGAGATTCCAGTCAATCTGCTCTGCTTGTCTTTTCATGTTTGCCAGTCTATGTAGGAAAGGACACCTCATTTCCACAGAGACCATGATAAACTTTATGTTGGAACAACAGGTCTGTCAATCCTTATTTCTCTTCTTCCAGCATAGTTTTAGTTAAATGTGTTATGTCATTCGCTACTGCTGCAGCTTCTTTTGCCTTTCTTCACATGGAAAGAATCCTGCTGCGCAGGGAGGATCTATAAGGTGCTTTTCTTCAGCTGTCCATAGTAATTAGGATTTACTGCAAATTTTACTGGTCTTTTGTTCTCTGGAGGATTAGAGATGGAATTTAGCAAAACTGGCCGTCCAGTGGTAAAGATTCGTCATGAAAAGTTAAGTGGTTATTTCTGTGCACCGAGAGGCTCACCCTAACACTGTTCCTGGGCTACACCTACTTCTCACAGGTTGAAGCGGATGAATTTAGTGGTCTGAAATGCTGGTTTGTGATATGCCTGGCTGCTTTTTCAGGTGTGTAATCTGCATGCACACCTTCTCAGCCCTTCCTGGGAGAAAGGAGGGGCTGGAAGTTAGGATCCTTTGACATGTGTTTATTAGTAGAGAGTGGGGGTAGAGGGAAGGGGGTGGACAAGTTGATGGTTAATGGTTTATAATAACACTTTGTATCCCTCTGCATTTAATGATTTCTCTAGGTCAGCTGGAGGATTAGGAAACTTTAGATCTTCAGCACCAAACTGAAGGTCTTAATTGTGAGGATTAAAGGAGTAGCTTGCTGTTAGAAGTCAAAGGCTGTTCTCTCTTTTGCTACTCCTTCAAAGCATGGATATAATTAGTCTTTTCAATGTAGACAAAGAGTTGAGAACTTCACTCATATAGTGATGTGCACACAGATTTAAACAAGAGAAGCCTCTCCCTTCTCTGACACCCCTACAAGGCTATGCAGAAATGAGGTGATGTTAAGTGCCATATTTGGGAAGTTATAGCTGACCTTGCAATTAAAAGCTCTATTTTAGGGGTGATGAACCAGTGGCTATTACTGATCTTGTGTGCAAAACCTTAGTTTTTTACTGAGTGTGCAGCTGTGGAAACCCAACAGGCTTTGAGCGTTGGCATTCACTGGTGCAATTTTCTACTGGGTTTTTTAATGGCAGAAAACTCAGTGGTCTATTTCAGGGTCTCTGACTTCTCAGCGTGCAGGGCCTGGACCTCTGTGTGGGGAGCTGTATCCTGCTCCCCATCGCTCCAGACCATACAGGACTTGGAAGTGTGCCTTCTCCGGAGTGTGTGTGCCAGCTGCGTGCATCCTTCCCTGCCTGGCTGTGCCCGACGGGCCCTGTGGGAAGCACCTGACTGCGAGGGCAGCATGAGCTGCCAGGGTGGCTCTCACAGCTCCTCTGAGGGAGGTGGTCGGAAGTATCACTGCCAGCTGGAGCATGATGGCCCGTGTTGTGCTGGAGGTTGAACTGGATTCATACAGTAATCCTTGTTTTTTCCTAAAAACTAGCAAATCTATTTCCCATTGGAGAAAGGGCATAGATTTAGCTGTAGAGCACTGGGGGACCTTACAGGGTTCATCAGTCCCATCTCCTGCTGCTACTGTGCTCTGACATTCTGGCCCCTTGGACCCAGTTTAAAGACCAGGCAAGAAGCTGGGGTGCTATTCCAGGAGTGTGAGCGATGCCAGTACTATGGCAGAGCGGAGGAGGCAGGGGATTGTGGAGCAATTTGAAGCTATCCATGGCCGGATCCCCATGTCTGCTCCCGTCTGGATGCCCCATCTCATGTTTTCTGCATAACACGTAAGGGAGCTTTCTTGGCCCTCCTTGGATCAGGCAAGGAAGAGAACTAGTTGTCTACCAGTCTGTAGGAAAGCAGTCCTGGCTGCTTGCTCACTTGCTGAACAGGGCTTAGTGTCACGGCAGTGACCAGGGTGCGCTGGAGGGAGCTGGTTCCGCACCCCGTCTCCAAGGCCATCCCTGCAGCCTCGTGGCATGGGTCAGGCACACCTGAGTGTGAGCAGTGGCTTTGCAGGCCAGGATAGACACAGCTAGGAAATCTCTCACCCCAGTGAGATTTGTCTCTTTGCCACGTTTCAGCTTTACAGTCCTGCTTTGCTCCAGGCTGGAGCTTGCTCTGTTGTCATGGAAAGCAGTAGTCAGAAAAAGGGAAGTTTTGGCAAGCATGGAAATACTCGGCTAGCAGGAGCGGTAGGTGCACCGGAGTTCCCCGGGAGACGCTGCTTCCTCTGCGCTCTGCCCTTGGCGAGCAGCCGGGGTCAGACTGCTCCTTTCACACCTCTGCGCTACCACGAAAGGAAGAAGTTGCGAGTGATGGTTATTGCAGTTTCCCTTCCCTGCTTGGCAGGGGAAGCAGTTCTTGCTGCTGCAGTCAAGCCTGCCATCTCCTGACCCAGTAGCTTTGGTGGGCAAGCTTGGAGAGGAAGGGTGGATCCAAGTACCGAATCCTGCTTCTCTACCTTTCCATTAGTAAAGTTTCCTCTCTGCCTGACTCAGAACACAAGAACAACATGAATTACTGCATCTTGTGGGCAATGGCACCAGTCTCCTCCCTATGCAGAGGATGTATGCTATGCCTAATTTGTATTAGGGCAAAGGAAAGCTAAGTGCATATACCAGTGGCAACAGGGACACTTGGGTTAGTAGTATACCGTACAGATTTTAAGTGATAAATATGATTATTTATGCTGAGTATGAATATGATGATATTTCTGCAAAGTTTGTTGCATCTGTCTATGCTGAATTCATATGAAGAAGTTTTATATAAAAGAAATGAATTGCTAAATTTCCTAATGAATCTGGTTATCAGAGAGGCCTTTCTGACAAAGATAATGTATGTCAGCAGAGCTGGCATGGTTCATGCCGGAGTATTTCACTGAGTCCAGAATAAATGTTCTCTGATAAATTTTGTCAGTGCCGTCAGTGTCTGTCTTAATGGCATGAATAGCCATTTAGCTTACAAACCAGCAGAACTGTTCAGCCTGTGGGTTTTGGCATCATGCAAAAGTGTTCTCCAGCCTTTCTTGTCTTCTGCTAATCTGTCTGTGACTAATTCACCTACTTATTTGTAACGGCAGAGAGGCTCCCTCCATGCATCTCTTAACCTCTGCTCTTCGATTCTTGTGATTGATGCTACCCGCTTTCACTGCGGGATGTGATCCACAAGCTGCAGTTTACCTGGCTGGATTATTGAGTTGCTCAGAGAAGTGTAGACTGAATTAACGCTCTGTTCTTACAGTGGCTATATGTTCTGTTTTGTATTTTTCTTTCCCTTTTCAAAAGCTTTTGAATAGGACTTCCTCTCTGGCTTTCACAGCCAGTCAGTTGTAGCTCTGTGCCAAACTAAAGTCGAGAGATAAACCGTGCTTTGTAATTTTGTGAATAGCCTAGTATGGCAAGTTCATTCATTACCAGCGATGCTGCGGCTTGTTGAACCGCTTCCAGGCAGTTGCATATCTTCTGAGCATCACAGCCTGTCTCATCAAGACACCCACAGCCTGGGGCTGTGAATTCACAGCTGCAACATTTCTTGCTATCACGATGACAATGACCTTGTTCTACTGACTGGCCCAGAAGCAGCTACGCTGTGATGCAGGGTGCACAGAGGACAAGCAGGGAATCTGGAAATAGCCTCAACCCATCGCGTTCAGAACTAGTGCTCAAACTCCTGTGCCTGTGTTGCGCTTTCACCAGATCCCTGCTTTCGTTATGTCCTCCTCGGGGTGGCGAATGGTGGGTTTTGCTTTTGCTCTCCTTCTAAAGGTTTTTATTGCCAGTGTTATGTGCCAAAAATTGCTATGTCTGCAGCAGAAATGATATGTTGGTGAATTGCTTAGCCTCTGTAGAGATCTTAGCAGAAAGAGAAATTTGAGTAAATGTCATGCAGCTAAGTGAGACCTGTGTGTCAGGTGTATTTAATATTGACTTCAGGATAGGTCCTTGGATGATGTAAACTGGCTTTTATTGCTAGCAGAGAAAATAAAGCAGTTTATATCACCTGAGTACCTGATTGTTCATAGCTAGCATTGTAAAAGCTGCTGTGGAGTGGCAGGTTCAAATGGCTATTTGTTTTTGATGCTTCAGCAATATTACATTCTGTAGCAATCAGTAAGAATAGGGAGATAGGGTTATAGAGAGCTGAAATTTTAACTGCAGCCTGCTAAACCTTATTTGCAAAATCTTCCTGTTCAAAGACAAAGGTATTGCATCTGCAGACTGGGAACTGCACGCGGAGAAGCACCCCTTGGGTGTACCATTACATAGATCTCTTCTCCTTCACCATTTCCCCCTGCCCCCTCCTTTGGTGAGCACATGTGGTGTCTGGAAGGTCTCGCTTTGCAAGGTGCTGCATGCTGTGAGCAGCAGCTCAGCACCGCTGGGCCAGGCGCGCGGTACTTCCAGCGGAGGTGACGGAGCCGGGTAAAGCCACCTGCTGAGCCAAAGTGGATTTGCCAGATAACGTAAGATCAAGTAAAAGGAAGTTAATGTCCTGGAAGACTGTAGTTACTGACTTCATCTTCAGCTAATGAAAGCCATTTCAAATTTCCAGTAGCCTTAATTACATCTCCTCTTGCAGGGTAAAATACAACTACACAAATAAAGTGGAAGAAGATCTGGCTAGCAGGAGGGGAAAGTTTCTTAGTCCCCAAACCAACATATGTCCCAGCTATTGTTTCTAGCTTATCAGTATGTAATTACATATTTTATAAAAAGCCATTAATGGGAAACCTTTCAAATGCAAAAGGAGAAGGGTACTGAGTCTAGGTGCTTGTCCTTGCTTTACTTGGCCCAAGTCTGGAACTGCTCCCAAGGCTTAAGAGGACTTGTAGTAGACTTACTGTAGGAGAACAGCCTGATGGTCAAGTGAAAACAAGATTCAGATTGAATAGCAAAATGGAGCAAATTTTGTACATTTGCTTGCAAAACTTCTGTACTCTTTGAGAATCTACTCTGGTCTCATGCGTGATAAGGAAAGGATGGACGGATTCAGTGGAGGCTCAGGCACTTCAGTAATGGAATTTTTTTTTGTCCTTTCTTTACCTATTGTAGTAACCTCATGCATCTGTTCAGCAGTTTCTTAAAAAAATATTTACATCCCTCCCACAATACTCTGTACCCTTGGTATTTCGGAGACTGCAGGAAATGTTTACTCTGGCTTGTTTGTCCTTCTCCTAACAGTGCACACATACAAAAGACAATTTGGAAATGCTTGTGCCTTTTGACTGACAATAGAAACTTTTGCTTTGAGTTTTGGCAAAAGGTTCATGTTCCCCAGAATGCTTTTCAGTTAACTCTGATCTCGTTTGCATGACTAAACAGTGGTTCTGCATCATTTCGTTACAAAAGAGTCTCAGACATCCAAAAATGTTTCATTGCTGGAAAAAAACAGCAGTAAATCAAACTGCTATGTACGGTTAAATTGCTTTAAACTAAAAATTTCAATAGAAATGAATCCTTTTATGCCTTCAGATTTAGCCTTTGGCAATATGAAATGGTGAGGCTTCAAGCCCCGGAGTAATCTGGGTGTGGATGGTGGAAACAGCAAGAGATGCCTTCATTTAAGAAGCAATCCTGGTTACTGCCAGCACAATAATGCAAAACACTGATGATTCACTGCTGGAATTCACTACCGTATCAAATATATTGCCATGAATTATTTAGCAAATCTAATTGAATGTTAATTTTGCTATTGGAGATAAGTAGCCATTGAATTTAGGCTGAAAAAACAATTTATATATAAATTATTGTCTCACTATTGCTTGGAGCTTGCTTGGGAGCATTTACGGTGCTGCTTCTCTTCTGCTGGAGTTTTAAGCTCTTCTACCCTTATCAGTTTGGCCTGGGGAGTCAAACAGTGCTGAGTCCTCTAGGTTTTTACATCATCAGGACAGCTGGAGAAGGTGAGGGCACTTTTTGTCCTTCTTGGAGCAGTTACAGCATTTCTGGACAACATAATGGAAAACACAGGGCAGCACAGGAGAATTTGGATTTAATGTTTGAGGTTTGGGTGAGCCATGGTGGAAATGAACAGTTCCAGGAGGGATGTAACAGAGCTGGAAACCAGCCCCGCAAAGAGTAAGCTAGAAAATGGGATAAGGAGGTTGTACTAAGAAGCCTAGTTTCAGACTATCAAGGTCAACCTACAGTCTACTGAGGATCAGGTAGGATCAAGTAATTAATGAAAAGGATAATTTATACCAATTTCTAATCCCGGCAGGCAGGGTTGATGACACATTTCTGCTGTCAACCCTTTTATAGATGATTTTTGTGTGAAGAACTGCGGGAGGGGAAGGAGAGGCCCCACGTTGCAAGAGTTGTCACTGAGACACTGTTTCTCGAGAGCTTCTCTCTGCCTTTCCAGCAAAATCCTTTTCTCTCTGCAGACACCTCGAGTATCAGACCTGGGCACTGGCCATGGCTTCCACTGTGCGATGCTCTGCTGGCTCCACAAGAGCTGGTTGTATGTGACGCCAGCTCCTTTGGGATCCCGTGAAGCATCTACAACGTGCAGCTGCTCAAAAGCACTGCCACGTCATGGTGAGCGTGATGGTGCTGCCAAACCATCTCATTGCCGGACCCATCCCCAGAGATGTCAACGTGGGTGATACAAGCCACCTTGGCTGTAGTTCAATACTTTAAAAGCAGGGAGAAAAGCAGCACCTTGGAGATGCCCAAGCTCAGGTCTCGGCAATAAGGCTTGGCCTGATTCCCTCCTCGGCTGGGAGTTGGTATCTCTTTCTCTTGGGATATAAAGCTGAATGGCAAAAAATAGCTGCAGTCAAAGGTAAATTCACTGACCAAAGATTATTAACTGCAAAATTATCCAGCTAGTGCATGAAGAAATGAATCTGCTAACTTGTGGATGCCCTTTCACATCAGGCAGCTGTGCAGAACTTGGAACTACAACTCTATTTGACATCCAAAAGCAGGCTTGAATGAGCTGGGTGTATTTTTTTTTTTTTCCTATTAAAAGTACCCAAACTCTTCACAAAAGTGGCTTGGGTTAAGAGAATAGTTTTGGCTACAGAAAAGAGAAAATATCACTCCCTTTGTCCACAAGCTGACAAAATGCCATTCCAGTACTTTCAAAATGAGACTTGGGGACTCTGTTTGGAAATGTTTTTCTAGTTTAAAAATGTCCTTAAATTTAGAAAGTAAGGTTTTAAAATATTTAAAGTAGACTTGAGGTGATTTTTTTATTGTTATTATTTTTGTTTTTAAAGGAATTATACCCTTTCAAGACCAGCTTCAACTGAGTTTTCCCTTTTTGACCTACTTTGGCCATTAGACAGAAAATTCCATTATTTCTCTGTCTCTAGGAGAGATGCTAGATACTCAGTAAATGGAAACCTGGAGGTACCCCCTCAGCTACAGAGAGAGGATCTGTAAAACATAGCAAGCTGAACATGCAGCATGCTCTATGTCCGAAGGGACACATGGGCTGTTTGCTGTGAGCTGCCATGCACTTGTTTCTGCCGTTTCTGGTCTGAAGGTGGCAACCTCTGGGTTAAAGAGGGTGGTCTGGTGTGGGCTCTGGCCTCCTAAAGCGCTGTGCTGTCACGTTGCGTACGCAGGGTATCCCCGTGCTGGGCTTTGGGGTACAAAGGCATCATGTTTTGGGATGCAGCTGCATTGCACTTCCTGACGTAGCAGCTTTGATGCCAAAAAAGCAGAGTTCAAGCCCTCTGATCCTTGCAGTTTCGTTATGGATATCAAAGGACATCTCCCTCAATGTTCTTGCTTTTATTGCTAAGCATGACACTCCCAATTACTCGACTGCAGCATCCGGAGCCATTTAGCCGTGTGCGAGAGCGTTTCTGAGCGTCCGGCATGGGGTGGCACGTCTCGGCCTGCCCTGGGGGCTGTGCCCACTGCTCGCTCCCTGTCCCTGGTGTGGGGGCATCCACCCGCCTGCTCAGGCCCTCCCTTGTGGGGGTGTTAATGCTGAAATAAAGGCATGGTAGTTGTGGAAATCAGAGTAACTTTCTCAATTCTCTCAATTTTTTTTTCTTTTCCTTTTTAACTCTCTAACATACGTATCTGAAAAAACTTAATTTACTCTCCAGAGCAGGAGCCCTGTATGGAGGAAGCCAGACTATCCTCACTGCCATAGTCCTTCTGACAGATCAAAGCCCTTCAGGGCGGGATATTAAAGGAGATAGATTAAAAAGAAGGGCGAGTGTAATAGCATTGATTAATACAGCAGGCACCACGATGCAATAGTTCTCCTGCCCTTGTGCTGTTGCAATAGCTGACTGGAATGTGCTTATATTGGAAAGCAGAAGAGGCTCGTGATACGTAGCAAGGATCCCAACACCGGGGCCAGTGGGCGTTTGCGCTCTGGCAACGTGGGGCGTTTCCTGACGCCCCAGATGTATACATATTGCCTCTCTAACATTTTGCTGGAAGTTCAAACTCTGCTTTCTCTCTACCATCCGAAGAACTCACACCCCTTGACAGCAGTGCCTGGAATACAGGAGCAGCATATTTGATTACACTGTGTTTGGCCTCTGCTACACAGCTCTTGGTCTGTGCTGCGGCAACTTGCTCGAATATAATGTTATCAGATTAGCATAATCGAAGTGGAAACGGCTTTTAAAATGCAGGTAAAGATGAAGCAGCGTAATCAGATGCAACATGCATCTGATTCTTTTTTCTGGCACATACTAAGAGATCTGATAGATGGTTATTCTGACAAAGGCAGATAAGAAATGCCTCAAGGTAAAGGGAAGAAGATAGGAGGTTATTTCCCACTGCCCGTTTATGGTAGTTTGTTGAGAATGCTATAAATTATTATTTTTAGCCTGCGTAACGGGAGTAGTTATGACTTGGTGCAGGATTTTGTGTGCACGCCATTTCTGTCTTTTTGTGTCACTTTACAGCTGTGTTCATGCACCGCTGAGGTTGCAGCCAGGTGAGAGTAGCTGCCGATGTGGCTGTGGTGTGGCCTGGAAAATGCCTCGGGGCGCTTGGTATCCAGTGTGGATTTCTGTTTTGACTATTTCTACAAACAAGACGGCTCCTGCCCTCCAACATCCTCTTCACCTTGTCTGCCCCAGAAGAATGAGGTTGTCATTCTCCACCAAGTGGAGGCTGGCGCGCACAGGTTATTGCAGGAATAACCCCAGAGACAGTCTGATTGTGGCATTAAGAGCCACTCAACCAACGCAGCACTGTAGAGGCTGTTACTGCACTTCATGTATTGTATGGCACCTTCTTTACAGACTCATTTTGCTCTTGTTATGTTGTGTGTGGTAAACTGAGGACGGTAGGAGAGCCAGTGTCAAAGTGAGAACTAGCTGTGGTGAGCATAAAACATTAGCAGGTCAAAAGCCTTGGGAGCTGCACAGAGACATCCAAAAGAAGAATAAAATGCAGGACTTCTGCCAGCTGGAGTGGGAAGTGGCACCCATTAAATCTGCAAAGCGTTGTTGGGGAAAAAGGCCAAATACAGTGGTGCACCGTGAGAGGCTGGTGCCTGGGACCCCATGCTGCAAGCTAGCAACCGCAGCATTTCCTGCCTTGGGCAGCCTGATGCCATCCTTGGGATGGGCAGTTTCCATCCTCCCTGTAGAGAAGGTGGAAGATGACTGTGATTTTTTTGCCTTTCCTCCAGGTCTTTACATGCCAGAATCCACCCCCTGGCTAAACTCTCCTTGTGCTGCAGATGCCTGGTGTTTCACTTTCCAACTTCATGCGAACATAAAGGCCCTGAAATCACTTAAAAAACAAAAGCCCTTCAACACCCGCAGTTAAAGTTGCTTTATTTTTCCTTTATTTCTGTGTTCTCTGGACTATGGTGTCTCCTGGTAGTGCTGGTATTGGGGATAAACTTTAACTAGACATTAACGTAATGGTTATTGAGCTGCACACTGAGTGTCTCTGCACCCATTAACAACATAATGAACACAACACTGCTAAGCTGCCCTGCAATTATAAAAGATTCAGCAAGACAATGATGTTTTGACCAGCAAAGGGGCCCCTTTGGGATGTGATGAAAAGAGGTTACCAGTGACAGGAGAAGGGATGGATCCCATAAAAGTGAGAGCGCAGCTGGGCCAAGTTCTTCCCACTACCCATTTGCATGATATGATACAGCAGAAATGTTAAACTGAGTGAATAGACTGTTGCTGCCTCACAGCTGGGAGGATTTTTTTTTTCCTGCATATCTGGAATTTAAGCCTAGCACTGGCCATTTCCCTTGGGGCTAGACTGACCTTGGTCACATCCAGCCTGTTCATGCTACTGAGCTTTATTCCCTGTTGAAAGATGTGCAACTTGCAGCAGGAAAGTTGTTAGCTGGGGCAGAATCCCCTCGACTAGGCGGTCAGAGCCACTCTGTGCTGGAGAGGAAGATACAGAGGTAATGGAGGCCAGGAAAGCTGTTATTTCCTTGCCTGGAAAGGGGTGGGAAAGTGGCCAGAGTATGTGGTGAGAGAAGAAAGGAACAGAATTGGAAAAGAAGGTGCAAGGAAAAAGAAAATAAACTGCAGGAATGGGCCTACACCATAGTTTCATAGATTCATGGCTGCTCAGGATTGTACTGAAGGGACCTAAAAGATAAGGTGGAGCTGGAGTCCCAAGAAATCAATCCACAGGAGTTTGTGCATTGATTTGTTTGGAAGCATTAACCTGAGGAATTTCTCCGTCTACCCTTGTTTTCATTTGTGTGCTTGTTCATAGGCATTGATTTTTCTTAAGATCTGAGCATTGAGTTAGATGTTTTTCTGGATGCACTGCTTCAACTTTGGCTTTTGCAAGGAGGTATCAGCTGGGATTTCACCTAATTTGACTTTGTTATTGAGATTCACTGGCAGTAAGCAGTAGGTTTGTGTGCTTTTCACAGCAGCCTTTGAAAGCACGGAGCTCTCCTTTATCTTCAAGGCTTAATCGTGTTCAGACTCCAGCGCTGTGGTAAAGGGGAGGCCAAACTACTATCGCTGTCCAGTGGGGCTGTGCGAGACAACACAGGGCCAAATCCCTACCTCAACTTGGTGGCTACTTAACAGGTAGACCAGAGGCTAAACTGTCATATTTTCTTTGGAAAAGTCATGCAAATAGATGCATATAGTGTGTGTGTGCAAATATGCAGAGTTTCCTCTCCAAACTGCTTTTGTGTGTTTTGGATGTAGAGGATGGAGCACAGAGCCTTACATAAAGAAGTCATATAGTGCTAGGCTGTGCAATTCTGGTGAGGAAGAAAAACTCTGGGGAGAGGGAGGTGGGAGGGACTTCTAGGCTACACCAGACACGCACGAGCAAGGCTCACCCCTTACGGCTGTTTGGTGGCAGCGCTACCCCGCTTCCAGCTAACATGGTACTGTTGCAACCATATCTGCCCCTTGCTGTGTTTTGCTGCCAGTGCCAAGCCTCCTTAACGAAAGGTGAAGACAACCGTGCCTGTAACGCTCAAACCAGCGCTGATACGTTCTCACTTCTGCTCTCTTCACACTTGGAGAGCTCTCCTGCCCACTGCTCATTACTTAGCCCCAGTATTCCCAGGACGGACTTCCCTGAATTGCAATGAAGTGTTCAATAAAATGGCTGAAAATGCAGCCACTGAGTAGTTACTGAAATAAAAGAAGAGTTGCTCTTCTTTAGCGGTGACTTTGCCCTCTCTAGTTTCTGTAGAGCTTTACCTTGCACACTTTTGGAGCTCAGCACACAGGGGTCAAATCAGAGGGTGATAAAGTACAGGTCACTTAGTGCTATTCTGGATATAGGATCTGAGCCCGGGTGCGCTGTGTTGTCGAAAGCTGATAACTGATAGATGCAAAATCCCTTTGAAACGCTAAGTTATCTTTAAAAGGCTGTTTCTTGAATACCTTTAAGCAGCACAGAGCTTCTTCCTAGACAATCTGCTTCCTTCTTTTAATAAACAAAAACCATGCCATATGGCTGGAAAATAATAGACGAAGGATGAGACATATTTTCATATTTACGCAGCTCAGGGAAGAAAGGGTGTTGCAAAACTTCAAGAAATACCAGCTGTGAAGTCCAGAGATGAACGAACAAGGGATTTGCAATGGAAGAGATCACAGAGAGCAGAAAGGCCTCGGAGGCCAGAACTTGCCTGTGGGATGGCCCAACGCCTTCCCTGCAGGCTTTAAGAGGTTGTCTATGCTGTGCCCTCCCAGCCGATGCCTTATTTTTGAACTGCGTTGCAAGAGCAGCTGAATTTTGCCAGGCTCTGCTCAACGCGATTTGTGTTTGCTCTCCCCAGCTGCCTTTTCCCTAAAAGTGCTCCTGAAGTCAGGTTCACTGCTGAACTCCTCATGCGGGTACACTGTGACCCATTTCAGTTCAAATGATCTAGGTTAGCTAAAGCAGTGTGAAATGTAGGTCTCTTGCTATTTTGCCTCGCTTTGAGTGAAATCCGTTGGACACAGAAGACCAGTCCCTCAGCTGATGTAAGTCACTGCACCTCCTTTGACGTTGATGGAGGTTTGCCTGTTCATTCCAGCTGCAGATCTGGCCTGGCATCTGGTACAATTTATCCTGTGTGGTGTTTATTTTAATAGCTGGTAGAACTATTATTCTCGAGGGGAGGTAGCGGCTGGTAGCTGTGTGTTTAGTGAAAATCTGCACCCATGCAGATTCCAAAAGTATTTGCTTCAAAGATGTAAACACCACATTACCCAATTAAAGGAGCATCCTTAATAATTTATCAGGCAATTAAAGTATTCATTGCCCTTTATCCCAGGGAGATCCACCAGCAATACATAATCTGAACTTGAGTTAAAATGCTATAATAAATGAACAGTGACGCAATGTATCAACCATAATGAGGTCATTAAGGCAATGAAAGGCGGTTTGTCAAGAGTGGAGTACGTAACACAGTTGGTGGACCAAAAGTAATTTCTGGAAATGCCACCACTTTTGAGGAGTGGGGCACGGAATGGGCGGATGTCTGGGGAAGAAATCTCTGTAATGCATTCCAGGGGAAAAAATTACACATTACAAAGTTGGAGATGGAAAATGTCTCTGTCTCCCCAGTTGTTATTAATAAGTTTCTTCAGAATGTTATGAGAATGGGAAATGAGTATCTGAATGACAAGAATTATAGAGGAAGCTGTGTTTCAGCTTAGCTCTAGCTGCTTGGGATATAACAATATTGCTTCATACTCATACAATGAAAAAAAAAGCAAATGTTGGGGGGAAGCAAATACTTTTGTTACTAATTCTGGCCTGAATGTTTAAAGATGATTTGGAAGGTTAAGACCCCCAGTTACACTGGGTTCTAACCAGATTTGGATGCCTTGTTTCCCTAGACTCTTTGGAATATCTCCGTCACTGTTCTAAAAACGCTAGAGCCTTCTCGGTACCAAATCTCCTGTTGGGGCTGTTGTCTGCTGGTGGGAGCTGCCTTTTGTAGCATTTTGTGGTGTGGACGAGTACCAAAGGTGTGTGGTTAAAGCCAACATACAACTGCAGCATATCTAGCTGTGAATAAAGGAAGGATGCTGGTTTCATCATCTGATCTTTAAATCATATCTTGGGGAGAGAAATGTGTGGGACGACTAAGGGCTAAGCAATATGGTTATTACTTGTGTTGAAGAACTATTTTTCAGCTGTTCAACTCTGGTTATGAAAAAGGTTGGGTTGGAAACAAACGAAGATACGAAAATAATGACTCCACAGTTAGGCAGCCACAGCTCCTCTTTTGGAGCTGTGAAGAAAAAATAAGTTTGCAAGCAAGTCACTTTAATGGAAGGACCCAAATGGCACTTGTTCTCCAACCAACATTCAAGATGGCCTTTACAAATATACACCCTTATTTTGACTATATACATGAACGTAGTGTGCTTCAGAAATGGGTTCCCACAAGAGTGCTCAGTGAGTTTCACCATAAAATGTTAAATCAAGAATTTGCCCAGTATCTGCTGATTTGGGAGAGATTTGCCCTATTTAAGGCACTATTTCATGTTTACTGGTTTATTAGCCAGCCTTCACAGACCTGTGTAATATCTATGGAAACTATGGTTATTAAAACTGGAGTCTCAGAGCAGATGATGAACATGCAAAGGTAGGACATCAGTGGGAAAGATGCATCTTACGTGAAAAGAAGCTAACGAAACAAAAGGCACGTTTCAGTCCACTGCATGCAGCAAGGGCGCGAAGGACGTGGGCTCTGTTCCCGACTCTGTTGCCGATTTGCTCCCTAACCTTGGACAATTAATGCTATTATTATTTTGCTTTGCTCATTTGGTTTCTCACCAGCTCTTTGGAGAATGAACAGCTGTTTAGTGAGGGAATGTATGGTGCTTAGCACTGTTATTATATTGCAAAGAGTAACAACAGTGGAAAGGGCTACTGACCTGCAAGCTTTAGATTAACTAGTCTGGAGTGGATTGTATGGATTAGAGTGGTATAACTGAATGTAGAGCTCATCTTTTCTCCATGACTTGCAGTGCGCTGACTCCACTTATTTAGACTGTCATGCTTTTTCCTTCATGTGATGCCAAAGGAGGATCATTTTCCTGTTACAAGCTTCCCAAAGAGTTTGGGGGCTGGGATCTGCTCTTTACACATCAGAAAGCTTTTGTAGTTATTGCTAGCCTCTGGAAGAAGCTACTACTTAGACTTGTATGCCGCTGTGTTGCCCTAGCCCATTCAGCACCCAGGTGAAGCACCGCACTGCACTCCTAGGAGTACTGTGCTGGGGAGCAGGATGTTTCTCAGCAGTCCACTATCCTAGTTTAAAAAATAACCACACCCATAGGAATGAAATATGTTTTGGTTTCTCAAATCACTTCTGAATTGTTTTTTTTTTTTTTTTTTTTACCAGTTTCACCAAACTTAAAGAATATGTTTACTTAAAAGCATGAATCACAAAAATAATGACAAAACATGCTTTTAATATAATGCTTAATACAAATCATTCTTGGTTAGTCTAACTCGGACAGCTTTTAGCTCTCTTTGTTCTAGGTTATAACATGTGTTTCTCTCTCTCAGATTAAGATGGACTCTCCCATCTTTCACCTAGAGCAGTAGCTCTTCACCCTTGTTTCTCTTCCCCCCTATCTGAAAGGGAGAAGTTGCAGGGAGAAGGCCATACCCCTGTTTATGCCATTTGGAGCCTGAATGTCCTTGTCTCCCCTTTTTACCCGTTGCACTTGGCTCCTTCTTTTCTATTCTTTATTTATTTTTATTTTCCCCCTCCTCCTTTTCTTTCTTTTCTTTCTTTCTTGTAACTGAGCATGTGCCCACCAGTCAGCCTGGTGGGTGATTACAGCGTTTCTTTCCCTCTTCATCGTTTTGGTCCTTTAGCTGATATTTCTACTGCGTACTTTAATTTTCACCTTCCTATATTCAGCCTGCTTTTCTTTGTTGCACCCTTTTGAAGGTGCACTGATAAGACCCTTTCTATCCTTGCGCAAGATAACAAACATCCTGGATTCTTGGGAGAGTTGTAACTATTTTTTCTGAGTCTAATGGTGAAAATGCGAAATGGCTTGTGTGGCTTTACTGACGTTTAACCTCACTTTTGGAGTTATGGTGACTGCTGAAAACCTTTCTGCAGCTGGACACTGCCGTTATTTCCTTTGTATAATTATTCTTGCCTGAGATAAAACTTAGAAAAGTACCTCAACCAGAGAAGAGATCCAATCTCTTAACCTCGCTGAAGTTAGGGAAATTCAGCTCTAGATCTACAGTAAAAATATTTAATCTGTGATGAAATGCTAAAGAAAAAAAAGCCTCAGAAACCATGAGAATTTCAGTAGCTCATAAGCTTTATCTTTTCTTTTATTTTTTTTGTTTTTTGGTTGGTTGGTGATTGTCAGAATCCTTCCCTTGTCATATAATTTATGTTAATTAAATGCTGATGGCATATGAAGAAGCATATTGATGGAAGATGTATTTGAGATACTGTTATTAATTCATCATTCAGTAGCTAGTGCATGAAATACATTCTAGGCTTCGATTGAGGACATTTCATTTTCAGTATCACTGAGATGTTGCTATTTCCCACAGAAATAATCCTTTGCTCAGCCAGTTGGAGGGGAAAAAAAAGTCATTTGAGGAAAATCCGGTTGAACAGCCCTGTTGAAGTGGTAATTATTTAGGCGCTTTGAGTTACATTGCATACTGATCACAATTCTCCAAGCAAATGGACAATAAAACGTTATTTTAAAAATAGACATAACATTTGAATATAAAGAATGAGGATTTCTAAAATGAACAGCTTGTGACTTACTGTACTCCAGAAAGTATCAGGACGTGGCAACCTTCCTGGAAGCTAAGCAGGCCTCAGCTTTGTAGCTTCACCTATCTGGTGGGAAGCTATGCCCAGGACTCAGCTCCATCTGTGCAGCCTGGTGTGGGCTGAGGTTGGCTATGAACCTGACTTGACCTTATTACAGATGATGATGAGGCTCTGGGGGGTGTTTGCATGGTGTGGATGGCCTGGCACTGTCTCTGCAGGCATCAGGTGGCCTCAGAGGTCAGGGATGGTCCCAACCCTACGGAGTGTCCCTTGAGTTGAGGTTTCCAC
Source organism: Rhea pennata (assembly GCF_028389875.1). NCBI lineage: Eukaryota > Metazoa > Chordata > Aves > Rheiformes > Rheidae > Rhea > Rhea pennata. Next base: position 8,649,226 of record NC_084671.1, on the reverse strand, counting down.
CAGCACCTATGTGTGCTGGTACTAGCCTTGGCTGACACTGAGCTGTCACCAGAGGCAACTTAGCAGCTGAAAGCATGGGAAAATGTAACAGATTTGCCTCAAGTTTTGCCTTGTGATCACTCGTGGTTAGGCCAGGTGAGCCCAGGGAGCATCCCAGACAGCCAGTCACCACTCTCCCTGCTTGTCAGTATGTGCATCTGAAAAAGCAGAGCATAAAGGAAAGACGATACCTGAGACCCTTAGGAAAAGGCTTTCAACTAGAATTGAACTCAGAAGCAAACTTTATAAAACAGTAAAATAGGATGTTTTAGAGGAAAAAAAAGCTAAGAAATAGCAGTAAGGATGGTCTAATACAACCCTAAATGTTTGTCTGGACTGAAGGAGGAGCATTTCCATTGATTTCTATGTGTTTTGGATCAGGTCCCAGGCAACTAAGGAGTTCCTAAGTGGTCTTGAATAGTCAGAGAAAAATATAAAAGCACAGGAGCTGGTTTACTACCGTGTCGTGATGTTCCCTGAGATAGATTTCGTTCACTGAGCATTTATGGGTGACCTGTATTTTATAAGCTCATCTGAGGAATTAAGAGTACCGAAAAACTTAACTGCTTCTGTTATCCTAAGGGCCAACTTTCTGTCTCCAAACATCAATGAAGAAGCTTTATTAGAGGAATGGACACAGTCTGATCTCCAGAAGCTGTGGCCCTTTGCTGAGCGCTTGCTCTATAACCTGCAGCCACCTCTGATACACTTAGTATGACTGAGAGGAAGGACTGGCATGTGCCCTGACATTTCCTCAGCTGAGGGAAAGGGGAAGTCCAACCTTAAACAGCCTCAAATTCAGGAAGATTGTTCAGAGGTTGGGACATACAATTCCTACTGACTCCATAGGAAAACTGAGCCTCTTTTTAAAGGGGCCTTGCTGTTTGCATGGGCCCACATCCAAATTTGGGTCCTGGCTTGTCTGCATGTTCGAAGGTATTCTTGCAAGGTTTACCTTCTTCCTTCCCTTCCCTTCCCTTCACCCTCCTCTCTGAAAAAATTTCTCTTCTTCAAGAGTCATGGAGCAGCTCTGCTGTTGACAGACATTATGTTAATGAGCGAGGATGTTCACACATCCTCCAGTTCCTGCACTGAGCCCTTGGGGATGAATTCAGAAACAAGAGAGAAACCTACTGATAAGCTTCTCCGAGGCAATTACAAATGTAATGGGGAAAGAAATGATGTAAGCAGTGAAAATCAAGGTGAAATTTCATGAGTGACTGAAGCTGAACTTCAGGAAAGTCTGAAGTTCAGACTTTCTGAAGGGATGCAGTCCTAACCTCTTGAGGAAAGCGGTCCCATCCTCTACCCTCAGGCGCACAGTTTTTGCGGCTTTCTTCCCCCATACCACCACTCCAGTGGCAAACTGAACTGTTTTTAGGGTTATGGGCTTTGTTTTCAGTTGGACAAGTGAGCTGAATTAGTAGGTGATTTCTGCCTTCACTTAAGATTGAGTGAATCTGTAGAGTTCCCAAACTGCGCTGCCCAATCAAGGGTATAATCCGAAGCATGACAGAGGGATGGACACAAGTGCCAGCTCCAACACGCATCTTCAACAGAACTGTCTCAAATTTCGATGGCTCATTATGATTTTGTTTTCAAAATACTAAAAATCAATGTCTGAACAGATTTGTTAAGATTTTCTTCTGTTTGATCCTTTAACAAAAAATTGAGAGGACTGAGGAAGGGAAGAAAGTCCTGTGCTGGTGCCTGGAGAGCACTGTGCCACAGACAGAAAACAGAATATGCCTTAGGAGTTGAATTAGGTTTCCAGGTTAGACCTGCTGCTTTCTAAACTCCAGATTTGGAAAGAGGGAGTGAAAAGCTTATGGGATTTGTAAGTCATATTTCTGCAATATTGTTCTTGGTTGATACAATTGTAGCCTTTACCTCTTCCACATCAAATACATGGTATTTGATGTAGCAACATGTTGGGAGGCATCTGTAGGTTTTTCTTCCTTCTTGTACTCCCCTTTGTACTGCTCCTTTTCTTGTACGCTGACGTGGTTGGAGCTAGAAGCCCATGCAGGATTTCAGCAGACGAAGAAAGGACAATGTGATGTACGTTCTTCCACTGTTTAGAAGACATCTCCCAGAGAGAAGGGGGCTGACTGCATGTTTTTGTTCTCGTACTGCCTGCCTGCTGGAAAGGCCAAGGTGATTGAGAAGCATCCTGGCCTGACTGGTAAGTCAGGAGCTCATTTTCATCTCCAGAGGACATGCAAAGCTTCTTGGTATTTGCAGCTCTGAAGTAGCAGCAGAGCTTTAGTGCTCCTCTTGGGGAGACTGGATAGGCCATATAAACACAGTCAGTTTAAAAGCAGGACAGCTTTAGAGGTTTTAATCAACTTTCCATTAGTGTAGACTGCTGAGATGAGGTATTTACTTAGGATAGGGAGATATGTGTTTGGGCAGATACATCCACAATAGCTGCCAGAGGATGAGGCAGGGAATTGTGTGTCTGGTGTCACCTCTTGCTGCTAAGATATCCAGAGTCCTGGTTACAGTGAAAGTCCTCCTCCAAGGATGAGGACGGAGGACACAGCTGCACTGACTTGCTGCTACCCCTTCGTCCCACCCACATGGGTCTCCTGCTCTCCCATCACTTTCCTTGAGCAGGCTGCGGTGCTTGACTAAAATTCTGGAGAGCAACTTTGAATCCTTAAATCAGCAGCTAGCAGTTCACTGTGTGGTGTGTGTTTTTTAAGCTGGCGTCTAGCCCCACAATTCTGGTCAGGTATTAGCAGCTGTAGTCACGGGACAGTTGTACTTAGGGCCAAAGCTGGTAATACTCAGGAATTACTTTATTTTTCTTGCCCAAAACATTCAGATCTCTGATCAAGTGGAATGGGCTCTTCCTTCAGACATCATCAAGAGCTATCTGTCTCACATGCCAGTTGCACTCAAGGACTGGGACATCTCTATAGCCTGCACACGTGTTTTTTCCCCTCCTTAAGTCCCTCAGTCTTAACAAAGTTAGGATGTTTTTGTGGAAACAGGGCTTTTGCAGCTATCTCTTCCTAGTCTAGTATTAGCCTTTGCTTTTGGCTTCCCCAGATTCTGGGGCTGAGGCACAGGGCAAGAACAGAAGCTGCGGGGTCTACAGAGCAATGCGCAAGACCTCTATAGCTTCTGCCTCACATCTAAGTCTTTTTTGTTTTGGCATTGCGGCAGTTTTATGTTCCTCCACTTGCCTGGGGACTTGTCATCTTATTTGTAATCTATTGTTTTAATTATTTTCTGTGAAGGTATCCAAAGACCTTGGGGTATTGAGACAAATACATTATTTATTCATTAATTATTCATTAATGCTAACTATTTGTTACAACATAGTCAGCTGCAACAACACATCCAGACGAATAATCTCCCACAGATAAGAGGATAGCTGCTTTATTTACCTACTATTCCTTGGCCAGTGGTAAGCTTGCTAAAAGGATTGGTGAGGGGGACATCAATATATTTAGCCAGCAATGTTTTTCTGATGCGAGTCTCTAAGAGCTGATAAAAATCATCAGATAGAATGTAGGATACATCTGAAGGTCATATTGCTGACTTGCCCCAAACTTTCCAGGAGAGGGATTTACCAGGTGGGTAAAAGGGCTTTAATTGCCCTTGTTATCACCAGATGCTCCCACTTACTAAACTTCTCCATCTCCCCCTTCATCTGCAGCTTCACTTAGGTCTGAAACTACCCTGTTTTCCTCTGTAATCCAGTACATAGGTAGCTGTCTTCCCTGCATTTTATGTTAAACTTTAGAAATAAACACAGAAATGTTAAAAATAGAAATAATCCTGAGCTGAAATAATTTCTCCTTCCTGGCTGAATGCCTTATGCACTAGGTTTCAGTCATTTCAGCTGAGATTGTCAAGACAGGTGCTAGCCAGTACACAATCTTGGTGACGGTTTTCTCTGGCAGATACTTGGTCTCAATTCTTCACGGGTATTTTCTTATTTCTTGTCCCTCTGCAGTCTGATTTCCACCATTTCCCTGCAATGGTTGCTATAAAAGACAGGCCTGCAGCAAACCTTCGGATGCCATCTCACCTATTTCTACAGGAGGACATGAATCTTCTTGGCCAAGAAGCACTGACTTTAGTTTAGCTTCCTCACTAATGCTGCATTTCATTGCACCCCTCAGTGCTGGAGAGTAAATGTGTGGTTTTAAGACCTGGGCTCAGGTCTGAGCTTTGCGTCCTCAGGCTGTGATCCTCTCACCACCACAGCATGCACAGCTGCTAATTGCACATGTTATGTGGACACGCAGGCATGTGTCTGAATGCAGGGTTGAACCATCTCCCCTGGAGGACAGGGCACGATTTTTTTCCCCCATCACAGCTGCTGCTGGAGGATAAGTCACTCTTGCTGGGATAGTGGCTTCAGAGCTGGTTAAATACAGTCCTAATAAGCATGAGCTTAAAAAAGCATCTTTGAAACCTTGGAGAAGTTTTAACAGGCTGTGTGAGATTTGGGGTTTTTTGGGTTTCATTTTAAATAACTAATAATTATTCAACATTTGATTTTAAGCTTGAGGGAAGGCCTCTTAATGAGTTGATTGATTGGTAATGGGTCAGAGAGGTTGAAGTTCTTCAGGTATTAATGAAATCAGATTTTTTTTCACTGGTAGGAAGGCAGACTGGAAGGCTCTGAGGCAGAGGAGAGAGCTGCGTGCTGTTCCCAGTGACAGGTTTTTGTCCTCTCAAAATATGAGCTTTTTCCAAGACTATTTCAGCAGCCTGAATTTGTGTGTGCATCTCCGGAAAAAGAGCTCCTCAGCCTAGGAAAATCGAGTTCCAGGCTGTTGGGCACCGTAGTGATGACTGGGTCCCGTGAGACTGTTAGGGTTTTTTTTTTTTTTTTTAAGTCTTGAGGATGCTTCTGGGAGTCTGAGACTGAGAGGAAAATCTCTTTGGCTTCCCAGTCTCATCAAAAAACCTTTTGGGACATAGTGGTCACCACAACTATCAACTCAAGAGATTTTTTGCATCCTCTTAATTAGCATGTTGCACTGCTTCATTAATGAAGGAAATTAAGTCTCTTTTGTGAGGGACAGATTTTCTGACAAGTCCTGGAAAGGGTAGGAAGGTAGATTGAGTGAAAAATCCCAGCACTGGATGGATAAATCAAGCACACACCATTGGCCTCAGCTGCCTAATGGAAGACAGCTCAATCACTGGCAAAATCTATCCCTATAGATTGAGCCCATGGCTATTATCAACTTTTCCTATGTCCTTGCTGCTTGAAATTTTAACTTCCACTTTCCATTTAAATGAAAGTCATAGAGAAGAAGCGCTGCTGGAAAAGGAAACAAAATGCTTCTTGAGTATATTTCAGAGCAGCTCTCCTGTAAGAAGCTTAATTTCTGCATGTTGTCTACCCAAACCTGTACCTCTCGGTTTGCTCTGCTGCTGTTAAGCATGGTCACAGTGCAATACAGCTGGGATGTACCTGCCTCTGCTCTTCCATAATTAAAAACCCAAGTTACAAACACTTCAAAGAAAGTGTTCTTGGGAGACCACAGCCCATTATGCACAGATTCTCTAGCAGAGTTGCATAAATTAAATTGTTAGCATCTTAGATGTTTTGCAGGGTAATTTTCTCTTTATTGCTCTCCGGTGCTTGCTCTCTCTCCCTCTCTAATACTCCTGTGGCTCCTGCTGTGCTTAGGGTAGTATGAAAGGAGCACTCAAGTATTTCCACTCTCTTTTGCTGATCTACTTGAAGACATTTAGAAAGCAAGGTGGGAAGATGCTGGAGAAGTGGTGGATATCAGCACTCTTGCACTCACCAACAGCTTTGGGGCTGCGCCACATGGTCATCATCTTGGTGTGAGAGGACCATGAAACCCCTCGTTTCTGGACCCCAATCCCTGCCCTATGCGGATGGGGCCACGCTCTTCCCTCGCACCTCTCTGCAGCCACCAGCCTCCCCAGTTCAGCAGCTGGGGGTCAGAGTAAGCAGTGTCAGAAACTGCCCATCTCATACGCGCTCTGCATTTGGCTGTAGGCATACGGCGCGTATTTTCAGCTTTCACGCTCTCCCTGACGCCCTAGGTGTTAATTTTATGGCACCCCAATCTGCTGTTTGCCTACAACGGTCTGTCTCGCACAGCCCTGCTGTCCGTTTCGTATCAAACCCAGGCACGGAGCCAATGACTGGAGGCATCGGATATGGGAGCAACAGGAGCATCCTATGCCAAAACCACCTCCGAGGCTTGGGTTAATAGGATACTGCTCAAATGCTTGCTCGTTTTAAAAAAGGCAACACATCCTGAATAGTGAAGAGTGTAATTGTACAGAGACTAAAACTGCACAGAAAATGATAAACTACGAATGTTTCAGTATGTATGGGAATGAATATCCTATACATTATCTGACACTATCATATAAATTATCACCTTCTCCATACTTTCCAATTATCCTATAATCTTTCATAAAGCTGCTCTTTGCCACAGAAGCAGGATTGCCAGAATGGTGAGGAAACAGGTACTTCGCACCGCTTTTCATATAACAAAAGCTCAACGTTATCCTGACAGCTTTTCTGTTTGGCGCCCTGGTGCCGGGAACCCGTCCAAAGCCACCGGCCCTGTGCCCGGGAGGCGAGCGGGTCTGATCCGACTGCATCTGTCTCGTCTCGCTGTGATGTTCCTCAGAAGTAGAGAACCGTTTCAGACTGACGTCTGTAGAAACTGTATCTTACAAGCCTTTCTGACACAACTATTTCGATCTTTGCTCAAAGGACATAGAGAAACAGAAGTCTAAAAGGATTCTGTCTTTGATGCGTGGTTGCCATAGTAAAAACAAACTTCTACGCAAAGAGTGCAAGAAGGTAAAAATTTCTACTTAAAACAAGTGGGTATATTGGAAGAAAAAAAATAGAAAAGGGGAAGAGCTGTAGAGAAGAAAAACACTCCTTCGGAAATTTCATCATGGATCACGTGTGAGGAAAAAGCCATTGCAAAACACTTTAACACAGCTCCATTATGTTGCTTTCAACAGGTCTCCCTAAAGCCTAAAACCACAAGCTTTCAAACAATATGTGATAATGATGTGACTCTACAGAAATGCAGATGATGGAAACTGGGTTTGATGAGGGGGAAATTGATGCTTAATTGAGTGTGTGTGTCTGTGTTATTTATTTATTTTTTTTTAAGAAAACAGCATCTCTCTCCAAATCCTCCTGTCTTTGTCTGTCAACAAAATATGTACAGGTATGAGCTCAATACCAGATATATCAGCAGAGACACCTTACTGGTGAATAAAGGAGTTTTATGTTTTATACCTGCGTGTATCTATCTGCAATGAACCTTATTATTTGCTGTGGTAGGTTGCTACCTGTTGCAGTCTTTTTACTAAGGAAAAAGAGAGGTACTGGACACTAACAGCTTTTTGCAAGTAGGTTATCTTCAAATGCTTGAGTGGTATCAAGTTATGGTATTATATATGCTAACAAAATTGTAACTGATGATTGGAAAGGAGCAGCCTTTGCTGAACACGGAGAGAAATGTTTTTCTCCCTGGTGTTATAGAACCTGTTATTTTAATTTAGCTGGCAATGCTGGGTAGAGACAAGTGCTACAGAAGCTTGCAGCTCTCCTAATCTCTAAGTGCCTACAGCTGTTTTCCACATTCCCTTCTTGTCCACTCCTCAGAGCTATTTTGATCCTGGGCATTTTTTTGCAAGCACCTGAGAAGGCTTTGTGGTAAGAGTACAGGCAGAGGAAGCTTCGCGCGACTCTACATTTCATTTCAAAAACAAGTTAAGGAAACTGTCGGTCAGCCTGTAGCAATTAAAAGGCCTCCTTTCACGTTAGCAGCTGCAGGTTAGACTACATCTGTTGTGCACAGCGAGGGTTTCTGTGGAGCGTCCTAAAGGCTGGCTGGGGGTGGTGCACTGCCTCCTGCGCGCCTCGTGGGAGCGAGCTGCGAGGATCCCGTGCTGCTGTTTATGGAGATCCTTTCCTGGAAAAGCAGAATGCGATGCATCCTGAGGCCTTCTCCTTGTGTCAAGGTGGTTCTTATTCAGCTTTTCTCTTAGCTCTTTTTCTCTTACCTTAGCAACAGGTAGCTGTGGGATGAAAAGCTGACTACAATCTGAGCAACGCTTTTCTGCTTGGTCTGATACCCTTATGAAGCTGTTGTGCCTCGGCCTGCAGTAGCTGGCCTACGAAAATTGTGCACCGCTTGCAATAACTGCAAGATTTCTTTACCCAGCATGGGTCAGGTCCTGGGGTTTTGCTTAGATTTTCCTTGGCTGCTATTTCAAGCCAAAGATCTTCTTCAGATGAAGTGTCTGTAATTATAGCTGAGCTAATGTTCATGCCCTTTCCCCAGCAACCACCTCATTTCCAAGTCCCCTGCTTTCCGCTTGCAGAGAACCACCAGCTCGAGACCTCGTTTTGCCTCGGACAAGCTCAGAGGAGGCCAAGGTGAGCAGCTGTGATTTGACCTGACTCCAGCTAAAGTTGATACAACTTTTCTCTCCCTCTTCCTATTCCTTCAATGTGCATCAGGATAGAGTTTTATGGATAAAGATGACATTTGCAGTAATGCAGTGGTGTTGTAAATATATATCAAAGCCCACTATGCCTATACAGAAGAAATTTGCCTCTGAGCTCACTGTTGTAGGATAAAGCCAGTCACAGGATGTTGAAGAAAAGACACCAAAATGTGAGAACTTGGAGGTCAGAATAAAAAGGAAGTCCGCTCCACATGTACGAAGTAGGTTTCTGACCAAAAGCAACACTTTTTTTTAGATTATGAAAATCATTTTTAAAAATAGTATCTAGGAATTTTTAACTCCTACAGATAACTAGAACCTGTCCTCCCCTCCCTGCAATTTCAGTCTCTAATTTCTCAGTTCCTGGTTGCACAACTCAATACTAGGCTTATACTTGAGGTAATGATATTAAGCAAATGATTTTTTTTTTTTTTAGTCTGATCCCTGAGCATGTGTGCGTGTGTGCACGTGTGGGAACATTACAGCTTTGGTATTTAATATAATTTAAAAGCTGATTATGATGCATGTGAAATAACTACTTTTCATAAGGCTTTCTACTTTGTATGGTATGCACCCTAATTTGTATTAATAGTTCCTAAGGAGCCATCATAGTTTATCAGGAAAGTAATACGCGTTTTAAAAGCACTCAAATAGAGATTTACATGATAAACCTTAATGACTCCAGAGTGCATTATCAGTTATGGTACACTTCCAGAAGCAGTCACACACTCTGGCAAATTAGATGAAAAACTCCAGTTCAGAACAAAGCTGTTATTCAGCCACTCTGCAGGATTTATTTCATGTGTTGTGGTGCACTTCCTTATCCCATCCGTTGGGGATAGCAAGTGGCTATTCTGTGCACAGGGACATTGCTACGATCCCCTTTGAAGCATACAACCCGTTAAGTGTTAAAGCACATTATTTCTCTTATTATGGTCTTGTATCTCTGACAATATTTTCCTGTAATTGTTCTTTCAACCAGATGCTATGTATGATATCAGTATAAACTGGTTTCACAATATCTGTGAAATATTGCTGGAAGACAGCAAAGTTACCGAGATGATGCTTTTAAATTGTGCCAAAAGCCAGCCATGAAGTGATAGCTTCCTTAAAGCCAACGGAAGAATTAATACTTCAAAGAAGTGGGGCTAACAACTGCATTTCCCCCTGCAAGATGAGATCAAAGCAATTCTGAAAATGAAAATTCAATGATTTTTAATTGTGCTGAAGGTGAGGACCCACACGATACAGAGGTTTGTGTGAAACAAGAGCAGATATAGCCTAGGGAATAACTCTGTGCTCCAGGTAAAAGGATTAACTGATCTTTCTGTGTCCTAGTCCAGATAATTTTACTTTAAGTGTATTTTTTGGTGAGATTAGTCATGTCCTTAAAAATGAGTGGCAATTTATTATTGTTGTTTTTTTTTCCACTGAGTTGTGACTTGACATTTTCCTGCTGCTAATTCTCCATTTTTTGGCTATCCTGTATTTGCAGTTATTCTGATGCTAAAATAATGGTACCATACAGTCTGAGAACTGACTGGCTTTTAGAGTCTGCTTCTGCACGGATGAAGAAAGCACAGTTTCAGTCCTAAGAACCTGATTTCTGTTGTGCATGAGTGCTGCTAGTGGACCAGCTACACGGGCATGAAGTGCCACCTGCCCAGAAAAAGAGAAGCAAGGCCTCGTGGCTCAGCCTCCTCATGTGCATCAGTGTAAAGGCAGTGCCCTGCCACAGCGCTGGCAAGCCAGCCTTAGAGAAAAATATTTCTTTATGTTAAAAAAAAAAAAAAAAAGTTTCTGCATTTTCTTCTCTGATGTTCTTTGAAAAATTCTCTAAATATTGAGTTTTTCATCAATTCTTAGACTTCCCTTGCATGCCTGCTGGGATCCTACGTTTCTAGTCCTTCTCTGCCACTTTGGAGGAAAGCTTCCTGGAGCACAGGTTTTAGGGGCTGCAGGTGCTTACATATTCACTGCAGTCTAGAGAGAATTACTGAGAGTAGGAGAACAGGTTTTAAGTGCTCTATACTTCTCAGACAGTTGCATACTAGTGGGTCTTGGTCAACTGGGTCAAATGCAGATAGCTAACAGCTGGTGAGGCAAACTGTTCTGGAAGACTGAAAGACTTGGACTTTAAGTATCTTATCCTCATCTTAAGGATCATTATACGCAGCCAATCTGCTCTGTACCCACACGTGTGCTTGACAAGACATGGCAAAAAGTGCATGCAAATGTCAATTATAGCTAAACGAGGCAAAGCGGGCAGCAGCCCCACGCTGCCAAGAGGCTGGGCTGGTTGTGTCGCAGTGACGGCCAGCAAGTGCCTTGCAGTACACCAGTCCTTGCAACTACTCTAGGCTCTGCCGAGCTGCTCTGGGAATGTCTTGTTATCTGCTGGGCTGCGGAGTAATTACTGTGGCAGAACCGTACAGAACTGATCAGCGCGTAAGTGAAGAGCACCCTGGGGCAGCCGTGCTCAAACGCTCTTGCAGCCTGCGACTTGGCTCACGAGGAACTGCCCGCAGTATCTGCCGCGGGGTTAGAGAATTAAATGGAGGAATTAAAACATAGTAAACGTAACCAAGCTCAGTAAACATCACCAGCTGGATGAGGAGCCAGAAGGAAAACACTGTCTTGGCTTGCTCCCATCATGATGGTCCTCTGAGCTGCTTTTTTTTTTTTTTTTTCCTAAATATTGCATTAAAAAAAGGCAAAATACAGCACTGGGATAGTAGGAAAAGCAGATTAGATTTATATCACCTTGGCACTGTATCATATCTGTAAGCGTATTCTAATAATAGCTCCCAAAGCAGAAGATACAACACAGAGCACACGAGAGCGTGTTGAGATGAGGCTGGAGAGCGCTGATTGCTCCACACCTGGGCTTCGAACGCGAACACGCAAGCGGGAGCAGGAGCGGGGTCCGAACCAGCACCCCGTACCGGCTCTGCGGTGGGGGAAACCTCATCCAGCCTTCGCTGGCAGCGGGAACGTCCTGCTTGGATGCCCAGCGAAGAGAGAGCCGGAAAGGCTGGCCAGGGATTTTGTGAGGATTGGCTTGGATGGTTTGTTGTTTTTCAAGTGCCGCATAGCACTGGCTGGAGGAGCAGGGTCAAGTTGCTGCCTGTGAGGAAGGGTTTGTGCCCTCTTTGCTCTTTCAAAGAGAAAAAGCTTCTTTGGGGAGTTGTTGTGGTGTTTTGCTCTGATGGAGCAGGCCTGTTGACTGCTATGATCTATTTTAGCCCAAGGACTCAGCTGCAAAAATGAATAAGGACAACTCCACGGCTGCCGCTGTGTCGTGCACTGGGGAGCGCGCGAGCCTCGTGAGGTTGCGGTAGCTGAGTTAGAGCCGCCTGAGCCCCTCTGCCCGTGCTGTTTTTTAGGTTACGCACAGACTCGCTGCACTGGGAGTTTTGCCTGATGGGAGGAAGGAGCCCTGGCTCTGTCTCCAGCTGACCCAACCTCATTCCCTGTTTATAAAAAGGCTAAATGTCCATGAATGCAACTGTAAATCTGAGAAACTGGGCTGTCTCCAGCTGAGCTGCTGCTGGGCAAACAGCACAGCTTTGCTGCCTGCTGGGGAACGCAGAAGAGGAGGGTTGTGCATGCAACTTGCTGCCCAAGGTCGGTGTGATGGAGACGGGAGCTGTGCTGACCTTCCCTTTGGCAGGGCAACCCCCAAAGAGCATGGTCCTACCTCGGTCCCTTGCCTTACGGCCACTTTCAACAGTTCTTTAGAAGGCAGCAGTTTTTTTTTTTTTTTTTGACTTTAAGGTCAGAGGCCACTTATAATTTACATCTGATCCCTTCCGGAGGTGCATCTAATGAGGAGTCTCAGAGAAAGCACGTTCATCTCCTTGGCCCTGCCCTTCCAGTTTCTGGTCCAGCGAGTGCCCTCAAGGGGCCGTGGGGGGAACGGAGGAGGAGGAGGGCAAGGGTTGGGCTCAGGCAGGGTGGGTGGCTGGCGTTTGGGGTGTTTCTCCCTGGTCGGTGTGACAAGCGGGGGAGGTGAGTCTCCTGTTGATGCTTCTCCATCAAGTTGGTCAGAACTGGGTCTTTCCTCCAGAAAGTGAAAAACACCTATGCATCATCTCCTTTCCGTCCCCTGAGTGGCCACTAATAGCTGCCTGGGATGTATTTCTGGATGTGTTAATTACCTCTAATTGGCTCCTCCTCTTTCCTTGGCAGCTTCCCCTCCCCCCCATCCCACCTCACGCCAGGAGCTGGGCTGATGGGGGTGCGGGAGCGACCCTGCTCCCGGCTGGCTCTGCCGCCCGTGGGCGCAGACCCTGTCGCCCGCTTTCCTCCTGGCTGTGTCAGCCTCATACTCGGGGAAAATATACGCCTTCGTTCCCACTAGTTTGGTAATTACTCTAGAATTATACGTATAAAAATATCTTTATTTCCATGTACATTTCTTTTCCCAGATGCCCTTCAGCTGCCTGATCCGATTGATCCCTGTTTGAGCATTATATACTGCCGAGCGCGGCAGCCATAAGGCAAAATAAACCTTGAAAAGGGACTTTAAAGTGCTCCTATAAGAATACAATGAAATTTTCCTCCTGTCCTACCCCAAAGCAAGACTCTGCTTTGTATACTTAAAAGAAAAAAAAAGAAAGGTTAATAATTTTGAACGCGTTTGGTATCCATTTATACAAAGATACAGCTTAGTTGTGACAGAATAAAAGAAAATCTGGCATTACTACTTCTCTTCTTCATTTAAGTGATCCTGGAGACGGCAGCAATAGTGCTAATACTCAGGCATGCTTGTTTTACCTTCATTTTTCACTCGCACTAGCGTGAGCCGGACTTTGAAGTGATTTTTTTTTCCTGCAAATTTGCTTGTATGAAGTTTGGCACAAAGCAAATACAAAACTTGGCAAGGCAATAGCGAAGGGGAAGCCGTTCGCAAACACCGAGAAACAAGTCTGGCAGCGTTTCAGCGTTGTTTACCTTGATCTAAAAATCTCACTTGTAAATACCGGGACTAGTGGAAAAAAAGAAACAAACCCGCCGTGCTGCTCCCTTCTCTCCTCCTCCGGTACCTTCCCAGGACTCATTAGCTGACAGGCCTATGTACCCGCTCTTATCCCCTAATGTCTGTCACAAGAAAATTGTGCTAATTAAATAGGAAACCAAAGGGTTCAGCCTGGGAGTGCAATTCCAGGGACGCGCTCTACGTTTATAATGGCTAATAGAAATACTTTGAGTAATAATATTTAGTGTTAATAAATTAGATTTTTGGAACGGTCATAAAAATTCATGCTTTAGGGCTTAAAGTTAATCTCTGTCAGGATAAGACCTTCGTCGGCGCAGATAATCCTGCATTTACCAGTTAAGGAATTTCTGTTGCTGGTCGCCTCTGAGGCGGGGACCGTGGGCCAGGGAGAGCACTTGTCTTGCAGAGGATGGCAGCTCTCCCACGAGGGGGAGTAAGGCAAAAATAGAGGCAATTCCACGAATGTGGAACAGCAGAGAAGGAAGGTGTTGACTGCAGTCCTGGGATTTGGGAGTCTGCCTGCTAACTTTGGTTTTGGCTTCCTATGTGGTTTTTTGGACAACATGCTTAATTTTTCTGTGTCTCTGCTCATCTGCTCTAAAATGGGAAAATATTATCCTTTTCCCTACGCCCTGTCCATCCAAACACTAACTCCTTAATGGGTAGGAATCATTTCTTGCTATGGGCTTGTATAGTAAGTACCTGGCACTGCACAGTCACAGAGCACTGATTATATTTGAGGATCTTGATTTCAGCTGCGATGCTATTGCCGCTGTTGATGAGGATGACAGATGTAGCTTTGCATTTTCTGAAGTTTATTCGTTTCGGCATTTGTTCTTATGTTTCATTTTCCCTGTGTTAAAAACTACTTTTCATGCATAATAGTCTGTTAGTTCAATTTTTGAGCTGTGAGGGTGGATAGTAAAGACAATCAGGAGTTAGCAGAAGGTGAAGAAATTTGACAGTATTGCTAGAATCTGAATGAAGAAATTGGGGCTAATTTATGATAAAAAAGCTTCTTTTCCAGGGCATGTTCTGTGCTATTCTTATGGATTTAGCAAAAATACAGCGTGAAGCAGGATACATCTGAAATCTTGGGAGCTGAGGAGGTGCTGTCATATACGACGTGCAACTGTTTTCTCATGTCTGGAAATAAAATAAGTTATAGAGAGGAAAAACTCTGTTTGGATAAGCATTGTTTCCTAGCTATGCGTGCCTGAAAGCCAGAAATATAAGATAAAATATTGCACGCAAGAGGAAATGGAAAAAAAAAAAGCTATCCTGGGAAATATGTGTCAGAGAATATGAAAAGCAGATACCGCTTTAGAGAGCGAAGATTTGTTTTGGCAGTTACTATGAGAGCACATGAATGAAAATGTCATTCTTTTGGATTTATAACGTTAAACGCTGTGTTCTAATTGCAAGTAATAAGCGCTTGGAAAGAACAGCTTACAGCCTGATCCCGGTGATGCTGCAAATACGCCCATTCCCCTCCCGGCCAAGCCATCCGGGGAGGACGAGCTGGGTCTTGGGCCACCCCTCTGCCTGTCCCCACTGGGTATGAGCTGCAACACAAACAGCCGCGAAATAATCGTCCGGTACCGGCGATATGTTGGCGCGTTTGTAGCTGCTGCCGTCCCGATCTCGCACCGTGCTCTGCTCGTGCGGAGCAGTTTAGGAATACGAGCGAGGCCCCCCAGGAAAGGGCGGCAGCTGGAGATCGGGGGGATGCGTGTAGCTGCTGGGGTTGGTGCAACCTCTTCTGCAGAAGGTGCAAAAGGGGCTCGTTTCTCGGCGCGCTCTTAGGAGATGCGTGGCGCCGGGTCGAAGCGCTTGGCTGCACCGGTGCCGCCCCTGCCTGCGGCCCGGGGGGCACCCAGCGCCTCTCCCAGGCGTTGGGGTCCTGCGCCCGGGTCTAAACGCCTCCAGCTGAAGTTCACGGTTGTACATTCGTCTGCCACCCGGCACAACCCGAGGCCTTCAGCGGCTGCTACGTTACGTGCGTCGTTAGTAAGCACGCCAATTAGCTACAATTACGTTTATTAGTTTGGTGACTACTTTGCGTTGCGTGTCGCCCCTGAAGGCATGCAGACCTTGCCGTGGTCCCAGGAGCCAGGGGTGCGGGTGCTGACGCAGGTCTCGCCCCTTGGGCTCGCCGCTGCGCCGCTCTTTGAAGCAGCTAACGATCTGCTTTACCGTGAAAATCAGAGGATTTCAGTACTAGGTGACACTGCTACAAAATTACAGCGTTACGTGACCCACTGGAGTTTTGAGACCCCCCCCCCCCCCCCCGCTAATGTGAAGCCGCTTGTCCACGTCAGACCTGTTTTCTGCTCTGAAAAGGGTGTGAAGGCTCTGGGTGGCTGAAAACGACAGGCTGGTGGCCTTGCTTTCAGGTGTCCCAGCCCCTTTCCCAGGGAAGACCAGCGGAGCTGCAGGTGCCGGGCTGCTTTGAACGTCCAGCCCGCAGTTTTGGCAAAGCTCCTTGAAGATGAAGCGTTGTAATTGCTGGTGCTTCCAGCAGATGCAGAATTTGTGGTGCTGTGTTTCTGTCTCCCACCAGCCAAAACAGAGCGGTGCTCAGACGCGTTGTAATGAGGAGAAGAAAGGCAAGTAGGGTTTGTCGCAGCTTTGGTGAAATGCTTGTTTTTGATTTTGTCTCAGTGCTGAGACAAGACTGGGACTGTTTTGTTCTCCAAACCAGTTTGTTCATCTTTAGTTGCAAATGGGCCTAAAAAAGGTTTTCATGCCTGGTCCCTGGCTATTGCTGGCATGTGCTGTATAATAGCTTCTACCGGGTTATCAAACTTCGTTTTATAATAGTCAGGGTCTCCTGGCTCCATCATTGCAGGACACTCTTCATTCATATCTGATCCCTTTAGGATAAGGCAATTTGACACCTAATACAGTTTTCAAGGCAGAATATATGATGAAGGCAAAATTTAGCACTAAGATTTATTCTCTAGTTGCCCTTATAAACTCCTAACACATGGTGGCACACAGCTTTTCTATCTCTCTGACATATGCCTAAAAGATGTAAGTTACCAGAAATGTAAAAATAATTAAGGATGCTGTCGCAGGTGACTATGATATTTATTCATGCATATGTAGGGGACTTCTGAGGCTTACGGTGCAGTTCAATACAAATTATGTGGCTGGAGGGCTTTTTTTTTTTCTTTTTAGGATTAGCAGTTGTTAAATATGTCAAAGCTAGTGAAGTCAGAGGAGAAGCCTTGCAAAGAAAAATGTATGAGCAGCCTGACAGCTGGTGAGATTCATCGACAAATTCTAGTAAGACTGACTGGGAGGAATCAGCTCAACTTCTCATATGTTGGTGGTTTCTAAATTAATTATATTTTAACTGCTTTGGAGATAGACCTGAAAATAAATTTGTGGAGCCTGGTGTAAGCTGTTCAATAAGCAGGAAAGGAATAAAAAAGTAATCAACATTTTAGCTGTTTACAGCATGAAAAAAGAAATCAAACACTGAAAATATTATTACTATGCCATTAACATAAATCAATTGCACGCTCTGCTCTCAGAATCTTTTTCATTTCTGGTCATCCCATCTCATAAAGTCTTTAATAGATATAAACAGAGTGCAGAGATTGACAGTGAAAATGATTAGAGACGTGTAGAGACTTTTGTAAGAGGGAAGGCGATGAGCTGGGACTGCTCGGGAGAAGCTTTAGCTCCTACAAGAGATTCAAATGCCTCGGGGGGACCCAGGCAGAGCAGGGAGGATGGAGCTCCAGTGCGATGCCTGGGGGGATGGAGAAACGCGTTGTGTTGTGTTAGGCTTTGGATAAAATGTTGAAACGATCCTGGGAACAGAGACCTGCTGCTATAGAAACTGTGGAAATGGCCCAAAACACTGTTTAAAGAGAAAAAAAGCCCAGTTCTTTGCAAGAAGGAGGGTAGCCCTTCTTGAACCTTGGTTTTGGTGGGATTTCAAGCCTTTCCTATCCATGCCCTGTCTATGGGACCATCTAGGTTAGCACACTGGCTGGCTTTGAGGAATTTAACACCCTCCATGCCAGAGCCAATTGCTGAAATGAAGCTGCAGGGACTTCTCTATAGCACTAAAATATTTGCCTACCCATTGCTTAATAGGATTAAAAGAAAGGTCTCAAAATTTCTGCAGGTAAAGTGAACGTATCATTTTTATCGAGCAAGCTAAATACTTCAAAGGATTTGATCTTTCATGCTTTAAGTCATAAGTTAAATGCTTAATTACTGCAGATTTGGTAAATGATTCCGTTATTGGCAGATTATTCTGCAGTTGCCTGGCCAGAGGTTTTTTGCCTTTTTCTGGAGGACTTGTGCAGGCTGGGGAGCACGAGATGCCCAGACGTGGTGATGCGACCTGGCATTCCCAAGTGCGGATTTTACTGGGCATTTCTAGACCATCCTCTCTCCGAGGGGGAAGGAGTCCTGTCTTCCCCACCACTTCATTCAGGGTGGGCCCAGCTCCTAACTCACATGGATGGTTTTCAGAACCACCTTTCTTCCTATTTTTCTCTTTGGAAAAGAAGAATTTCTGAGAGAGATACAAGTGTCTAATGAGTAAGTCTTAGATTTGTAAAGAAGCTCATGAACTTATACTTAAATCATTTTGGTGGTTGATTTAGAGCCAAATCTTGCCTGCCTTCCTGAGGCATTATTGTCAGAGGGATATTTGCACAATTAAAGGTGAGTGGTGTTTGATCTTTGTTATAGAAATTGGTTGTCAGTACAAAACCAGTTGACATAGCTGAGTGGTGCTAAGGCTGTGCAGTGACAGGCACTGAAAGAAACCTTTAAACCCAGAGGAAAACTTCATGTCTTTTAAAGAAGAGGGATGGGTAGAAGAACCATCCATCTGACGCTGTTTGGAGTGAAAAGCTAAAATCCGACAAGAGACGTGTTTTTGTGTGTCTGCTCTGTGGGACTGCAACTACTGTTGCTTCCACGGCTTCTCCAGAGGAGGGAATAGGCTAATTATCTCTACAGTTGCCATCTATCAAAAGAGCATCTGAAATCTTCCAGTGATATTTTTTCCTCTTTCCCAGCTATTTCCAAGGCATCTATCAGTAGGGTACATGAGTACCATCTGGATATCTGGCTAGTGCCCAACAGGTTGATATGCGAGGCTTTTAGACACCGACAATAAGAAAGTAGAGCCCAGATATGTGGAAACAGTAGACTAACAGAGCACGTTTTAATGGAGGCTGAAGAGGTTATAAATGAACTTAGTGAAGAGGTCCTGAGAAATCAATTTGTTCAAGATTTTATAGTCGAGGAACAGAAATAGTGCATGAAATCTAGGAATCTCCTCACATGTATTTAAATTGCATGGGAAGTGTGCTTGTAGTCTAGTGATGATTGCTGCATTAACTCCATAGGTAAACACTCGCTCTGAGCTACAAAGAAGGAATACTAGTGCCTCTGCGGAGGAAAACTTCTTTTAGCTCTGCCGGAAGAACCTCTGCACTTTGTGCTGAATGCTGACAGTTATCATTTGCACTCCTGGCACAGACCTGCTGGAGTTTTATTAAGGAAAAGCAGGGCTTTGAGATCAAGAGTTCTGATTTCCAGACCTTCTCCCTCACCCTGAATTCAAGGATGTTTATAGTTTTTATTTAGTTCATAAGAAATCAAAGCAATCTTACAAAATTGTTGTTTCTTTTTTCTTTTGACTGACCTTAGAGTTTATGGATACTCTAGTCCAAGGGTTTAGTGTGAACTCATCTACATGTACTTGCTGATGGTCAAACTCACTTGTGTCAGTAGTTTACTGTGTACCTTAGGACTGCCCCCAACGCAGGTGCCATCTGTGTATGCATGTGCAGAAAATGATGCCTTAGTTTGGCAAAGAATCACTGCTACAAAAGCTCCAGTTGTCAGTTACTGGAATCTTTCCTTCAATTCAAATGATTTTGGAGCTGAATTAGAACTTCTGGTGTTATGACAGAATTTTTCAGGTTCTGTGATGGCTTTTGACAGTCCTAGTCCCAGAAGGTAGAGACTCCTCACTTGAAATCTGTCAACTTCGTCACACAGGAAAAGAGAAAAACGAACACACCTAGAAACTCAAACGTGCTTTCAAAGGGGACCGTCTCTGACTGAGCTGAGTTACCGCAGATATTTCTACATGAGAAGCATGTTATTTAGGCTACCCTCTAAAGGCAGGTACACCTGACAAAGACATCCCGTTCATGCCTAATGCACCCAATAAATTGTTTTAAAATGCAGAGGTATTTTGTGAGTTCTTACTGAACAAGCGCATCCACGTGTGCATCTCCGAAGAGATTTTTAATTAATTGATTTCAGTCATTTTCTGTCTGTAAAATTAGAACAATGATGGAATAGACTGGCAGTGGAGTTTGGCTGAGGAAAGATTATACTAATCCACTTGAAATACAACTAAAACAGAAAACAAGAGGAGATAAAAGCAATTTTTTCAAAGCTCGTTTACCTATGACAAAATCCTTCCAAATCAGCTGTGCAGAAATTGTTGAATCTTCTAAATTAAGCTCTACCAGAAAAGATTTTGCCATGGATTTCCTGGGATGTTTCACCAGCAAACAGTAAGTCCTGTGACCCTCTTTACAAGGTGGGGAAATATCCATGTTTCATGAAATTAAAAATTGGAAGAGCAGTAGAGCTTTCAAAGAGCAAAGTGGCAGGCCGAGCAGTGCATTGTGCTGAAGCAAAAGCTGAGGGAGAAGCTGTCAGAAGTTTGTACTATTTCTTGATGCATTATTAACATGGGTTTTCAAAAGCCAGTGCCCTCTTCATTTGCAGATCCTCCAGTTAATAAAATGCTATGGTTACAAATGAACTTTCTTTATTGTCTGTTTGGATTGTTGTTCCCTATGCCTTAAAATTTATATGCTTTTTTGAAGGAATTGAAAGATGGCCTACTTGCATTGATGTTTTTTACTTGGGCTCTTTTTCTGAAACGCTCATTTCCTGGGTCAGTAAACTTCCCCAAACCACAACAGGCATCCTTACACATGCTTTGTAAAGACTATTTTTCACAGCTGAATCAATTCTTTCCCTATTACCACAGCAGCAGTGCTGGAATTCAACATAAATTTAAAAATGGCTTATCAATAGATAGATGGGTCAAGATAGTTGAAACGCAATGAGCACAGATAAGCTGTTGTGTCCTTCTTGCCACTCAGTTCTTTTTTTCAGCTCTTGGGCTCTGCAACATGTTGCTGTGGTCCAGAAGTGTTTATCTGACTTTCTGCAGCAAATTGCCAGGTCATTAGGAAGAGGAATATAGGGGTGTTTGGTGAGAAAATGGGCTGAGCTGGGACTGCCATTGCTCCTCGCTCTCCATGCCTCCCTCATGGATGTACTCTCCTGCTTTTCTTGCACCACTGCTCATGGCGGTTTGCTTCCAGTTCAGCCCCCCCTATGCCAGCCAAAACCAAAGCATAGGTGTCTGAAGGTTTTGTGAGCTGAGCTAGCTCACCAGAGGGTCAGGTGAGCCTGGGATGGTGCAGGGAGGGATGGCTGTGTGGGAAGGGGGATGCAGCAGGAGACCAAAGGGCAATGGCAGCCCCCCGTGGCTGCCCCAAACTGCCAGGGCAGCCCAGCCCCTGGGTCCCTTGGTCCCTCCCCACAAACATAACTTCTCATCAAAGCAAAAGACAGTAGTGGCACAGAGTAGCACATCCATGCTTGTGGATGGAGCAGGGCACAAGTCTCTAGAAGGATTTAATATTCCTTTGTTTCCTCTGACTTTGATTTAACCATGGGCTGTGATGTTTTAAGTACCATATATTAATTATAAACGGTAGGGAGTGTGTCCCAAAGGGACCATACTCCTGATCTTCTCACCATTTCTAGTTTGACTTATTTCAAGTTATTGCTCAGAAACATTATTTATTCAGTCAAGAGCCTGATGTTTCTAAAGCCTATCTAGTTTTGCAAATAACTAATGGTTGTCAGTAAGGAGCACTACTCTGCTGAGGTGGAAAATAGCTTGCCTGCAAGTAAAATACAGCCAAATATATAGAATGTTTTCTACAAGAATTCGTTAAGCCAGGTAACATTATCGCTTGTCCCTTTTCTGGTACCATGCCTCAGTAGGCGTACAAGGACAGTGCCGTCCAGAGGGCTCCTTCTGCAACATTTGACCTTGGACAAATGAGCCACTTTTTAAGCAGATACTTCTCTCCCATTGATCTCTGATCCAGTGAGAGGGAAGTGGGGAAATGGGACAAATGCCCTTTTGTCTCCTCTGGTCTTCAAAACCCTTCAGGAGGTAGTTGATTTAGGACAACACAGTGGCATGCTTGGTCTGACTCAGAGAGGAAGGAACACTGAATTCAGATAAAATCGCTGGGTACCCTAGGATGGGTAGGGAACAGGTCTCAGCTGCTGTGTGCTGGTCATGTCCATGGTCCAGGGATTTATTATGCCTGCTTTCAGTGCCTCAGATGCACTGAGCATCTGCAGCTAGTTTGACATTTTTCTCCTTTCACTGACGGGCAAGGCTTCTTCCCCATCGCTTTCAGATGTACCAGCGTTCCCTGTGATGGGAGCTGTGGTGCAGGGTTCACAAGCATGACCAGTGGACATAGGCTTTACTGCAGTGTTGGTCAGTGATGCGATGCAAAGGAGAGACTAAAGAGCTTACCCATGGGAGCTCCCCCCTCTAAAGTTGTCTGCTGTCATCCTCCTCTCAAGGGATTTTGCTTTTTCTGTGCTTTCCCTTTAAAAATCAATTAGTTTTTGAAAAGCGGTCCATATAAAATCATCTTGCTTGGCTCAAGCAGAGCTGGAAGTTAATGGTGCTCCATAGAACAGCATTACATTGAGAAAATGATAGTAGTATTTCAAGAGAGAAGCCTAATAGGAGTTCTAGTAGTATCAAGGGGGAATTTTGAGTTGGGATTTCACCCCAGATTACAGTGGATCAATCTTTGTCGCTGCAAGATTGTCTGTGTCTGCTTTGGTTGTAGTTTCTCTAATTTTTGCAGTTCACTTATTTTTGCTACATAGTACTAATCTTGCATAACGAGTGCCCTGACAAAATACAAATACGTGCATATTGACTACATGCACTGGCAACATGTGTATATATATATGTATAAATATATATATATATATGTATATATGCAATGGAGTGACACCTGCCGTGTGGCTTGCGCACTCTTGCCGCTTGTGGCATGGATGCATTTCTGCTCTTAGGATAAATAAGAGTATCCGTGATCATTGGACCTCAAGCCAGTTGAAAGGGAATGAATGACCATCTAGCAGGGGAGCAAACTGGTGGCTGGCTCCAGGCAGCCGCAGCAGCCCTGCTGATTCGGGGCGCACCTGACTTATTTTATCTACAGCGGAAAGTAGTACAGTTGGACAACGCAATCCGCTTGGTTGGAGACCTGAGTTTTCCTCTTATTTGCCATAACTACAGTGCAAAAGTATTTCAAAAGGCAAATATATTCCTACTTTATAACCTTTTTCTCCTTATTTGTTTCTCAGTCAAAAGAGCTTAGTATTTTGACAGATGATTTTTTTTCTCTTTGAGAAAAAATATTTGACAGAAATTCTTAGCCCAGTGATTTTCATTGCTTTTAAGGCACACACTAGATGTTAGTTTTCTTGACTGTTATTTTCACCAGTCCTCCATATTTTCCTACAGTGTCATCAGTCCCTCTGCATGACAAAAGATAAACCCCCTTGCTTGACTGCACCTGAAGTGAGCACCTGTATTTATAAATACTGTGTTGATCTCTAACTTCTAATGCATATGTTCTGTTTGTGGCTGATCCCCGCTCTGGCAGTGGTCACCCTTATTTTTCCCTCTTGTTATGTTTTCTCTGCTGCAGTCATATCATTCGCTGTATTGCTGGTGATGCTTTCTTGCTGGCCTTCCTGTTGTCTCTTTTCATCTCATGCAACATGCAAGAGACACAAGAAGAGATGCTACTCTGGGAAATGTAGAAATTTCTGTGATGGTCTTTCTTCTTTATTTTGGCTGCGCAAACTGTGGGCGTTCTGGATTTAAAAGCAAGACTGCCGCAAATAAAGCGGTGGCAGGGCAAATACTGTGAGCGAATGGCCCATGCGATGAGCAATGGATGATGCTGACTATTCATTTTCACAGAGCTGCAAGAATTCAAACACTTTGCATGAATATTCATCTCAATTTGAAAGCTCTTTAACCCGGCTCTCACATCTGCCTGGTGGGAGCACTTCAGTGCTTATGTGTTGCTGGTATGACTGCTTGCAAGACATGAATTTTAAACCTGACTGCTCAGATAGTGATGGAAACCCAATATGAAACAGTATACTTGCTTGTGAAATTTGCAATTCACTTTGTGCGAGTTAGTTACACAAATCGTCTAATCAAGAAACACCACATGACTGCACTAAGCAACACAGTATGAATTTTCAAACATTTGCCATTCCCAAAAGATCTGCAAGCCAAGAGCTATTCATGGAAGAAATTCCCAAATAAAATCAAATTAATAAGTTAGAAACCTGTATGAGCTCCACAGACAATTTATAAATAGAAAGACAAGCGAGATTCATGGCATAAAGTAATCATTCAGCTTTTGAAGAAAATAGGGAGATGGTTTCCCACCGCTATAAATCTATCTGGTGGAATTTAATTCATTGTCTGCTCTACACTAATGGAGCAAGAGGAACACCAAGAGATTTGGAGTCACTTCTGACAGTCTCTCAGAAGAATGGATGTTTGCTGCTGGTAAAAGTTTCTGCAAATAGCAAATTTGACTGGAATGGTTCCGAAAGCAAATTTAGTTTTGCATGGGATTCGCAGTATGTCTTATTTACAGTTGAAAATGCCCAACGTACAAACCTCCTTCTGCTACAAAAAGTTTGTTTTGCATTTTGCCTTATCTGGAGCTATACATTTAGTCTCATGCCCTGAGGACCCCTGTCTATATTTTCATTGCATTGTTGATAACGCTGTCCCCAGAGGTATCTGCACGGCTGTTACCCTT
The DNA here is from genome assembly GCF_028389875.1 of Rhea pennata. Taxonomy (NCBI): domain Eukaryota; kingdom Metazoa; phylum Chordata; class Aves; order Rheiformes; family Rheidae; genus Rhea; species Rhea pennata. The sequence continues at coordinate 8,624,719 of NC_084671.1, read as the reverse complement.
CCCCAGCGCTGCTCGTGCTGCAGCGAGACTAGAGGACTTGCCCCGGCTCCCCAGGAGGTCTGTGGCAGGGCGCAGGTTGAACGCAGTGTCCCAGCACCTCGCAGTCTTACCACTTCACCCCCTTCCCTTACAAAGTGCACAGAAGAAAAAATAAGAACAGAAAGTAAAATGAAGTAAAATTGTCTAAGCCTCTAGACAAAAGTGATGTGGGAAATAAGAAAACAAGTACTTGATTTCCACATGCATTATTCACTTCTGACACAGATTTAGTATCTCTGTGAAGGAGGCTTTTGATCCATACTGCAAACCCCTAGAAAAATTTCCTATGGAAGAAAGTTTTCAGTATTTTCATTATGTACCGACTACTGTATATGACACAGGTTGAAACAATCTTTTCCCCAATTTGCAATGCAAAGTAAAGCACTTGACTGAAAAGTTGCTGCTTGGATCAGATGCTGAATATTTGTAAGTTATGATTCTGAAAAGGAATTCTTAATATATCTAGTCTAATATTGCTTCTCTTTGGCAGAACCTGTATTTACTATCCTGGAACACATTTAGCACTTTTGTTGTTAAATTGTCATCGATGTACAGCTATTAAATGAATTACATCATGACCCACTTACAATGTATTCTAATATACCAAAACTCTCCTTAAATGGAACATTTGATAGGATGAGTAAATTCAAATTACTTGTTAAGTCCTTGCTATCCTGGAATTTTCCTCCTAATGAAGATATAACAAAAACAATCAGTGGAACAGAGTTCTGTAAGTTGTGAGCTTCTGATAACAGCATTGTAAAGCATGCCTAACAACAACCACATTAAAGTAGATTTAAAATGTTATCATAACCCTAATTTTAATAGTTAGCAGAGCAAGTGATACTGTACCTCTTATTGCAAGCTACGACTCTCCATTCCTTTAAGTGCATTTTTAATAGCTCCTATGAGAAGCATTTCCACAAGCAAAACATTTTATTGTTACTAAATACTGCTCGCTCTGAAGTCTCTCTGTTGTTTGGAAATGAAACTTTAATGCTTAAGTAGAAACCATTCATCAGAACAGGGAACATCATACCCAGACCAAACGCACCAGATGATAATGACACTGCATATGCATGTACATAAGATTTTCATTCATTAAGTTCCTGCTACTTATCTTGGTGAGGGTCATACGCAATGACAAATATTCAAACTTGCAGCCTCGGGTTGACCGAGGATCACGCACAATCCTCACCGCCTCCTTTTGCCTTACAAACGCGACTCTTTGATGTTCTGACATTTTCCTCTCTCTTAACGCTAAACAGGCACATCATAAAAAAGTACAGGAGGCTGCTAACTTTGCATATCTCCTCCTGCACTTCTGGCTGGGAAAGAAACAACAAGCCCTTACGCGGCGAAGCTTTCCTTTTGTACTTACTACTTAGTGTTCATTGCCTCCTCAGCCCTTGCTCCCAAGCCTTTCAACATCCAGCTAAACATCATTTACATCCCTCGCCACGCTGTCGTCTCCCAGGGAGAGGGAGGGTGGCAGGGGTCTGGCGGCGGCGGCGGCGGGAGAAATCCTACCTTTTTCTGTCTGAAACTAAAATTCTCGTCCAACAAAACAGTGCCAACGGTGCAGGTGAAGCTTGCATTATGTAAAATGGATGGACACATCGTGCCTTTTCTGCAATAGGTTATAACCTAAGGAGTCCCTTATCCGGAAAATCCCCCTTACCCTCCCCCTCCACTTTATTTTCCCGTTTCAGATGACGGCGGTGGCACTCCAGACACCTTTTACATGTTAATAGCATGTCTCCTTTATCTGGCAGGCTTCGCATCTTTCCCTTTCCCTTTTTATTTTAGGACACCTTCCTCTTTTCTCCTCTCCCCACCTCAGAAGGAGCCCAGCTGGCTCAGTAGAGAAGGGCTAAGGTGTTTTTTTTTTTTTTTTTTTTTTTTTTTTTTTTTTTCTTCTTCATGACCTCTATGTATTTTACTCCCTGGGAAAAAGCAACGTGGAATGCACACTCAGCATCAGCGAGATGTGAACCAGCTCGTCCTCGGGGCATTTCTGCCATAAAACACGGGACCATGGACAGTATTTTAATTCTCGGCAGCCTCGGCTCTCCCCCACGTCCCGCCACCCCCTCCCCACCCGCTGCCTCGCTGCTCCTGACTCGGCACCTGGCTGCCTTCGGAAACCCGCCGAGCAAAGCACAAACAATAAGCACCCAACAGCAACAGATTCCTTTGTTTTACATGCAAATCCTACCTCCGATAGCTGTCACATCTTCCTCCGGGGCGAAGCCTAATTATTAACAAACAGGGATCCGGCGAAATCCTCCGAAGTGCCACCAGTTGTTAAGCGCTGTCATCGTTACCGCCCGGTGCTCAAACCTTTTTGGACCATTAATGTCACAACCCCTGCTAACTCATAGCTTAGTACTCCCTGCTCAAAATGTCTGAAATAGTTTGGGAGGACAATAGGAATGATAGGCACACTAGACAGCCATGCTTGAAATTAGTTATCTGAAGCTCAGTTAAGGCTGTTTCGGAGTGTTTTTAAGGCATGCACTAGATAAGGTTTATTAACCTAGGAGAGACATGCCATTCCTTCTTTTATTCAGTGCTGTAATAGGATGGCTGTTAGAAACGCAGCGATAAGTCTAACCCCCATACATCCCTCCGTAGCTTTTAGACCTCCCCAGGAGAGGAAATAGCTTCAGACATCCTTAAACTTACTAGGGCTACTGTTTCTGCAGATCAAGGTTTCACACATTGTTTTGGAACTAAGGAGAAAATCGCTCCTTGGAATGGAAGGTGCCGTAGCTCTCACGACTGATGTGGACCGGAAAATGAACGCGGCAGCATCCGCCCCCACCGCAAGCTGAGCCTGTTGCAGGAGTTAGTGAAAGTATCAATTGGAAGCTGGAAGTTCATAAAACTCTGAAAGGCAGATGTGGCACGAAGTGAGTAAGGGGGACGTATGGACCATGCCGTGAATTGTATTTCTGGTGTCACAAATGTACACTACACCTCACAAAAAGCAAAATATAGTTTGCAGATAAGACGGTCTCATAGTCTAAATTTGCATGCTGACAGCACCCCAGGGGAGGATGAGCAGAGCAAACTCAAGTGACATTGGCATTCGCAGTGTCCGTGATGTGTGTCAGAGGCAGTGGTGAGAGGATGCTCTTGGAGATTGCTGCTTTCAATAAAATTGGGTGCTTCTCTAGAATTCGAGTCATAAATATTAGTGTTCTGCTGGGACCTTGGAGCCTTTTTATTCTTGGTTGCCAGCTCTTAACCAGCCCAGGTCAAGATGGATCCAAGACTGTTAACATCTGCTATCAGTTTAGTGTTGCTGATCTCAGTGTGGTCCCTAGTGGACAAATGTGAAACCCACTAGGGTTGTAGCTCTACCAGCAGCAATGGCACACAGGCTGAAGGACTGGAGAGGCAACCTGGTGTCAAGGCAGGCTGAGAGTGAAGAGATGCGAAGTTGGCACTTTTGTTGCTTGTTTGGCACCTGCCTGATTTTTTTGGTATCACTTAGTCATCAGTCTCTCAGATTCTACAGCCATTAGCTTAAAATGAAAACATCATGAAGGGAGCCAGCTCAGAAGTGAATGGTGCTTGGAGAGATAAAGGAGCAAGGCAGCTATCAGCGATACCTTATGCCATGGGAATGAATGGGTTGAGGGAGCACCAACTGGAGATGTCCATTAGTTTTTTAAGAGATTAGGAGTTCAGGAACATTGAGAGCTGGTTAACCTTCTTTGATTTATGGCTCTGGTTGTGATTTGGATTAGTCCTTTGTACTAGAATCTTCTGCAGAATACACCACTTCCTTCCACCAACACAGCAGATGCTCGCAATGCTGACAGCTTTATCAAACAGCTAGGGCAAAGAGTGTGTTTAGAGTGAGCTATATTACCCCCTCCTAAATTGGCCTTCATGCAAACCTTGAGTGGCATTCAAGGCTTGCTTACACCAGCCACAATCCATACCAGCTTACAATCCACAGATGCTACTGGGGACATGTGGGACTACTATCAGTACACTCGCCCCCAGATCCACACAGCTCTTAACAGGACTGCCCTTGCAATCTATGCTTGCTATCCATCTCCATCCCTGCACCTTACACAGTTAGCGTGTAGGAGATCTAGCTTTGTTTCTCAGTTTACAGTAAGAGATTTTTAGCACCTTAAACTTCCCACAAAGTTGGTGGGAGCTAAGGGGACTTTAAAGTTTGTAGGCATGAACCTAATGGTGAATAACAATTATCTTCATGCCGCTAGCATGGCTGTGAGGACAACATAAGAATTCTTTCTGTGCCATCAATCCAGCATCTTTCATAAGCACTAAATTCACTATAGAGGAGTGAAAAGAAAGAAAAAAAAAGTTCTCCTTTTCCTGAACTATACACTTCTGTCTCATTACAGGGCTCACTCTACAGCTGATTTGTATGTGGGATGACACAGCAGTTCAAGAGACATGAGACAAATTCCTACTGAAGATGCATGGGCCTAGGGACACTGATTTTGTTGATGGTCTTTTGAGATATTTCAGCACAAATCTGAACAGAGTAGTGTTCACTGACAAATTAAAATAGGTGATTATCGCTATCCATGTCTGCAGTTCCCCCAGCATGTACATTAAGTATAAGGCAGCTCATAAAAATGGATGAGTATTCCCTCCCGTCCATTAGGGAATGGACAAACTTGTGGAACTACCTACCATAATGATCCCAAATGCTTAAAGATTTTGGAATGAGTTAAAGTCATTAAAGTCAGTCAGACTTGGAGGTCAACAGGTGATAACTATCTGTGAGAACTGAATAACCAAATGGTCAATGAGGTATACTTACTTTGGGTGGTAACTGAAAGAGAGAGAAACTACTCAGGGTGTTAAGGTGTTAGCCAACTGGGAACAATCAGAAAGGCCTCCTAAGGGCTGATATTAGTTCAAAATGGTTTGGTCTGCGTGAGATATTTCAAGATACTTCTCCCTTTCCTCAGGCTTTTTCTGGTCACTGGTCAGCAACAGTAGCTGCTGTCACTCATGCCCTACCTTTGCTATGGCTCTACTGCTGTTGTATTCTGATGCACTGATCTGCTGCTTGTTGGAAACAAGATACTGGGAGTGATGGAGCACTGATCTGATCAGGTGTGGCAATTTTCTATCTTCCTGGACTGTTTGAACATTGCAAAGCAGGATTGCCCTGGGAAATGGAGGGCTCAAATATGCTTTCATTTTGCATTCCATCAGCAAAATCCTATTGACTTAGGTAAGAGCTGAGATTGCTGTTCACTTCTGCAGCAGTAGACCCTCTTTGGGGAAAACCCATTGCTTGCAAAGGAGCTGCAACAACTTAGATTAGATTTGATGCTAGTAGTCACTTAGGAAATGGCCAAGGAGGGATGAAGGAGAGGAGGAATTCAGGATCTTTGTAGTTTGCGTGCTGACTGTAAGTTAAACAATACAATGAATGGAACAACTAATGCATAATTTCATTATGAGTCATCCTAATTATAACAAGAATTTGATAGATACATAACTAGAAAGTGTAACCATCAGTTACAAATGCACATTTCTATTTGCATAGTGAAGTAAACAATATAATTAAAGTTGCAAGTTATACATACAGTAACCTTTTCTTCCCCTGTGCTGAGAAATTCTCTAGGAACAGTACGAATTTGGCTTGAAGCTGCATACCTATCAGGTAGTGTTATTTCTATCCCCTTGCGGAGTCCTTTTCAAAATGTATCCGCATTTGAAACGGCAATGGGGAACCTCACTAATCCATAGATGCTTGGTGTGAGTCATCTATGAAAAGAATCACAAGAATGATCTGTTGATGGTCCTTCCATGTTGAGTCTATTTACAGACTGTCAGTGGTCAATATAGTGTTAGCCTGGCAGAGCTACAGATGTGACAAGCACAGCAGGTAACAGATTGCATTAAGAGCATATTATTATATTGCAAAAGAAAATTAGTCATATGAAGGAGAAAGATTCTTAAGAAGAGACAGGCCAAATTCTGCCATCCACATCTAGATACTGTTGGGCTTTGTAGAATATGAACTCAGAACTAAATTTTGCAAATGGCAGCTGCTCTCTAGAAAGGATAAGTCCAGCTTGGGGGAAGATATGTTCTTAGTGGTGATCTGGGCTACATGAATTACTCCCACTTCAGGCCTTTAGGTGGAAGAATTACCAAGAAAGCCAACTGATGCCAGTAGCTACATTTACACCTCTGTCTGGTCTCCTTTCTTTTCCCCCATGATAAGGCAAGCAGCACCTGTATCTTCTACGATCTCACAATGCAAAAGCTGACATGTTGCCACAGAGAAACAGGCAGCCAGACTGTCCTGGGTGATGAGCCATAAGCTCCATCTTCAGCATAAAGTCAGAAGTCACCTGTTTATTGATGGTGAAATGCAACCCTGTGCTTGGCTATTGTCTTGCAGTCTCTCTTGTGCTCAGGATCACAGGACACCCAAGTGTCCTGCAAATCTGTCCATTTAACTGAGTTATATTGCACTGAGTAGCTAATAGCTTCCCATGCTGCTTGATTGTCCCCCTTTGAATGACAACTCTGTCTTTTTCTCACATAGCCTGTTTTGAGCCACTTGCTTAGGAGAAAATAACCACATCTAGAGTGCTGCTAAATGACCCAGAAGTTGCTGCTTTGCAGGCTGACAGTATTTGATGCAAATAGATGGCTTCTTGCTGTGAAAATCTCCTTGGCTGACAATCCATTGGATGCTTTTGATGATATTTGTGTGAGGAGTTAAAACACAGGCTCCTCTTCTTTGCATGTTTACTCCATCGTTCTTCGTTCTTATACAACTGCCAGCATTAACTTCTTCCTGTGCAGTTTCACTGGAGGCCTTTCTTCTCCCCATTTGTTGAACAGCTGCTGGTGTGCACTGCTCCTTCTCTTTTCCTTCAGCTTTTGCCATCTGCCATCATTAAGTCGCCCAGGTGTCGGAAATCTTCTTGCTCTTCTCTTGTAAACATTATTCTGCCTTCTTCTTCACTAACTCAACCTCTATTTATATAGAGGCTGATAGATCTGGCTAGCTGTTCTCAAAACATCTGCTACATTTTGTACTTTATGGGGTTGAATGGGAACAGAGCACATATCCTTGCTTGCAAAAATAAAGACCAGTTAACTCTTTCTATGCCTTCCTTTTCGTCTCCAAGACCTTACTGTTTTCTTGCACTTCCAGATATACTAGTTAATTAAAAGTTGTCATCTGGGCTGTTAAACTGAGCAAATAAATCATAAAGCACAGCAGCTTTTCAGAAATATCAAAGTGTCCACATATTGCAATGATGTGGTTGTACAGAGAAGCAGCAAATTTGAGAAATGTCTAAGTTATCAACAAAGACATCAAAACAGGCCTTTTCCCCTCTTCATACTGCCCTGCTGGTATGAACAGGTGCCACTCCACTGACTTCGTTGTATTTTCTGCTCAGATATGGGTCAGGCATCCATTTGATTAGCTGGAGGGGAAATCTAGACTCAAACAGCATCTTTCACAATGATGGGCAAATTATTGAATTCTTTGGAAGAGGTGATGAAATTAAATGATTTCTAGTGTGCCCAATTCTGCTCAGTGAATCACTGAAGATTGACTATAAGTTTGAATAACAACAAAACAGAATCCAATAAAACAAACTGCTTACACAATGCTGGCTGCCAGACCCAGTGAATCTTTTCTGCTTAACGGCTAGCAAAATATGTATCTGAGGATGAACACCCAGTTGCTGGGGCCGGTCTCCAGTGTGTGCACTGGGTAATTCCAAGAGGATTTCATGCTTCAGTGACCTCACTCTCCTCAGCTTGGGTCTCGGTACCTGTGCTTTCAAAACCTGATTTTGTGCGCAGCTATTGTGCAGAGACTGTTTCCTGCTCTGAACAGTTTTGCTGAGCAGCAATTGCTGCCTGCTGCTTTCTCATTTGTTAAGCAATGGATTACTGCTCCAACACTTGCAGCCCATGTTGGTCTGAGCTCTGCAAGCAATTCTCCAAATTTACTGCTCTCCTGGAATGTCATGATCAGAGGTGTTTCTTGTGTGTTCAATAATTTCCTGAAGCTCCAGTCGTTGCTGCTATGATTTCCTTGCTTTGTGACAGATAATGCAGTGTGCTGCTCACCTTTCACACACACACACACACACACACACACACACACACAAAGAATTGGCCACTTAGATGCTCTCTGGTTTTTATATATAGTGTCCTGCTGTTTTGCTGTATCTCCACCATCTCTTGACATTTTTTTTTCTATCCATGCTTTCTTATTCCTATGTTAATCTTACTTCTTCAGCAACTTTAGTAGGATATTGTTGGGTAATTCTTCCCTTGCCTTTTTTCCACCCCTCTGAAAATCATTTGATATGCAGTGCTCTCCTTTCCTCAGGACTCAACTATCTCCTTTAATCTATTCTTCCTTTTATTCTTTACTCAGCTGCTGCTTAGCTTTAGTGCGATAGTCACATCTCTGATGAAGCTCAGGCTTCTATTTCTGTTCCCTCTCTTTTAGAGAGGTCTTTTGCATCGGTGAAGTGACTGCCTGTTTTGGCTTCTTTGATGGTTTGGTGCTATACGCTAAGCCCTGCACTCTAGGTGTGAAAGATCAAGCCGAGGAGAGCGCACACAAAGCGGGAGGGAGGGAAAGGGGCACCGCCACGTCCCGCGAGGGGACTTTTCCGTGGAGCAGTAATGCTGTGTGGGAACAGGCTGGGCATCAGGATCTGTGCTTTGGAGAGGCTGTTTCGTGGCCTCAGTTTCCCTGTTTGTAAGCCAGGAGTAATACCGCTGCTCTGCCTTTAGAAAGTGCTTTGTGAGCTGGGAGAAGATGACTGAAATTCAACCGCGTCGAGTTTATTCCATTGCTGTCTTGCTGATAGACCTTAAACGCAGACCAGTGAGAGCCTAAAGCTGCCTGAGTATCGCGCAGGGTGTTTCATGCTGTATGTTACCAGTCATGTACATCTGCTCCCGGGCGCGTGAAGCTCTGTCTGGGCTTGGGCCGCTTTCCTCAAACTCCGAGGTTTGTGAGGCCACGTCAGGAGCCTCGACCCAGCTTTACAAACTAGCTGCCCAACGCAGCGCGCCGCGTGGTGTTTGATTCGGCACCGGCTGAAGCAGCTGCCTTTTGCTGCCGTTATGTGGTCTTAAATATACGTTTCCACGCGGATATAGGTGTTGTACAAAGTTATCTTTCCGCCGTGAAGCACTTATCTCGATAGCACGTGTGCAAAGCTGCCCCCTCTCCCTTTCATCACAGCAGACGAGGTGCAAGCAGCGATTATGGATAAATGACTCCGGCATTAAAAAAATGGATTTTGGAAACGGCCAGACTCTCCAAGTAAACGCTTTCCAACAGCAAAGGCAGAACGGCAAAGCTCTCCTTTAAGACAGGCTAAAGGGATACTCCTTTGGCATAAATACTTATTTTCTATTGATAGAAAAAATCTGTTTCTTTCATCCGCGCTGATACACATTTCAATCTTGCAAATGCAAAAATATTAATCTATCATCAAAGGCTGAAGTGAAAAGGACTCCAGAGGACTTTAGCCAGTGAGTTATCTGTTTTTAATTACCTAATGCTATTTGTTTACATCTATTTGAAATGATTTTATACTCATTATGTCTATTGAAGTAATATTTCATCATTTCTCCACTTAAGGCAATTTTTAGAATACAAAAAAGGAAAAGGAACAACTTGTCCATAAATTTGCCAGTAATTTGACCTCTACTCTGCTCTGAGTAGTTTGAGTAATTCTCTAAGTTTCTGCGTCTACGCTTGCCCTATTTTGAGACTCTTAGAAATGACCTTGAATCTAAATTCTGGACTCTAAGATGGGCACAGAGGCTACACTGCAAGCTGTGGAGTACACCCTTGTTGGGATGAGGGACCAAATGCTTAAAAAAATACCCACTGCACGTGGATTTGTCCTAGAGCACACAATAACTGTACTTCTCTTGCAGGGGCACCCAGCTGGAGCTTTAGACCGCAGAAACTAGCAGTGTTTTAAAGGTGAGCAAATGGAACAAATCTGAAAAAGCTAGCTCCAGAAAGTCTTCGCTGCTGCAAATAATACTTTGTATCAGCCATCGTGCCCTGCCTCCAGTGCGACCTGCTGCAGGATGCAGGATGCATTTTGGCCTCAGCTGTCAGTGCTTAAAGATAAAAGCACCCCGATGAGCCGTGCGCACGCACTGCTCCTCTCACCCTTGGCTAGCTGCTCTAATCCATTATCCTCCCACCCACAGCCACTGCAAGAAAGATGTATTTTCTTTGGTTTGTTTTCATGCTTATATTTCAAACAGCTCTTGGTGCAGTAAACTAGTAAGAAAAACAACAAAAAAACCCAGAAAAAAAAACAACAACAGAAACAAAAAATAAGAAACCCCCCAATCCCCAGCAGTGCAATACCCTTTGGGGGAAGCATGATGGATTTGGTAGCTCAGAAACAAATATCCCCAGGGTCCCGTTTATCTTGCACACCACATCTATTTACCTTTTATTTTTTATATATTTTTTTCTCTTCCAGACATTGTTGCTGTTGTTTTTGCACAGAGGACTAAAACAACTCTCTCCTTTCTTCAGTTCTGCTGCCCACCAGCTTCTGCTTTGCCCGCTGTGACGGTACTATCAGACGGCTCGTTAACCCATACCGGCGTGGCGCACCTAAGCCATGCACGGCCTCCAACACGAAGCTCTAACGTAATCCCTCAGCAGAGAAAACAAGGCTCCTCCGAGCTATCCCCCGGCTCCCCAGACGTACCGTGCTGTCTGCAGATCAAGGAGGTAAATAACTGCAATAGAGTAACAGGCAATAAGCTATCTCACTAACGTTAACAGGAGGGATTCCAGCAAACAACCAAGCAAGCCTTGCCCTGCAAGATGTAGCCGTCGTGGGAGCTAGGAGGGTGCTGGGAGAGACGGGGACCAGCCCTGGGGCACTTTCCAAGCAGGCCTGCAAGGGGCTTTGCTCTCCCAGACTTTCTGATGGAGCCTGGATGTCTGAAGCCTGATATGGCCGTTTCCCAGCTGGGAGCTAATTTTGCTCCTGCTTCAGCTGGCTCATTAAGGACCACTCGCTTGCCTCTGATGTGCATTGTGTAGCTGTGTCCACATTTACTGATGAAGTTTGTTTTTTGGGCTGTACTATTAAAAACGCATTGGGCAGAATCAAGCCAGACCCTTGGATGTTTTTCTCCGCAGGAGGGAGAGCTTGGCACCCTGTGGGCGGCCGGCCGGCCGCTTGCCCTGCAGCAGCAGGAGCCGGGAGCGTTCACAGCGGCATTGAAGCTGCTCTTTCCGTTTTGAGAAAACTCAGGGTGAAGCCAAGACAGAGGCTGTGCTCATATAAGAGGTTCAGTAACGAGATCCTGCTGGTTATTTGTTGAGATGGGCTTTCAAGCGAGAGGAAATCCAAATTATATCTTTCAGAGTGGTAAAAAACGGAGACTCAATCGTCTCCACCAGGGTGAATGCAGAGCAGCTCCCCAGCACTAGACAGGGTTGCTCCAAACTGCACGGGGGGAAACGGGCACGACTTGGCCTTGCAGAGCCTGGGATAATGTGAAGGATCGTCGGCTCATCCGGTGCGGAGGGGGCACGGGGCTGGGCTGTGCCAAGGCTGCTGGCACCATGGGCACGAGACGGCGCCTGCACTGGACGTTTCTGCTGTGAGGGTCTAACCTGGCCTGCTCTCCTTGTGTGCCCGTCTGATTCCTCTCTCTGCCCTCTGGCAAAGCCAGAACAAGAAAACCGGGAAAGATAATCCTCGTCTGGTGCTGAGGAAGGTGTGTTTAATTATTTTGGATAGCTTGGTCCTTTCAGGCTTCCCAGCCATGGACCGCTCCATTGTGTCAAGAACTGTATAAACACTGAACAAAAAGACACTGTCTGCCCAAAGTAATTAATCTATTTTATTTTAGTAACACCGTGATATTTTAGCTATTAGAACATTCCTTGGCCTATATGAAATATTTGAGGAAACTAAGAAGGAGTTTCTTGCTCTTAATTTTAAACACAGCCTTTTTCTTTTAAATGAAACAGGGGGTCAGGATTCTGCATATATAAGTTTTGTGTGATATACATATCAGACGTTCTGGATTGCATAATTACTACTGTCTGTTTAAATTCATGGCTATAGATGTGTACATGCATTTCACTCTTAAAAACTTAAAACTTCAAGTGGGATTTTGTTTCAGAAATCTTTCTGCCGTTTAATAATAATGTTCAATTACGTCTGAGTATGATGGGAGAACAACTTATATGTAAGTATGAGCCAATTTAATGTCAAGCAATATAGTTTTACAAAGGAAATCTTAAACTTTCTTGAAACCCTTCTGATTTCAGTGGGCTGACAGGAATATAAATGAGAAGGAAATTTGCCCCTTTGCTGGCATCTGGTTTCTGAATTGGATTAATTATGACAAGAGCAATTTTTTCCTGCATAATCAGATTTGCTAAAATTTGCTTGCTAGGTTCATAAAAATGTTTTGTGAAACAGAGAAAATTGAGTTGGGATTTTGATTTTTTTTTTTTTTTTTTTTGCCAGCTAGGTTCAACTTTCGCTGTACTTTCAGCTGAATCTTTTAGGGTCTCTGATAATAACCATATTTTAGTTTCATAACTCTTTTCTAATTCTAGTCACTGATCATTCATTTTATTTTCTGTAATAGGAACAGGAGATTAATTGTCCACATAAGGCTGTTTGAGACAGCCCTAGAACAGCTCTAGTGAAATGTTCTCATTTTTCTTAATTTTCATTAATTCATCAACTTTATTTGCATGTGGTATACTGCAACTGTTACTGAAACGCTGTTATTTCGGTACTGCAAGGTGTGGCTTGGCCTGAATAAGTACTGCCACGGCCTTAGCAGCATCGCATCGCGGCGGCGGTGCTGAGGACCGAGGCGGGGTGGCTGGACGCAGAGCCCAGCCACAGCAGGCTGGGCTGGTGGCACAGCAAGGGGCCGCTGAAGTGGGCCGTTGGCCGCATGAAGTGGAAAGCGGAGGCACGAGGAGGGAAGGTGCCCCGCACAAGGCACAGGGTTTCTGCGACTGAAGCACCTCCAGCTCCTGGCATCTGCCCTCCTCCACCCCCGGCTGGCTGGACGCATAGCTCCCTCCGTGTCTTGTGCCCACTGTCACCCTGAAACGATCGTTACCCCTACAATAATTGGGTTACCAACACACCTGGGCTTAAGCAAGAGTTGATGTGCTTCACATGTCAATTCTACTAGGAACTGCATAGAATAAAAGCAAGCAAGTTGTATGTTTATATCGTATGGATTGTACGGCTTATAGTGAGAAAAGACTTCACTCAAGGACGTGAGCTCTGCAGGCCTCCACCTCTCGTGAGCTAACGATCTCTTTGAGGCTTACTCATAGGCTACAACAGCCAAAACCTGACGATGTTTATTATCTTGTAGGATCTGACCATGCCTGGACATCGTAATGGTCAATAACGTCAAAGCAATGAGGTGGCACCACAGGTTTGAGGGGGAGAAAGTCAAAAGTCCCCCTGGGTGAGTAAAGCATAAGGAGTTCCCTAGGGTAGGATAAGGGAGGAGGGAGAACAAGGAAGAGAAAAGATGTTAATTTGAATAACTTGCTCACACAGGAGCCTATCAGGTCCCCAAATCCAGGTCCTTTTCCATGACTGACCTAAGGATACAGAGTTATTTGAGAACTGGATTCCCAGCCAGAGCTGTGAGCACCTAATAGCCTGTTCGCTGGACGACAGAGAAGCGCTATGAGCAAAACACATGTAATATTCTTATTTTCCTTTTCACTTCTAACCACCTGCTTCCATGCACTTTGCAATTCTCTGGCCTGTTTTAGTGAACAGATTCCCTAATTGTCATGGGAAAGCATATAGAGTAGTTTTTGCTGGTCAAAAGGAAATACAGGTCTTACATTATTTCTAAAACTTAGTCTGTTGGATTCTTAAATCCTTGATTCTATACTTTGACACTGTAAAAGCAAGATTTTAAACCCCTTTTGAAGAATGTAGAACACTGAAAATAAAAAAAAAAAAAAGAAAGGAATAAAGGCAGAAAATAGAGCTTAGCTGCCTTTTTTGCTGTGGCTTTGCTGGAGTAAATAGGTAAGGAAACTGTCTCCAGATGGGGCTCTGTTCCTATCACCCTGGTGTAAGGTGGTGGCTTAGTACATTTTGAAGTGGAAAATATGATCAGTGTGACTTAAGGCTGGTTAGTCTGACCTCAACACTGTATGAAGCTTTAGGAAGGAAGAGGACTCTTTTGAAAGAAAGAATGCAACATAGGTTTACAAACAAAGGTATATTGTGTTAGATTAATTTGATGATTTTATTTGATAAGATAATAAATTTTCTTGACAAAAGCCATGCAGTAGATCTAATCTCTCATGACTTCTATGAAGTATTTAACACAGTGAAAAAGATGAGTCAAAACAGAAGAAACAGGGGTTAGTGGAATTGTGCAGGAAAATGTCAGCACAGTTTGGGAGAGCACATAATGGATTTGGAAGAGTTTAAAGTGCAGCTGGCTACCCCTAGAGTTTGTTTAGTTGGGGAGGTTGATTGTATTTATAATTCTTATTAACGTTCATGGCAAAAAGGAGAAGTATATTAAAATTTGTAGCTGACCTGAAATTAGGGTGGATTAACATAACGGTGGAGGTCCAGAAAAGCATACTGGAAAAATGGGATGTCCTAGAGGACTACAGAAGTGTGAAGATGGATTTAATCATATAAAGTCCAAGGCTGGGCACTGAGGGAATCATGGTAAGCATTACTTCCATGAAATGGAGTTTATCTTTTGGAAATGATAGAGGATTAGTTAGTTAGCTGTTTTGGGAAGGACCAAGGGAGTCTGGAAAAGAAATTTGTGATCCTAGGCAGTATCAGGTAGCCAATATAAATACTATTGAACCAGGGCCTGATCAGACCTTATCTGGAATACTATGGACAGTTCTGGCGCACAAAGCCAGAAAAGATATGCTAAAATAGGAGCAGCCACAGAGAAAAGTAGCAAAATAAAGGTCTAAGAGATGCCATTCCAGTCCATAAATGTGTGTGTGGGGGGGAGAAGGGTTAACACTGGAGAGTGAGGAGAGCTATTTAAACTCAAGAATAAGGTTGGCATGAGAACAAATAGGTGTAAATAGGTCAGGGATAAACTTAGGCTGGAAATTCTGAGAAGGTTTCCAGCCATCAGAAGAACACAGCACTGGATTAGTGTCCTCGGCAAAAAGGTGGAGGTAAAAACAAGCTAGTTTCAGGATCGAGCTTCATTGCCAGATGAAAGAGATCTCATGACGTAGTGGCTTGTGATTGCAGGAGCCTGGGCTCAGTGATGCAGAACCCCCTCCCGGCTCTCTGTTTTTCTCCTCGTGCAGTGATAGCTTTAGTTCTGCAGTGATTCTGTGAGAACCTACCCCCCTGCAAGGCAGTGGCTGAAGAGGGCTCGACGAAGAGCCTTTGCATTAGTCAGGAATGCAGAAAATTTCTGCTGAAGGCCGGCTCCGTGAGTCCGTGCATGAGTATCCCTGGCGTGCACGTTCTTGTTGTGGGTGTCAGCATCTTTACGGCCTCTGGATGAAAGGCTCTGCTTGTTTAGCGCTGGGCACTCCAGACAGACAACGTTCGGTTTGCAGGCGCAGCCAAACGGCTGCTGTCTTGTTCCTGCCCCGCAGAAAAAAGCGAGTCGAGCTTTCTTGCAACTGAAAGATTCATGACCTGTGACTGAAACTTTCATCCAAATCCTGAAAATAGGGCTGATCTGATGCTCAGCTCCTAGTAAAACCCATAGCAGCAGAAGCTGGAGCAGGCAGGAATGAGCTCAGCTGCAGCACTTTTTTCCCCTCCTCAGTCTCTTGTGCTAAGCGACCTCCAGCTGCCACCGCTTCTGCAGCCTTCACTCGGGGAGCAGCGCTGAACCAAGCAGCGTCCCTTCAAAAGGCCGTGGCATCCCCAAGCGGGGCGTGCGCCGCTGCAGCCAGGGCTGTCGCTCTGCTGCAGCATTGCTCACAGGCCAGTGCTCTCGCAGTACGTAGACGCAGTCTCCTGCAGGTGATCACTAGCTCGTTTTGCCTCCGGTCTAACTGCACCAAAACCTTCAAGGCTGTGGCCAGCCTAGTTCTGGCCTCTGGCTAATCGTACCACCACGATGTGGGGATACTAGCTGTGGGCTAGCGCCGTGCTTTCGCACTAGGTGTCTTCTGCCTGGCTTGGTGCTTTGAGCTTGTTTGCGTCTGTTGGAAAATGCTCTAGCTCTGCACCAGGACCATGCCTCTCCATGGGCTGCGGGATTTGAACTGTGTGATATAGCTCCAGTGGAGCACAGTGAAACTTCCTCTTGTTCCATGCACATAAAGCTGACTTCCCCTTAGCTCCTATAAGAAGCAATAACCGAGGAACAGCATGGATGACCTGTCTCTTATCCATGAAAGCACCTCGTGATGCATTTTCTTAAAAGAGACTGAAGTACCAAGGATATCAGTCAAGAAGTTGTTCTTACGTGAGCAAGCATCTCCTCAACTCATCCTGGAACAGATCCTGTCTTCTAGGCATGAAGGTACTTACAAAGTCCATAATTACACTATCATAATTAAGTCAGGAGGCAAAAGGGACCTGCTTCTGAAAGACCTGAAAGCATCTGCCTGTTTTTTTTTTTAAAAGTGCAGGCCATGCACTGCACAGTATGCAGGTGGTATGGTCTGAAATGAAGATAAAAGTGTGTATAAAACCATATGCAGATACTATATGCGTTGGAGACACACCTGACACTTCAGGAGATATTTCTGGAGAACAGTCATTTGCTGTTGGGAAACTTCTTTGTGTCACAAGGTTAAAGATAGAAAAATAAACCTAGATTTGTAATCACTGCAGAGAAGACAGTTTTCCAGAGATAAAGGACTAGGCCCAACCTCATTTCCTTTTGGTGCTATGTGATACCTACTAGAGCTTTTCCAGCAGAGACATCTTCTCTGAATCCCCCGCCCCGTAGTCCTTTGTAACTAGCACGATGTATCTACAGCTTCTCTTTGTCAGAGGAATTGAAAAGACTGTGTCAAGTAAAGAGCACGAATCTTCTACTTGACAAAAATAGCAGATAGAAGAATGAAAATGACCTGAAGGACAGAAAGTCAGTATTTGGGGGGGGGGGAGGGGGAGAACCACACAGACCCATTTTGGACTGACTTTTGGCTCACTTTTATCTGCACTTTCTCAACGAGTGCCAGGAGCCCTTGGAGTTAGGGAAGCAATGTTGGGTCTATTACCACTATCCCGAGTGAAGACACTTTAGGGAAGCTCCAGTACCCCCAAGGTTAAGGAAGGAACAGACTTGTTCTCCCAAACCTACCTGGGCTTTCTTCTGATAAACAGCTGTTCTAGAGAAAGAAAACGCTCTTCAGGAAATGCTCATTTCAGAAATGATTGTGGATGTTGTGAATACCATTTGGGATTACTCCAGTAATGTAGGACTCATTGCCATCTTTTGTCACTGAGCAATATATGTGAATGTAGATGCTGATACTTTTCCTTGGCTTATTATCAAGGAGAATGCAGTGAAAATGAGGGGTTGGCAGTTACTGTTTCTGTGGTTGCTGAATTTGCTGTTGACTGCTTGGGCAAGATTTATTTTCCTTGTGTTTTGTTTTGCTCATCTGTAAAGTAAATATTTCTCTATTGCTGAAGGCGTTTGTAAGACCAGGTGATGTCTGTGGAGTGCTCTGAGATCCCAGACTCTTCAGGACTACTTAACTCTATTTGAATGAGTAGAGTACTACTAGCAAAACTGAAGGTCATACTGACCTTCATGGTTGGACATGACTGAGCTGCCTTTTTTTTTGTTATTGTTAAAATAGATGTACTGAAAACAGTTCACTCACTCTTACCATTTTGACAAATTCCCTTTTACTCTGAGAGCTTTCTTCAAGTCAAACGGTCAAACCGTAAAAGGTTTTCATCCATCCGGTAGATGCCTCAGAACGAGAGGAAGCCAGCAAAGATGACACCACAGCAGAGATAAGCTGCCCCAGCTTGGCTATTACAGAAGACTTTTCCCCATCACCTCATCTGAGTACTAAATAGCTAAGGAATAATTACACATAATGTTTGCTGATCTTTTCCCTCTTTGCACATGGTAGGCTATTCTGTTTCTGAAAAACTCGCCTCATGTTCATGGCATTTGGCCTGAAGCAATGAGGTTGAGTCCAGCCCCAGAATATCTAAAATGTTTTCTTCTAATAGATAGCTCACCATAAGCTGGAAATGCGTCACACACCAGCCAGTTATTTCCACATCATAAACTCCTAATGCTTCTTTAGACTGATGGGGTTTTGTATTTGCTAAGACCTGGAAACATGCCAAATGTGCTTCCATGCATGACACTTCTTTTATTTTTGCCGCTGTTCAGTTAAACGTTGGGTATTTCTGGTGTTTGAAAGCCCTTCCATTTGTTCCTGAGTATTAGCTCAGAGCACCAAGCCACTCTGCAACTAGCAGCACCTGGTATGGCAGACTGCCTTAACTGACAGGGACCATGCTCAGACGTGACCTCCCACTGCAGGCTGTGGGCTTTGTGCTGCAGTTGTTTCTGGGACCTCAGTCCACGGTGAGGAGTTCCACAGGCCATGAGCTGATGTGTCCTCAGGTCCGGGATCCCTCTCCATGCCCCACTAAAGATTTTCTTTAAGCTCTGAATGTTGCTGACCCTATTTCCCCATCTCTCTTCCTTTTTCCTCCTCCGCCACCTTCCCCACTAAAAAACCTAGCAAAGCAGCATTTCTCAGATGTTCAAATTATCTGTGCTTATTGGAGGAAGAGTAGTAAGACAGTGCTGACCATGAGTACGAATTTTCAGTGGAGGCTGGACTTAGCCGCTCAGAACTCTCATGATCCTGTTGGGATGCAATTAACTTCTGGTCCCAAGAACCAAAAGATAATTTCAGTTCGTTAATCCCTTTGCAATCTGTCTCCTTTGTCTTATCCACATGCTTATTTGCCTTCTGGAAGCTGTCTTGTCTTTAACGTGTTCTGTCCACTTACCTCTCCATTTATTTTTTTTTTTTCCTTTTTGGCAAGACCCTGCCACAGCTGTTTGCAGAATTCCCTCTTTTTCTCACTGACTCTACTCCACTGATATGCTTTCCAGATTCTCTAGCTGCTCAACACTAGTTAAGATTGTGCCAACTTGTCAGTGATAAACCCCTCCTTATTTCTTTTTCCAGGGGTTTCTGTGTACAAAGCTTCAAGCATAAGAATCTGCTTCAGTCCTGGAGCTTGGCAGACAACATCTCAGGCCAGGAGTAAATATCTCTGCCAGTTTAAAAACGATAATGATAGGTATGGCCATTTTTCAGCACTGCAACTATAAAAATAATAGTTTGTGTAATTCAGGAGTTTTATGAGCTTATTTAACTAAAAACAAGTTTGATTTAACACAAGAAATTTGCAAGGGATTCATCCTCAACACAGTGTTATTGTTTGCAGTTCTTTAAATCCCTCCTCTTTCCTCTCTTAAGGTTAATGCAGTTCCATTCACACAGAGATGAGGATGTATTCTGTAATCTTATATTTTGTTTGTCCTCCTAATGCTTCCAGGAATGCAGGAGTTAATTATATCCACAAATGTATATGCACATGCTTGCAAATACACAGAGGCACATGCATGCATGGATTGCTTTCTCTTTGCCCTTTCTTAAAGCTCTGACCTTGTACCAACTCTTCTTCTGTAGCTACAGGAACTGCTCCTTCCAGAGCTCTGCAGTGCTGTTCCCCACAAGCAAAGGCTTTACCTTCCCAATGCACAGCACAAAGTATCTGCGAGCCACCGTTCGTGAATCCTGGCTTCCCAGACTGACAGCAGGCCTCACCGCATACAGAGAACCCTTCAAATGTCAGGTCCCCTAGGGACTACATTTCAAAGGACGGCAATAATAGTAATGTCGTTCAACTTCAGCCAGACTTGAGCGCTCCCAGGACCACAGGACTGTGCACTAGTATCATTGCTTGCTTGTGCTCAGCTAGTTGCAGGATTTGTGGTCTGGGCATGACCAGCCAAGCAGGCAGGAGATAATGCAAGGAAGGGGCAAGGCAGTTACAGTGATGAGGTCCTGCTTTTACTGAAATCAGACTGTCCAAATTAACTGGTTTAGCCCAAAGTGTTTTCAAGCCACAGCAAACTGCCATAAATCACAGTAAACATAAAAGCCTGCAAGATCACCTCTGCGTTGTCGGTGTTCCTGCTGATATATAGTCTTGCAGCCATCCCTACTTAGTCTACTGTATAAAAGTGGACAAAATCTTGTACTTCAAGATATATGAAACCCTTAAACATTTCATGATGCCTAGAAAATACTTGAGACAATGCAGTAAGTTTACTATGACTCATAATGCGCAACAACAATTAATAACAAGAACATGGTTCCTACTCAAATCCGTATAAGCACAAAACAAAAGCCTTCTGGTTATAGACACAGAATCACACTGTATTGCTTAATTCCACCCCAAAACAGTTCAGATCCCCATTCCCACTGGAGAGCTTTATAGTTATCAAAAATCCAATAGATGAAACCAAAAAGGCATGGCAGAACACAGACTGTCCAAATTAAAGCCTCTGAGATTCTCTGTAAATCCATCAGAGAACATAAAAAATATTAATTTATTTCCTGGCTCCAGATCCTCCTGACAACTTAGTATCCAAACGCATTTCCAATGGCCGTTCCTTCGCAGCTGATAAAAGCTAACAGAAAATCAGGAAGGAAAGGGCTCGTTGCTACCAGCATAGACATGGGCATCCGGGAAGTGTGGGTTAGATGAGTGGACAGTGATATGGATTGAGAACTGGCTGAAAGGCAGAGCTCAGAGGGTCGTCATCAGCGGCGTGGAGTCCAGTTGGAGGCCTGTGGTTAGTGGCTGAGGGGGGAACTTATCAATGTGTACAAGTACCTGAAGGGAAGGTGTCAAGGGGACTGGGACAAACTCTTTTCAGTTGCCCCATGTGACAGGACAAGAGGCAATGGGCAGAAACTGAAGCACAGAAAGTTCCGCCTGAACATGAGGGGGAATTTCTTCCCTGTGAGAGTGACGGAGCCCTGGACCAGGTTGCCCAGAGAGGTGGTGGAGTCTCCTTCTCTGGAGATCTTCAAGGCCCGTCTGGATGCAACCCTGTCTGACATGCTCTAGGTGACCCTGCTGAGCAGGGAGGTTGGACTAGATGATCTCCAGAGGTCCCTTCCAACCTTACTGATTCTATGATTCTATGATCCCAGGAGCTCTGCTTTGACACAGGCTTGCTGGATTTGCTCTTGGTCAAGTTGCTTAACTTTTTTATGTGATACTTTCCCCTCTGTCCTGGATAACAACTGCTGATTTACTTCACAGGGCTTTTGTGAAGCTCCATTTGTCAATGCCTGTGATGTATTATTTATTGTCAAAGCCATAAACGGTGATGCTGAACACGTCACCTGCATTTTGATTTCTGCCAAAACCTTTTCTACTCAGCGTGAACACTCTCTTTCTCCTTCACTAGCATAGTAGTCTTTTATTCAATGATTAAATTTAACAAGCCAAAATGCATGTTTGTGGCCATGAAGTCAACTCCCAATTAATGACTTTGTGTAGCAGGGGAGGCTCAAGTATTCTGGGAAAGCCACTGGATGGTGGCAAAAAGCATGGCTGGTTTTGAGGGCTCTTTGACTGACACTTGCAATTGGTGGTCCAGGCAGCATCTCTATCAAGCTGTTACTCATGTCTGAAGAACAGCTTTTAGGGTGAGTACGTACCCTATGTACGTACGTATATAGATGCTTAAAAAACAGCAAGGTAAACACATGCAGAGAAGCTAAATAGAGCCAAGATATAATATATATTTCAGTTAATGCTACGCAAGGTAAATGTATCTGACAAAAGAAAAGAGCACATAAAAAGAAGTACATATTCTATAAATCTTGGTGAAAATACTGGTTTGTTTTTAATATTTCTTTTTCTGGAGACTCAGGTCTATCAGGCACCCTTGTTCTTGTTATAAAACCTGATGACAAAACTAGGCAGTGGCTACATTTAACATCCTGACTGAACTTATCTAACTGACCTTGCACCAAAACAGCACAGTGCTCTGCCAAATTTTCCAATCCTCCAGTTCTCAGGAGCTCCATTTCCTAAACAATTTTGCATCTGCTGACCCTTTTGCACTGCCCACAAACAAGATTGCTTGGCAGGTGGAGGGGACACCTAAGCACGCTCACAAAAGGGGGAGCCCTGTGCACAAAGTCCTTCTCCATGAATGCAAAAGCACTGGGCTTGCCTGCATGATAGGGCTGCATTGTAAATTATTGAGAGCAAGGTCTCTGTTGCTGAAATAAATTTGGCCCCTGAATTCAAAAAAATGAGTAGTTGACTAAAATCCTGCCATGCTGTTGAGTCCCGAAGGCAGTTTGAATGATGTAAAATGCTGCATTTCTAAAGATGCATGGTTTCAATTTAAAGCAGAACTCCTCTAAACAGTTAAAAATAATGAAGAGAAGGCAAGAAATGAATCTTGTGATACCTCAGAAGACCTATGTTATGTTACTTGTTATGCAAGCCAAAAATGAGTTTCACACAAAATGGCACCGGCTTTTCAGTCATTAATGATACAATCAACTAAAATACATAATCTATTGCAGTGAATACAATGTTTGTAAACATGTGCAATTAAAGTGTAATAAAATTCAATTATAATGGATTATGTGTGCATAATAATGCAGATCATGCAATTCTTATTAGTTGGGCTGTATTCTGTGCCCAGTTCAGGAGGAAATTATATTGAAATGCTCTATAATGAAGAGAAAATTTTAATGAGAAGACAAGGTTGAAAAAATATTACTCAAAGCAAGAGAAATGAAAGCATCCAGAGACAGAATACAAATTACAGTAACACTAATTCACTCAGCTATAGCTCTGGATTTATGCAGGGATCAGAAATTTTCACTTGACAACGGCCAAGAACCAAGTAGGCGCGTCACTGGTGGAGACCATTAGGAAAGCAGGGTCTACCTGCTCTCCAGGTATGTCTCTACAAGCTCTGCTCCTTTTAAGGAGTTTCACATTGTACCAGTGAAAGAAGAATTTAGCTTTCAGTACTTCCAGAGATGCTTAATTTCATTTCTTCTTGCTTTTAATTCTGACCCAGGCTTATATCAAATGCAGATATTGTGTCCCTACCTGATCATTCCCTTTTCGAAACACCTACAAAAGTTAATATACTTTACAAGAATTACTTTAATTAACCATCAGGATGAGTGGGGAGGAAGGACCATGTTTTTAATTCACAGAAAATTGCTAGTAAACAGAACCTAGGTGATATCAAACAATCTCAGCTAAAATGTGCGGACCTTGCTGTCCGACCGTGGGAACAGAGAGCTTACAAACCATTTTACAAAAGCCAGTTACCTCTGGTGCGTGTATATAACAAATTATGCTACACTGATTAGTACAAGGCTTTTACTTAACTTAATATTTGAGAGGGGAAAGCAATACTGCATATGAAGTAAAACAAAATAAATGAGAAAACCAAGATACTAATTGTAGTACACTAAACTGTGTAGCTAATGCAGCACAGTTTTTAAGAGGCTGAAATCCTGAAGAGTAACTTGTATTGAAGCCAGACCAGATTTTAGCTGGACGAGGCAAGACAGATGTCCACCTTGAGCTTGTTGCTATTGGCACAGAGTAGGTACATTTAAGAACATAAAGATGTATTTCTGTAGAGTAGCAATAACTGACTGTAAGTAAAAGAGTTTAAAATCGAAATTTTACATATGCAAACTGGAGAAAGAAACCTGTGTGAGTATCTGACCTCACAGTACCACTTGCCATAAAAACTTCTAAGACAATCAAGGAAAAAAATACTCAGAGACCAGAGTCCAAATTCTTCATTCAGAACAACTGCTCACTCGAGGAAATATGAATTTATTTGAAGGAGATGATGCCGTCACCACCGCTCACACTGAACAAAAATCTCATACATATTAATCCTTTCATTGCTGTCACCTAGCCCCACAGTTAGGCACCTGTGTCAATCCCACAGAAAGCAGTAAGAAGCAGAGTGATCTTCTAGCTCCTTGGGGAGGGCTGCAAGCTCGTTCCCTGTTGCACATATTTGAGCTCTTTGACTGCTCCAGGTTTACGTGATGCAAACTATGATGCTTCGCTTGCCAGGAAATTTTTTTGGATATTCAGTGTATGTTTTTGCTTTCCCAGTTCCAGCTCCTCATACTTTCTTTTGCACCCTTGCATGCTAACTAATTCTTCCCGTCCGTGGTGTTTACACCTTTCAGTGCTAGGTTGTAATGTCTCTCCTTAGTCAATTCTTCTCTTACTGACAGGATATTACAAATTCAGTTCTTCCAGTGCTGATTTAGCTCCTTTAATCTTACCTTATAAATGAATCTCTGCATCCCTCTGATAATTTTTGTTGCTCTTCTCTGACCTCCCTGCAATTTTTCTATATCTCCTGGCTAATGAGTTTCCCAGAACTGAACACATTGTTCCAGCCGCAGAAGCAGCAGAGCAGCATAAAGGTGGTCTGGATTTGTACTGCCCCGCACTGCACTGCCCTTTTCCTGCCATGTGTTATTTGTAACTGGGGTCTAATTTGTGCCCACAAGTTTTGAGGGAGGAGATGGAATTTCATTGTTGTTCTGTTTCAAATATTTGGCAGACAGATTCCAAAATGTTCTATTCGAATTTTTTAGCAAATAATTTTGGAACTCCACATCTGTCCTGAGACTGCAGCATGAGCATAACGTCTGTGTGGAAGTCAACATCTCGCCTTATATCATTAACTTGGAAAATGTCCGTATTGCATGTGTAATTCAAACTTCCCATTTAGAAGGTATGCTGGGGTACAAGT
Organism: Rhea pennata; assembly: GCF_028389875.1. Taxonomy (NCBI): domain Eukaryota; kingdom Metazoa; phylum Chordata; class Aves; order Rheiformes; family Rheidae; genus Rhea; species Rhea pennata. Next base: position 8,599,810 of record NC_084671.1, on the reverse strand, counting down.
AGATTTCATAAGTCTTCAGGCTAGCAAGATTCACATCTGGGCAAGTAGATATGAAAAATTATTAACTGAAAATGGCTTTTCTTGTGCTAATGAAAACTGATTGATCTGTTTTGTCTCAGTAAGTGAGAAAACTCTGGTCAAACTCTTGTGGTAGAACCATCCCTAAGCTCATTTTAGTGTCCTGGTCCAGCTACTTCTCTCCCTAACTCTGTTTACATCTTTTGTGAAAGAATTTAGTTCCTAATAATTTGATCTTATCTGCATATCTTATTAAAACGTTACTTCCTCCTTCATTTCTAGATGAACAGTGAAGAAATTAAATAAGACTTATTCTAAGACTAAGCCTTGTGGTGCTTTGATGGACTCCTCATCTCCAGCTCCATGCTTTGCCACTCACTGTTAACCTCTCTTTATAGCCTTTCAGCCTGTTTTCAATCAAGAAGACAGTGTTCCTCTCCAAGCTGATTTAAATTAATTTTTCTAGCAAGATGTCATGAGGCACAGTATCAAATGCTCTACTCAGATGCAAATATATTACAGCTCTGGCATTCCCTTCATCCGTTAATTTTCTGTTTCTATCAAAAAAGCAATCAAGTTTGTCTGGTGAGATTTATCCTTGTTAGGCCCACGCTGCTGCCTATTGCTCACGAGGCTTCGTGCTGCCGGCGCCGGCTCTCCAGCGTGCTCAGCACCCACGACCGGTGCTGCATCAGGACAGCTGGCTGTTTCAGCACCTCTAGAAACCGGAGTTTGGGGTCAGTGTTAGGTTAGACCTACAGTGTCAGCTGAGCTAATCAAGGCTTCTGTCTTTTTTTTCTTTTTAATCAGCACTGAGGGGACCGCTGCAGGGACCGTCAGAGGGGCCAGGCTGCACCGGCTGCTTTCAGATTCCTCACTTGTGCTTTCCAGAATGACACTTACCTCTTTATTTTAGAAAGGGTAAAAGATAGATTTTAGGAAAACGGTGTTTTGGGATCCTATTTTTCTCCTTTTAAGTTTCTGTACACATTTAGTTTTCTTCAGGCACCTTCAAGTCTTCCCTTGTTCAAATTTAGTAGAAATAAGCATGTGCAGTGTGCGTGTTCACCACTTCCCACAACATCCTCGGCTCATCTGTGCCAGCTAATGTACACACAGACTCCTTTTCCCTCAAGTGTTTTCTGACATGTTGACTAGGAAGAGATGATTTATTAGCTTTTCCTCTTTTCTGAATTGTTTGCATTTCTTTTATCTGTCTCATTAAAGATAGATTCTAGTCATCATCATTTTCATACCCACCCTCGTTTCCTAATTAGTGGACATACTTTCTCCCTCGGACTTCTGCTTGCTTTCCCCTGACACTCGGGCAAAGCTGTGCGTCCCGCCACCGTAGAGATTGCAAGGGGCACGTCCGAAAGGGCCCCTTAGGGGCTGCAGGTGCCCTCCCTGGTTTCTGACCGCTGGGTGCTCCGGGGACGAGCGTCCTCCCGAGCCAGGCAAGAGGAAGGGGGGCCCCCACCCCGAAGCCAGGGACCCTCCCAAAGCAAGCACCGTCCCCAGCAAGTTCGACACAGACCTCCGAAGGAAACCTGGCAAGCGCCCAGTGCTCACGCTCGGGAAAAACCGAAAACGTCTTTCTTTCAGTAATTAGTTCCTTAACTAATTAGTTAACGTTTGAATGGTGCTTGAAAGACGTCAAGTGCTGTATAAGGGCACGGGTTGTTTTCTGCACGTGGGGGTCCTTGCAGTCTCCGTTGGCAGTGCCTGGTTCTCAGCGCTAATGAGTTACGTGACATTGCTTTGGCGGAAGACGCCTTGAACAGAAAGGATTAGTCACTATCTCTCCCCAATCCCCTTTTCAAAAAAACCCCACAAAACACAGCAAAGCAAAACAGAAATTGCTGTTTGCCAGGTCCTTGTTCTCCTTAAGGTGGCAGCGAGCCCCACCCTGGCCCCCGTCCACCTGAAAAGCGTTAGCCCTGCTGATGAGAGCCCAGCTGAGCCAGTCCCAGCTTTCCGAGGTGGCTCATAACAGGCTCCAGCTGTGGGCTTATCCCTCACTCTGTTGTAGGCTTCACGGGGTGAGAGGAACAGGCAAGTTCTCCTCTTTTCAGCCAGGTAAAGCATTTATTTATTTATTTATTTGCTGTCAAATATCAAGTGATATTTTGGAAAACAAAAGTTCTTTTTTTCTTTTTCTTTCCTCAAAGTGTTACTAGCATTTCAGCAAGGATATTGCTGAAGTTATTCTTAATGCTGGGATAGCTGGGTATTAGGTAGCCACTCGATGTGGTAGATCTTAAGTGAGTGGAAGTAGTATCTGTGCTGATACCATCTATTTTGTTCTTACCGACTTATTTATAACTCGTAGTTAATTCGTTGCTCTGGGAGCCTAATGTAAGGCAGCAGGTATTACAGTTCCCCTGCAGAGTCTATTTTCAATATTAATTATCTTGCTGTGCGTTAAGTAGTTCTTATTTTTGTGTTAAAAGGTTTATGAAGATTAGATTATTAAAATGATTAAAAAACCCAATTTTCTCAAGAACAGTCACTCTGCAGTGGTGCACTCAAAGTAGGAAAAATATGCACACCTAGTTATCTTGGAAAAATGGTGCTATAACTAAATTTATGATACTGGGGACTTATAACAGTAGTGGGAAAAGCTATTTTCTTACGTGTATTGCTGCCGCCCTGCAGACCATGTGTTTTTGCTGCTGTTAGTTTTCATCTCCGGTAAAGCAGGCTTTTGTCCGAGAAGCTACTCTCCATAAACGACAACCAGTGACAGGAATGGCTGTCTCTTGCAAACATACCGTATCTGCTGCAAAGCTGAGCTCAGCATAGCAGCGGAGTGTGTTTTGACTGCTCTTTGAGGAGCAGCTGATGAAACTTCTCCATGGTTGGGTCTGGGTTCGGGGCCTGAAGCTGGGCTGTGGCGCGAGGGGCTCTTGCGGGGCAGCTGCTAGCGGAGGATGATCTCATGGTTAGGGGAGTCGCCTTTGCAAAAGCTGCTGCTGTGCCTGGCTAGCTGCAAAATGGTGAGGGATCTCTGGAGGAAAAACAGAAGCCACAGCCCTGCCTTCTGCAAGTTGTTAGTATTAATCTGTTAACACTGGTAAATATTTGGTTTCACCCCTCTGCTCTTCATCCCCAGCGGCATCCAGTGGGACTCAGCCGAGCTCTTATGGCTTATTGCAGTGCGTTGCTAACCTGGGGGAGGGCACTGGCCTCAATAGAACTTTGTGCGCTTAATTCAGGCCTAATAGTGAACTTTGCAGTGAGGCTTAATTGATTAGTAAACCAGATATTTATCTTGTTTCTTTCTGGAACTAGTGGACCTGGAGTCTGAGGTGAGCTGCACAGTGGTGCAGCTGGGGGAAGCCACCCGAGCCCAGTGCTGTGGGAGATTCTGCGATTCCTGCGACTCCGGTGCAGAGTACTTTTTTTTTTTTTTTTTTCCCCTTCACTGTAAATACAGTGACTTATTAGCACCGTAAAGTATTTTGCTCTCCCCCTTCTTGAGTAAAGAAACCCAAGCAGTGTTTTCTAAGCCATAGGCATCAAAGTCGCTGTTACCATGAGCAATAGTCATGACTACTTCATGTATGGAGAAGAAACCAAAAGAGAGGAACGTGCTGTGTGAGATCTAGTGCAAGGTGAGATGTTCAGGATAAGTAACGAAGAGTTGTTTTGACTACTTCACGTGTTGGATCCATCAATTTTATATAGTACTGAGACAACTTCTGTGTTTTGGGACACTTTCATTCAATAATTAGCCCTTGGAATTTCAGTTTTTTTATGAGGCTGTTGCCATCAGTGTTATGAACTTACTTGTTGAACTGCTGTTTGCTGATATCATACAGTCTCTCCAATGTCTCAGAATTTATTTTGGGTATTAGGGATGGTGATGTTTATCCATTTTTACACCTTCATTATTTGATCTAGCCCCATTATTACTCCAAATATGTGCAAAGGCATTATTATATTATCACAGCTTTCTTGTTTCATTATAGTTCTTATTTGTTCAATGTTTTATTTCTTAGAAATAATTTATTAGAAAACATGCCTAAGCATAATCATCCACAACATCATTTGCATTTGAATCTCAGGTGTTTGATGGCACAGATCTGCAAGTTGGAGGTGACGTGGTGTCTGTTTTAGGCCAGTGTTGGTAGAAAGAGCCAACAGGCCACATGCAATGCACGATCTTGAAAGGCTTCTGAGAAGCATTTAATACTTGTAGTGGATATCTATCTCCTGTATGTCCATGGTGAAGGTTCCTCCTAGTGCCAAATGCTATCTATGAACTCAGACCATGAGGAGTTTGTCTTATTAATATATGCTCCACCTAAAGTTGCCGTGACTGATGTGTATATGATCTTTTCCCGTAGTTCTCCTAAACTGAACCTGTATGTTGCTTGGGGCTCCATAGTCAAATGTGACAAGGGCAAAGGAAAAAGACTGCCTCTAAGAGGGACAGGGACTGGTCGTGCCAACACCAGCCATAGTAAAAGCAGGCAATTACCCCTGTATTTTAGGGAAGCTTAGAATAAGCCTGAGCCATGTATAAGGTCAGAAGGGAAAAAGCTCGCTCTTCTTGTTTGCAACGTGTCATCAAGAAACAGAGAAAGCATTACAGATATACTAGTAATACATGGGAAAAACACTATAAACAGTATTTTGGATCAAATAACATGACTGAGAAAGTATTTCATCCAACGAGCAATTTTTACACTCCGATATATATATATATGTATATATATATGTGTGTATATATATATTTTATCATTTGTTAGGATATAATTCAGTAATCTTTCTTCTCTCTCTCCCTCTCTCTTTTTTTCTTTCTTTCTTTCTTTTTTTTAAGCTTGTTTCTACTTTAAATTCTGGCTGGATTCTCACATATCCTAATCCTCAATCTTCAGCTAAAATTTGCTGAGGCATTGTCTGACACAGAAAATGGACTCTGAGCTCTAACATAAAATGTAATTACAGGAGATACTGCAAGAAAGAGTAAGGCATATGATGCCTGTAGTACCAAAGAGGACTGGGGTTGGTACCCATTCAGCAGCAAATTATCAGCTACCAGTAATGCAGCATTAGATGCAGAACGTGTATGCAGCCACATGCACTCTCCACCACTGAAGAGCATAAACTGCCTCCTTTCCTCTCAAAATCCAAGTGCCTGCAATAGTATCAATAAATAGCATGAGAAGTAGGCATCATGTTCCTGGTTCCCTATGGAGCAAAGCTGTGCTGTATGCATGTGGAGGGAAATGCGAGGCTAGCGGATAAAAACTCAAAACTGCTCCTATTCAAAATCACCTTTTTAAACCCTCTCCATTTACTTACTGGGACCTACCTTGCATCTGGGTGGTGAGGACAGCTGGGCATGTCATTGCAGTGATACCTATCCATGGGTGCTGAGCTGAGCTTTGGTTTCTGCAGGCATTAAGACCTCTGGGATCCAGCCTGGATTCCCTAGATACCATTCCCTGCTTAGCACTTGGGAAGCTGCTTTTTTTTCAGACACTTCTGCCCGGGGGCTGTGAATCCACACAAATCAGAAGAGTTTGCCGTTGGCTTTATGAAGCATCACAGGAATGAAGGGGGCTGGTAAAAGGCAGATGAACGACGTGCCTTTGAACACAGGCTAGGAGGAAGGTGCTGCAAAACGCTGTTATGTGGAGCCCCCCCCCCCCCCCAAAGCCAAGGCTCAGCCTGCTGTGGCAGGGGCTCGTGGGGGAGGGAACGGCTGGCAGCTGCGTTTGGGGAAGTATCGACTCCCAAACAGGACGGCCTGTGGGCACTGTTGTCTGTTTGCTGGGGTGCTCCTCTATGCTGTTTGATATTCCAGCTGTTTATTTCCCTGTCAGATTGCACTGATGCTGCTGCAGAGAAGTGCCTGCAGCTCTGGCCAGGGGCTGGCTCCTGTACTGTAAGGAGGTGGCAGCTAAATGGACCAAGGTGAGCTGGGCTTTACCTTCTCCTAGGCATATCGCTCTTGCACCTTCCGCAGAAGAAGGTTTACTAACTGCTCCCATTACTGCACCCTGTCATTGCCACCCGCCTCTACTCACTGTGTGTCTGCGATCCGCTTATGAGCAGCGTCACACAGCCCGAAGGCGTCAGCTTTCTTTGCAACATCTGCCAGGAGATCCTGTACGGGCCTTAAAAGCCTTTTGAGAGCAGGGTTCCTAGATGGGAACAACTAAAGAGCTGTTCTTTGAGATCTGCCTGATCTCCTGGTCTTTCTGACCTGGCCAGGTTTTAGGGGGTGGTGGCACTCTTAAATTGGCATTGGGTTGGGGGGAAGAGAGGGGAAGGAAGGAAGAAGAGCACTTTGCCGAAATGCAAGGTGAAAACTTGTGCTGAAAACTGTAAGGTAGCCCCCGGAAACAGAAGAATATTTGCCATTCATTTAGGGAACAGCAGGATGACACTAGCAGATTTGCAAAAGATTTGAGGATAGCTCCTAGAACAGAAGTAACTAACAGGCTTTCTGTTCTGTTTTACGTATTTTAACTTCCCATTGCTAGTTAGGGCACGGCAGTAAACTGATGGTGTTTGTGGCACAGTTTGCGATAGCAATCAGTATATAATTATGCAAAATGTTAATTTGTTAATGCCTGGAGCTTTAAGCCTCACTTTCAAGCGTCAGCTCTGTGTGCATTACTGCTCTTGTTCTCCATGACAAACAACTTGCGTTCTTGTTCTTAGCTGAGCAGGGCTAACTCCCATCACGACAAAGTCATTAACTCAGTTCTGTGCTCCCTCCCCCCCCCCCTTTGGTAGAGTGAAAAGCTGAAGCACAGCTGTTGCACCGAGCGAAAACCTAATGCAGAACGTACTGCTTGGGCATATTCCTCCTGCTGCAATCCCAGGAAATAGCCGGCTCTGTGCTTTGGTTTACACGGGAGTAAAGGAGTGCTCTGAGAAAGCGCTTTCTGGTGGTCCAGAACCGGTGCAGTGGCCTCCCGCAGCGCGGGGAAGCCGCTGCTGCCGGCCCGCCGGCCCTTCCCCTTGCCGCCTGGCTGGGAAATCCATCGCTTGTCGTAGAGCAGCACCTAGAGGCCCCGGACCGGAGGACGCAGCAAGGCGGCGTGTGGCCGGGGCAGCCCCTGCCCCGAGGAGTCTGCAGTGGGGAGGCGAGCGGGGCAAGGGAAGGGGAAGGGTGCTATCGCAGGGCCGGGGAGAGCCTGGGAGGCTCTGGGGCTCGGGCACGGAGCGTAACTTCTACTGTTACGGAGGACTTGGGTGCCAAACCGGAACAGACCTGACGTTCCCGAGTCCCGTGCCTGTGTTTTTTTCCTGTATTCAGACCTACCAGTTGAGCTGTTAGTTTTTATTATGCCTTTTTCTGAAAGACTAAACAGTCCTATACAAATGGGTGTTTTCTTCTCACAAAACTACTTTTATGTTCTAATTAAGTCACTTCTCCATCTGCTGTTAGATAAACTAAAGGAGAAGATTTGTTCTCTGTAGCTCTCTGTCACTCCTGTGGATCTGAACTTTCTGTGGTATTTCACTGTTCATGGAAAAAGTACAGATGCTAGAAATAATTGCAGCAGTTCAGTATAATGCTGTATAGGTAGGTAGCATCACTTCCTCCAATTAGTCATTATTCCCTTATTAATATAGGCATGAAGATCAGACTCTGCCTTTGGTGTCTACCTTGGCGAGGGGCTCATTTTCACCCTGGGGCTAGAAGGAGAAGCTCTGAGCAAAGAGGTGGAGTTAGGGGAGGAGGAGAACTGGGGGGAGCCAGGTTGGTCCAACCCTTCAGTAGGGAATGGGGCATAGGGCTGAGGTTTAAGGTTGTAATTGCTGCCAGCTGAACAGCTCCTGAGCTGCTCAGCTCCTGCAGTGGCTGGGAACTGATGGAGGGCTTTGCCTGGGAGAGATGGGCAGTATACCTGGAAACTGGTACAAATTAAAGCTAAAGGGCTTTTGGTGTGCAAGTGTGCTTTTCCAACGTCTCCACTGATCTTTTTAAAGTAAGCCTAGTCGTAGCATATAGTGAACAATGCTAAAGGAAGCAGGGGGGGAACCCTCAAGATAGAGTTGCAGAGGCTCTGGTATGGCCAGGTATGCTGGAGGGGTCTTGCAGTGTTTAGCCCTATTATAGGGCTCAGCCCTGACCGAGGCCTTGGAGCTCTAGCTAGGAAACAGGTATCAGCATACGTTAATGACAATGAAATGTTGTATAAAGCAGAAACTACCAAATATCTAGAATAATTGCCGCAGCTTTCCATCTCACGCAAAGCTTTCCCTCTGTGGCTGGAATGGGAACTTACTAATGCTATTAGACTGTCTACAAGGTGCACCTCAGGTTTGTATCCCTTTGCGTGCGCCTTCTGACAAATGTACAGATGCATATTAGCGGACGTGCTAGAAGACAGACCTGAAAGCAAACAGCTAAACGGACAGTAGAGACATAACCAGAGACAAGGGAGGATAGAAGTAATTTGCGTAGGTGAGACAAGTCCCTTGTCATCACTGCCCTGTCACAGGATACCTTGTTCTTTAAGCTTTCTTTATAAGCAGTTGCTTTCTTTCACTTTTTTTTTTTTTTTTTTTTTTTTCCATTTCCTGCTACTATTAAGTTAAGCAAGCTGGAGTTATACCCTGCACGGAAGCTTTTCTGCAAAGTAGGTGTGGTGGAAGCTTAGCATTTTCACCGTGCCCTGCCACTGTTAAGCTAACCAACTAACTGTGATCGTCAAAGGCTCTCCACTTGTACTTGACCCTGGTATGGGGAGCAAGGATCCTTCCCTCTGTTTTTCAAGATTTGCTCTCCCGAACACGCAGAATAGAGATGAGAAGGGTGATGCCTTGCTGTCCCTCTGTATTGGTCTATAAAGCTGATGGGCAGGAGGGCATGCTGCGTTTCTGCTCTGGGACTGACACTGTGCCCTTATTACCATTTTCCAAGCCTTCGTGGGCTGGCTTTTTGTCATCCTTCAGCCTGGATATAAATTACCAGCTCTGCATTGCTGTAGTATGTTTCAGACCTCTCTGTAGTTATCAAACATGCTGCAGATAAACGGCTGAGCTGGTGGCAAGTCAGATCTTTGCACAGCAATCAGGAGAAGCAAGCCTCGGGGCAAAGGCACCTTGCATAGCACCATCATGGGGCCTCCGGCCCCCCTGGATTAGGCTACCTTGGTGCTGCAGTTCATACCAGAAGGGTCCCCCCCTCCGTTATACCGGAGCACGAGACTGTGAGCTGACAGGAGATGTGTTTTGAAAGTCTTTCCAGAGAGACTCCCATGCATTAAAGCACTAAGCTCAATTTTTCTGATCGACAAGGAGTTAAACAGAACTCTGATTTGACCTGGTGATCCTAGGGAGTCCAGATGCTTCAGTCCTCACCATCAGCCCATCAAGCCACCCCCCCAGCTTATGCAGATCCATCTACACCAATATTACCTCCTAGCAACCTGCCTCACTCTTGTCTGATAAGCATCAACAATGTGCACATCTATGTGCTCCTCTTCCCTTAATCAAAACCTGATATTCCAGCAGGAAGTTACATGTGGAGCTGAACAGGATTAGCCTAATAATTAAAACATGTGACCAAGTAAGTTTATCATTAATACTTATGAGTAAAACTGTGTGGAGGGAATGCTTTGGAAAGAAGAGAACTGTATACGTGGGCTTGAGACTGCCTCTGTACTTGACCAGCAGTATTGGGAACCTGCCTGCTTGCTCCAGAGAAGAGCATAGTGGAGGGACAGGTTTAACTCAGTGTCTGACTTTCAGAGGGGTAAAACTGATAAAATGAGGCCTCTATTCCTGCTCCTTGATTAGCTCCACTCCCTCAAAATTGAGATGACTCAACTGCGTCTTCCTGCCCAACTAGCTCCCCTAAGGCACGTTCTGCATCAGTCAAAGTTTTCCTTACTGTCGTATCTAAAGTACCAGCACCAACCAGGTGTCCTCAAGCAAGCATCTTTCTATAACAATAACTTTCTAAAATTTAGGTTTTAGAAAAAGCTAGTCTAGTGGGAAGATGTTTCCCACCAGGGAAAGCTGCATAATTGTAATAAAAGCATGTTCTTCATAGGTCCATACACCACTCCATAGAGGTGTGATTTGAGTGTGGTATTACTGGTGTGGTATTACTGATGCTAATGAATCAATACAAGCGTGCATGAGATTAAGACTTATGAAAATTGATGAGGCCAAACAACCAGCTGGTGTGTGTTGGTATAACTCCACAGAATTTGATTTGCACCAGTTGGTCAGCCACCGGCCATAAGGCTGGAAGCGCACACATGCCATAGGGTTTGAAGTGCTGCATAGGAGGGACCCTATAGAGTTCCACTAGCCAGATGCTTCACGGAGTCTGTTAATTGCTTAAAGAGCAGATGAGCTGTTTGGCTGTTTGAGCATTTCCTCAGGAAACACAGGGAAGGAAAAAAAAAAAAAAAAAAAAAAGCACAGCATTTGGAGCTGAATTTCACAGGCATGTGAAGGCAGCCGTGGGGGAGCAGCTGGCGGGCAGGGGCGGCGGGAAGCAGCCGGGACGGACTCTGCCTGCACACGCTACTCAACGTTAATTACGCTTGTTGGACTTATGCGTGCTCCTTCAAAACTTTTGTGAGAGCTACTGCTAGCTCCGCGCGTGGTGCTATGTTGGTAGCGATGCTTGTGTGGAAATGAGGCGAATATGAAAATGCACACAGAATGTCAGTTAGTTTGCAAGGCTGTAAGTAACCTTGTTTGATTTTATAGTAGGCATTAGGTCTGATGGCCCTCTTCTTATTTGCAATGAAAGGGCACAAGCGATTGCTATCTTTCCCTATGTCATGAATGACTATTGAAATCAGTGTTATCTGTGTAATCAGCATTGGCTACAGCAGCTGTTTCTCCTATTGTGTTTATTTTGGTGTGCAGGATTTATTAAACACAGATGCAGGAAACAGGTGTGCTGACTGAAGCCTAAACCTATAGCAAGCAGCTTGCCTGGGTCCTTCCCTGTACGCTGTGTCAGAGCCAGGTGCTGAAGTCGGACCCCCTGTTTTCCAGCCCAGCCTTATAACTATAAATGTGTTCTTTAATATCTTATTTTTGGAGAATATCACTCTATAGACATTATAATTAGGATGGTAGAAGTATTTCGCATTCAATATTTTAGATTGTAATCTCCCTTTGATAGCAACATTGTCCCTATTTCTCCATCTTTGACATAAGAGCAAAGTGCTTTGTCCAAGCTTCTCTGAATTAGGATCAGAGTCCTACAGCTCTAGACCATGGCCCCGGGTCAGTGCTATGAACTGTGTTGCTTGTTAGTGCTCGCTACTGCCAGTGAATTAAATAATAGCTTAGTGAAAAGAGAAAACTTAAGCAGGGCTGACAAGGGAGACAAGATATGCTTTGCAATGAGATTTGAAAACTGAGACAGAGTTGATTAGGTTGATATCACTGTACAGTCCAGAGATGCTAAACAACCAGCACTCCAAAGCTGTGCAAGTTGGAATATTGACCGGATGGAGCTGCTTCTCCTGAAATGCACCATAACCCTATAGCACTGCTGTGCTGCGTGGAGGGGAGTATTTTTGCACCGGAAAGAAGAAACAAGCTTTTCTCTCTGTCCCCCCAAGTCTTAGGGAAGCCCATGCACAACATGCGTACCCCACTTGGCTTTGTTTTGCAAAGAAGATAGAGCGGCAGAGAGGCAGAGTGAGATGCAGTGGAATGAAGAGAGGCTGTGGGTAACTATGCCACTATATCTGTACAATAAATGGATTTATGCAGTGAGGCTGTGTCTAGGGTGTGATGGGAAGAATTGCAGGAGAGCCAGGTTTGAATGCGTACCAAGGCTGTAGCGAGGCTTTGGTTCAGATGTCCTGCATGGAGGAGAGCTCAGGAGGTGAAGCAAGAGGCTCTGCAGCTCATTCAGGCTGTGTTGATGAGTGGATCCAGGTCTAAGCTGAGGTGGATAACCTGCACTTGAGCTTTCCCCTTCCAGAAAACTCCAGGAAATGTCAGATGATAGTGCGGGAAGTGACCTCAACAGTAAGCTGAAAACTGCACTGAGCTGACAAATGATACAGGCATGGTGACAGCGAGACCATGGCATGCAAGCAGTCATGCACCAGACTCGGGAGAGACGAGATGGAGAGCTGTGGATGCTGAAAGTTCTCGGAAAACTGGTTTTCCAGTGCATCAGTCTTGGCCACAACGTTCCATTTCCGATTACGTTATTGGTGCTATGTTATGTGAAACTTTTAATCAGTCAGATGGAACTAAATTGTATCTATCGCATGTGACAAATCATTAGTTGGCATGTCAGACCAAGGAATAGGAAGGGAAGGGGGAGGCAGGGGAAAACTTTCAAAAAAAAAATAGACCCTATATAAACAAAAATACCGAAAGCCACCTCTATAAATTATTGCTTAATAACTGTATCAACAAAAGGCAAGGCTATGCTGCTGAGATAAGGTGGTGAGGGTGGGGAAAGAGGCTAATTTTATTCTCTGTCCTACCAAAGTCCTGAGTATAATGAAAGGCTGCTGCTGCTGCTCTACGCCTACACATGCACCTGCCTGCACTAGTGGGGCACCAGGAGTCCAAGAGGACCACGTCATGGTGAAACCTCCTTGTTTCACGTGTGGAGGTATCGTCCACAGCTCCATTCCTCTCTGCAGACTGTGCCATCGCTCAGGGACTGCCTGGGTGGCGACAAGCAAGCCGAGTAGAGCTGTTTCTCTGGTGGAGGCTGGTCTGCTCCTTTTCAAACTTTGTTTTTTTCAAAAATGTGAGGTTTTTTTTTTTTTTTTTTTTTTTTTTTTTTTTTTTTTTTTTTAAGGGATGGGAGATTAGAGGCTACTTTATGCATATCTTAGCTTCTAAGGTTTTGGATAACCTTAAAATAACAAATTTTCTTGGTTGCAAAGCGATGTCTCCTGGAGCACCCAGCTTTTCTGATGGCCTGGCTGCATTTAACACTGCAGTAACCCTGTTCACCCTGTGATGATGTGCCCGCAAAGAGGTTAAGGGCTCCCAGTCCAGCTCTCCCAGAGGTGCCACTGCCAATCCAGGGAGAGGTGTGTGCTCCAGGATCGCAGGTGCTGGCTCTGCTTAAGAGGCCTCTGCAGAGGGAGATGTGGTGGGTACAGTCCGAGTACTGAAGTCCTTCTGGAAAACGGACAGTGTTTCTGGCTGACTGGGCACAGTGTTGAATTTATAGGGCTCTTCTGCCTTGGAAAGGAGCAGCAGAGAAGCAGGGGGGAAGCTCAGCACTGATTAAACCGCCAGCCTTGCTAATGTTGCCGTGGACACAGCCACTTTTCTTGTTGGCCAGCAGCAACTAAAATAATAAGATGCAGCGGAAGAAGGAGGGAGTACCAGCATGGGGCCAGTCGCAGAGCTGTTGGCAGTATTCAGATGAGGAGCCGATGGCATGATGAATGGCCGTGATGCAAAGATACGTGGTGATCGGAGCCCTAGGCAGGCAGGCAGGTTAAGCAAGATGGTGCCTGACTAGTCTGAAGGTGACTTACACCAGAAGCCAGCTGCTAGATGTTAATCACTTTGTGTCCATCCCCCCCCCCCCCAATAATGTTCGCACTAACTTGGCGGTGGGCACAACTGTTCTGCCCGCCGTCAGCAGATGCTGCTTTCATGTGTTGGCCTCGACCTGTGCGCTACGTCGCACACCACTGACTGGGCTCTTGGGTCTGCAGAGCCAAAGGTAGAGGAGACCTTGTAAGGTCTCAGTCAGAGTGGGGTGAGCAATGTTGTGCTTCAGCCTCCAGAGCTGGGGGTGATGCATCTGTCCTGTCTGCGTGTCCCTGTTCTGACTCCCCGTGTCCCCACTGATCACCCACTGCGTGGGCTGAATGACTCTTCTGTCACGCTGAGGTTTGAACGTAAACTTGCTTGTCAACCTCTGCAGGGGTCTTTTTCCAAATTTCATCTCCCTCTTGGCCATCGTGGTGCCTGTGCAGCTCCATCCCAGCACCCATGGCCTTGTGGCCTTGCCTAAGGCAGAGCACGGAGGGAGCCCGGGAGACGCGTGCATGCTGTCGTGAAATGGGGTGGTCTCGGCTACCTCTGCAGACCCTGCTGCAGCTGGAATGAATAGGCATAAACTCTGGGTGAGGAGTTTGAACCTAAGTGACCTGCCCAAACATATGTATAGTATCTGGTGATTTTAAAAAACAAAAAACACTTATGTTCTCTGTTTTAAATGTTAAAGTTCCCTCTTTTAGGAGGAGGGAGGAAGTGGATGTAGAAAGTATCTAGGCTAAACTGGCTGCTGTAAATGTGTGCATTAACTCAAGCGAGCAGGCTTTCAAAGGTCTGTATGTTAACAGGAGTGTATTTGACTGTGGGAAACTTAAGTAACCACCGAATGCAGTATTTCACAGTGGTTTTGAACCTCTATGTTAAGTCCAGGTCCATGGTGGACTTGGGTTTAGGCCCAGTCCTTCCATTTTCGTGGACATGCTGGCATACCATGGTCGGAGTAAGTGGTATTTCTCCTTTTGATATGCTGGATGTATGCTGTATACAGCTACCTGCGAAGGCAGCCCTGAGAAGAATTGGTTGCATAAATATCAAAGTATCTCTTGTTGGATCCCAATCTTCCTGGTTGTTATGGAGAGGTGATCCTTGGGCATCTGTCACACCATCACATCAAAGCATTCTGAATGAGCCTTCTGCTTATGAATGAGTAAAACACTTTTAATTTTGTAGGAGTTGAATGTTAATAGCATCTCCAACACCAGACTTGGTATATAGGATGTTATGGATATCATCTGGTGTTTCCAGCTAACCAGGGGCACTGTCCTTTCTGTCTGTTTCATCCAAGGACAAAAGTAATTCATTAGGATAGCAAATTGCCTTCCACTCTTTCAAATTAGCATTAGAGTATTACTGTAGAAATAATCTATGCTATTGGGATTATGGCAATGAAATAGCTAAAATAAAAGCTGTTTTCTGAACTAATATTGAGAGAAGATGAGACATATGCGTGAGAGGCATTATTAAATAATTGCAGTATTTATACTTTTAAAAGAGGTTCCTTTTCCTCAGGAAGGGTGATGTTCATCCATCTTGCAAGGAGTTTCCTTAGAGGATTTGAGTGAAGCTTTAAGAGCAAAGTGAAAATGGAAGAAACACACCAGCATGGGAAGCTCAAAAACGAGGCACTTGAGGGATTCCAAAGAGTTATCATTAATCCCCTCCTACCTCGAGGGCATTCCTGTGTGGCTGTCAAAATGATACACGTGCAGCTGTCAGGGACCTTGCTGCATCTCTAGGTTTGATAGACTTTGCTCTGGGGACAGCTAGACCTCCAGCTGCTCAGCATGGCGGTTTGGTTTCCTCAGCAAATGTGCTCCGCTGTGCTAAGACCTTCATTGTACTCATGGCTCAGCAAAGCATGTAGTAAGGCATACTTATACCTGAGGGTTGTGTGTGTGTGTGTGTATGCATGTATATGTGTATATATTTTTGTGTATTTGCATACAGGTATATACATGTATCTATAAATACACCCTATTTATAGGGTAAATATACCCTATAAATGCAGAGAAGAGGCCAGAGGCATGGCAGTTTAGCTTGGTGGTGAGACCTCAAAGCTCATATGTGCAAACAGCATTAGAGCTCCTTGGAGCAGTATGCTCACCCCAACATGTGTTGTAAGCATATACCCCAAATGAGTAAAAGCAGGCAAAGAGCGAGGCAGAAATATTCCCCAGGAAGCACAGAGAAGTCTTCAAAGCGGGCAGCAGCTTAGCAGCAGGGCTGAGGATGGGGAGTGCTCCCCAGAGAGCTGCTTGGAGGAGCAGCTGGCTGGGCCGGGCGAGGGAGGGCTCCTGGGAAGGCAGTGAGCTTCCTCAAACACAGCAGAGCTGGCTGTGTCTGAAGTAGCTTGGTCCTGAATACCTTGTCAGCTAGGGCATCCTAGAGATTCAGGGTATCAAAAACCAATCTAATTGACAAGATATTCACACTGATTTTTGAAAATGCTGTGTGGGTGTGATAAAAGAGCAGATACCTGGAGGATGACAGAACTGTATGAAATACTTGTTTGGCTTTGTTCGGTTGGGGTTGAGTAAAAAAGATGAGAGAAACAAAAAGACTCTTCGAATACTGTCGTGAATCTTAACAGCTCAAGACTTGCTCCACCACCAAGCCTGTACTGAATTTCATAGCCTCCCTTTGCGTCCCAGGGAACAACACATGCGATGGTTACTGAGACAATATCTGATGTCTGCAGACAAAATGTTTGTTTATTTTTATATATTAAAAAAAATGAGCTGGAAGTATGGCTCATGGGTGCAAAATGAGAAAGAGGACAGATATTTCCAAAGCTGCTGCCAATCCCCTTACATGGGCAAGATTTGACTACCACTGTCTATTCGAGAGGGGTGCATGACTCAACATGTGAATCTGAACAGAATTGTATTCACAGGTTTCAGTTCATTAAGATTCCCAAGTTCCAAAAATATGAGTCTTTCAAGAAATGTGCCTCAAAGAGGCCAGGGAGTGATTAAAAAAATTACCCTCTGAAATAGTGGAAGAGATTGTGAAAGAACTAAAAGCTTGGCATTTTGCAAGTTGGATAAATCTCAAGTTTCTCTTCTGTATATCTGAGATTGTAAATTTGGAGAGAGACTGCTGCAGGAAGATTAAAGTTCTCTTGCCATATGAGGACTTGAGTCTTTGCTCAAATACAGGCATGTTTTTGGTGTTGCCGCTGGCACGGCCAGGCCTTGGATCCTCCTCCCCCCGCTGCCAATAACACACAGACGAGTGCTGCATCATTTCCAAATGTCCATGCACCTGAAACTAGTGACCTAAGTAGGCAGGAGATGGACAGGGTCAGGATACTATCAGGAATTTGGAGTTAACTGCATTAGCTTGGGTTGTGCTCTAAAGCACCCAGTACCAGCCTTCTGCAAGAGATCGAAGTACTCAGGGCTCAGCTGGAGGCGAAGGTCAGCAACTGCTTTTTTTCATACTGTTTTTTTTTTTTCTGCATTCAAACATACAAATGAAGTCTTTTCTCTCAATTAAAAGTTAAGGTCAGAGTAAGAATATTGATACAGTGGAGGAAAATGTTACTTGAAAAGTGTCACAAAGTAATCTAGGCAATTGAGTATTTTCTGAAAAGCTGTAAAATGGCTAATGCTTGCATGCCTGCTCTTTTCTTGCCGAGAAAGATTTCAGATTTTTCAGATGTTGGAAAACACAGACAAAGACCGGCTGTGCATGTAGCCTGTTAGCTCTTCTTCAGAGCTGGTAACTGCTCATAAAACTAAAGCAAACACTCCAAACTGGCCTCGTCTAAACCATCCTGCATCGCTTCTGTTATTTGTCTACTAATATGGGACCAGCTGTCTAGTTGGAGAAACAGAAGCATCACATTACAGAAATCATAGGAAATACAGCCTGGGAGGCCCCTTAAGGTCAGCTGGTCCATCTGCTGCCCCACGGCAGGTTTAGCTCTACCTAAAACACTTCCATCTAAATTGTCTAATCTGTTTTTAAAAATCATCTGTGATGTAGTGATGGTGATTCCCCAATTGCCCACAAATAGGTAAAAAGTAAATTACGTGTTTCATGAAAAAATAAAACTGTTCAGCTATTATCTGAATAAACTTCTATCAGGTTAATCCGACACATAGCCTCAGTGCAGTCACTGTGTATGTGGTTCGCTCTTTACCTCGTACATAGGGTAGTAGGGACTGAACTCTGTGGCGTAGTGTGCCCTCCTGTCCTGTGCCTTCTCCTCCACCCCACGCTGGGTCGGGCGGTCTGCAAGCTGGAGCCCTGGCAAGAGCATCCCTCTCCTCGTCCCCCATGGGAAGAGGGTTGCCACAAGTTCCTGGTCAAGGGTCTACTGTGGTCTGGGTCCGGTTATTCCTGCCCCTACCACGTCTTGCGAATGGCACCAAAGCGTCCTCCACAAACCAGCACCCTACCAGACCATTACGGCCATGGTCTGCTGGGGCAACAGCGAGCGCTGTCAGCCTGGCACCTCGCTGCGTTCAGATCAGTCAATGCCAGATTAATAGAAACACGCAAGCGCCTGCTTTGTACCCCCATTATTTATTTTATCCTGTTAATATTATGACAATATCCACTCTTAATTTCAGACAAATTAGCTGAAGTCCTAAATACTACTGTAGGAATCGCAAGGCGGGTGCAAAGGGAGAGTGTATGTAAACAGCTGAGATAGAACAGCAGGAAGAAATCTTTGTGCAAAGGGGCAATTCAGAGCTAATCCCAGGTCTTGCTGCAGGGCAGTGGCCTGAATGCCCCCTCATTTACAGCAGAAGAGCTGTTGGCTCTTGGACACTGCTATTTATGCAGTTTCTCAACTGTATTATTCATAGTATGTTTTTTTTTTTTTGAGTCCTTCCATCCCCCCCCCCCCCCAAACCTGTGTACTTCATAGGAAGGCAGGAGACAAATAGGCAATGAAAAGGGGCAAGGATAAACTAGTCAATAGGCCTGACTGCTTTAACACAGCTTTACACATACAGCCTGACCTAAATTGACAGCTTTAAGGAAAAAGAGAATCAACCTTCTTCAATTTATTCTGATTTATACAGTTTGGGGCATTAGCACAAAGGAATACAAATTGGAGAATATTAAATAAAAAAAGAAATCCTCAATCTTCTTGGCTGAACAGTAGGAAAATCTGTGATTCCAGTGATAACTGGAATAACTGTAACAGTATAAACTTGCTTATCCATATCTGGTAACACAGGCTTTGCCGGCAGCTCTGTATATGAGCTGGGCTTTCTTCACGGCCTCATCTTCCAGTACGGTCTGAGGTTAAAGCTTCCCGATTTACAAGATACAGCCTGATCCCCCTCAAAGCAGATCTTCAATGAACGAATCTTTATTCTACTGGGCCTTACGTAGTGTGTCTAAAGAAACCAGTTGTCGGTGCTTCGGTGTTTGCATCCAGTCTGTTACGTACTGCACACTCTGCTTTCCTGTCTGCGTTAACGTTTTAGCAGCTAAGCAGGGAACATCTTTCTACTGTCACATATTAAGCAAAACTGATATTGGCCACGTTAACAGCCTCCGCTCTTGCGGATAAAAGCTCGCTACGTCCAGCAGAGCGGGTGCGTGCGGATTGCTCGTTTCCTAACCCACGACTTGGGAGTTTCTTTTATGGTGTTGCCTTTTGGCCTCGCTTAAGAAGAGTTAAAACTAGAGAAGGACGCAAGTCAAAAGTTTGCTGTCTCTTTCTCTCAGTGACTCGTCCTCCTGTTCGGTAATTGAGTTGATTTTTGAATGAAGATTTTTGTCTAGGTTTTTGAAATCCCTTTCAGAATAAGTCTAAAGAGAGAGAGAGAGAGAATTAAAGATTAGAAGTTCCTGGTGGCAGAGACCTTCAGCTAAAATCCTACCATTACACCCAAAATTTTTACAGAAGCTTTTTAATGTCTGTGTGAGTATCCAGAAGTACAAAATCTCTATGAGAGAGCTTAACTTAGCCAGTATTCTCAAATAAATCATGAGGCGCTTTGGATAAATATATTAAAAAAAAAAAAAAGGACATTTTCCCCCCTTTTCTATACATCACCAGAAAATTGTAATTAAATAAATTACTGTTGACTTCAACATAGCTGCAGACTGTCCAGGAAATAACAGAGCAAACAAATCTTTTATCTAAAAAGTGGAAATTTCACTAAGAAACAACTACTGAAGCACTTTTTGATAAGCATAATTTGCAGTTCAAAGGCGCTTGCCTTTTGAAATCTCTGCTTTGATTCATGTCAGATACAGAGGCAGCGATACATGGCATGACATGTATCAATTAACTCATAACATAAAAAGATATGACTTTTTTTAATGGAGGGGATCAAAAAGCAAACACTATTTTATTGTAAAAATTAGCTTGAGAAACCGTTTTACATAGCTGTCAAATATCTGCCCTTGATTACCAGACAAGTCAACTGAATGGAGGATTTTCAAATTCAGTTTTTGCCTGTTCCTGATGCTTTGCTTTTTTTAAGGTATTTTATTTTTTAATATTTCTGGTGTTACTTATAGAACTATTTTCCCCTGTTTTTAAGATATCTTCTATTTGTATTTCTCTGCTGACTTCAATATGCCATTTTGATAATTTTCTTTGGGACCAGTCAACTCGTCTCCTGCAGCGTATTCCAATTGAGAGGTTTTGAAGTGGTTTTGTTTTGTTTTTGATAGAAATACCCACTGGTATAAGTGAGTTTAAAATCAAGCTGTGAAAATAACTGTACAGGCTAATAATAATCCTATGTTACCATTTCTTTGTCTAGAACAGTGGCTCGAGGTTTTAACTATATCCCAGGTTTTTCTCCAGGATTTGTTCCTGGCACAGCGTTTTCTCTCTCTTTCCCCTTATTGTGCTGACAGCTTTGACCTGTGACTGCCTCGGTGCAGTTTGTGGAGAGCAAGTTTCTGCAGCCAGGAGCATGTTGGAGGCCTTGGTGGAAGAGGAAGGATGTACTCCAGAAAAGCAGATGTTCAAAGCAGCCATAGCCACTGCTTTGGGCAGAATGACTCAGCTTTCTGGGTGTGAATATGCCGCTATAAATGCAGTTTAACTCGTTGTTTCCGTGAAGCTGATGAGTTGACAGTCATACTTTGACATCTGGTATTGCCTCGTGAAAACTTCCATCAACTTTAGTGGGCCGTTTGCTCAGGAAAGGGAGGAACAAAGCCAGTTCATCTTTCTTCTGTGCTATGCTGCTGCACAAGTGAGGCACTTAAAAGCACTGTGTAAACATTTGATGAGGAAGGGTCCCTGCTCCCAGGAGCTTTGCACGGGAGAGACCAGGTGGAAGGTGAACAGAGGCAGCCAGGGGTGATGTGACCAATGGAAAGATGTCCCTAGTTCAAGGGCAGACCCTTCTCTGATGCCCCTGCAGGGCCAAAGGCCTCCTGTAAGTCACTTATCCTTTGCTCATCAAAAAGCAGCTCTGCTTTCTAGTATATCGTGACATTGGGGAGCGCACTGTCTGCTGTATTGGGACAGAAGATGCTGCTAATCTAAAAAGTGTGTAGATGCTACAAAACATTTGGGGAAAATTATTTCATATACAAGCCAACTTTGTGCTGTCTAACCTGCAATTGTTTTCTATTGGTGTTTTACTAGAAAAACTTCGAGTAGCTGTAAGATTGAATGATCAGTATACGGTAGATAACTAACTTTTTTTTTTTTTTTTGATTAGTTGATTTGGGAAGTCTGGTTCTAAAATCCACGATAATACAGTTGGAGATGAAAATCATACTATACATGTGTACGCAAAACTAATTTATACAACTCATAATTTGATATTAAAAGTAATTTGCAGACGGAATGATTTATCAGAAAGATTCATTAGACGGTACAGAAGAAAACCTCCATCCAAGTGTGTTCCAAGCTTTGTGAAAGATGATTCAGAAAATGGAAAGAAGGAGCATCAGGAATATTTCTTCTTTTTTGTACGTGCGCAAACTTGTTTGGGCATGCACCCCTTTCTCCTCATAACCCAAAATCTTTGCCGTCTAGGTATATCATAATAAACAAGACTATTGTCACCCATCTAACCACCGGGTAGGACATCCTGCAGGTAAAAGATCTACATGTCATCAAATCCTGTATTGAATGGTTCTCCTTTAATCGTTTTCAGTTTGTCTCAAAGTCTAGCTTACCTCTAAGCATCTCTTTTATGCTGGTACCACCAAACTATCACTTATGATACAGGATTATGAAGTGGGATCACTTATTCTGTCAACTCCACGCTGGCAGTTTGGGTTCACATCGATACTTCCAGGAGAGCAGGTGCTTATTAGTTACAGAGATTCATTGTGCACCCAGAAACTGTCCTCTGCACCCTGCTTTTATAATGGGATTCAATACAGCTGAGCACATACAACCTCTACAATATATATGAAATACAAGATGATGATAGGACCAGGATAAACTCTCTGATTATTTATAGTGTACATAGTGAATCAGAAATACACAGATGCTTTGCAAGATAGGGGAGAAAAAGGGGAGAGAAAATGTATTTAAGGTCCACCACGAAGGCCTACTAAACTCTGCTTAAAGGATTTTTATCCTTGCCGAATCTCTGTAATCCTTACCACAGGCCTGAATGCAATTACTACTTCAGTATATTTCCAAGCTGGACTTCAGTTAAATTCTTAACATTACAGTCAAAAGGAGGAAGAAAAAACTAAAACAAACCCAATTTACTATTTTTTAGTAACCTCCAGATAATGGACTGACAGCAATCCCCCAGCCCAGAACAGCTTGATCCGTTTGTTTTTACTCACCTCCATCTGCCTCTTGGATATTTAAAGCAAAGGCTCATTTTGTCCTGCAGGTTCGGTGCTGCTGCTCAGTACTGTCTTGCCTGATCATAAAAGGGCTCCTGACCAAAAGGAAGAGGAAAGCGGTACGTAAGACAAACACAGAAGCCCAAGAGGAAAGCTACACCCTAAAGACTAGCACTAACAACAACTGAGAGACAGGCAAAGAGAGAACACTCCCAGTTACTAACTTTTTCCGTTGATACATCTGCTACAGTACAGTTTTGCTCCAAACTTTCTCTTCCTTCTTGCAAGCAATGCTTTGCTCTATGCGTAGACCTCAGATAAACTGTGAATGTTTTTTGTTTGGTTTTGGCTTTATTTTTGTTTTGTTCGGAGCGAGGAAGCAAATCATTGAAATATGAACTAGAGCCTCAGGTGACCACTTTAAAAACATAGTGCTAGGCAGTCATTATTACAGGGTGCATTTGTCCATTTTTCTTTTTCTTTTATTTTTTTTTCTTTCTTTCTTTCTTTTTCTTTTCTTTTTTTTTTTTTTTTTAATTCAGAAGTCTTGAGTGGAAGCAAATCATATTTGAAATAACCACCTATGGGACTTTCTGGCCAGAGAGCTTTAGTATAGGGGAGGGGAATGCTTAGATGATTAATAACTTAATTTTTTAAGAGCTTAATGGGCAGACAGGGAAAATACACTAAACTGTCCTTGCCTCAGAGGTGTTTCTAATGCCAAAAAGAACTGTATCGAGAAGGAGATTTTGTGATTTCACCTCTAAAGACTTTGAGACTAGAGACACATGCAGAAGGGCGAGGTGGGATTTCCTGCAACAGAAGAAACTGCTGCTCTCTGCACTCAATGGAGTTAAGGGCTATTCCTCAGCGCAGGTCACAAAGTAGCTATGCGTGTGTGCCCACCACTGCTGCATGGAAACTTTTGTCACAGATATTTAATATGTAGCTTGGAGCAAGTATGATTTGGTTCGAGTTAAAAAGTTTTGACAGTCACGCTTTGGCAAACGTGAGGCAGAAAGGAAAACCGAAGGATGTGTCGTGTTTGAAAATTCCCAGGGTGTGGTAAACTCATTTGCCCTAAAGTTAGGATCAGATTCTCCCAGCAAAACAGAATAAATGTGAAACTCTTTCAGGGAAGTTGATGGAGGTACACTGACAGTGATTAAGGTCATGCTATTTACCAGGGTTAATAAAATCTGCCTTAAGCCTACAGCCAGAGAATACTGTGTTTGGCAGACAGGTGGGAAGGACCCTTTGCGGACACTAGGGCTGATAGTGCTCTTAGTAAAGGTAATATCCTCCCCTCCCCACCTCAACTGCCCTGCTGACATCTGTTATCGCAGCTTTCCATTTCTGTGTGCTGGCTCGTCTGCTGATGTGTGTTTTAACATTTACGTGAGGATGCATGTAGACCACTTGTAAAGGTGCTAGGTTGACTTTGCAGCACGTTTGTGGCTTGTAGCCCACATCTGGTACATCTGAAGGCATTTGGTACCTGAATCCCTTTGGATCCAAGGAGATGGGCATACCTGCATCCTTGCTGCTCCTCAAAAAGTTGCAGCCAGCGTCTCCTATGAGTTTTGTTTTCTGAAGGACGTTTCCTATGTGAGTTTCTGCCAAATTGTAGCAAACTTTCCGTTCTGACTGTCAAGCAGCAGTATTCAGTAAGTGATGAACTTGGGATACGAGCCCAGGAGAGGCACTAGTGTCTCTGGCCTGGCCCCAGTCTTGACTACTCCCTTTAGGCTAAGAACTGCTCACCGGGCAGGAATAATCCCTCCACTCCAAAGGCAAAACGCAGTTAGACACACCTCTGTGGAAATGCAGTGGGACACTTGCAAAAAACCCTGTGCAAAGGGTGAGAGCCAGTTTTAGGGCACAAGACAACCGAGTTATAGGGCTGAACTCCTTGTGCACAAAATCAGACCTCTGCAGCGAGTAGTGGAGTAACCCCCTTTTTTAGATTTCTCTCTTACATTCCTTTTGGTCTGGCACAACAGAGTTACATAGCAGATTTCTTTTTTTCTCCTTTTCCATTCTCTTGGAATGGAAATGCGATGCTGCCTTTGGGCTGGTTAAAAGCTTGATATGTCACACTGAGTTATTGAGCAGGTTAGTGACAGAACATCATTCATGTGCCTTTCAGTTGCCTTTAATGAGCCTAGCTGGTGCAGAGGTTTGGAATAATTGCCAGCTATGGATTTACCTGATTTTGTATTTTCTTGCTGTTCATAGAGCTGGTCATTTCTGGTGAGGAGATCTGTAGGATAATTCCAGTAAAATTATTTTTAAGCTACTGGTTTGCAAATGGCCTTTATGTGGCTTGGAGTAGAATATTTTTTACCTTCTTTATTAGCACAGCGTGGTCAGTAGTGCAGGTAGCTCAATCAAGATGATCACACCCTGCTATATACACAAGCAGGGGTGTGGTTTACAGCCAATCCAGAGGTTAGTCACTACCAACAAATGTGGAGTCATCCTGTTCTCCCCCTCTCTGTATAGTTCTATATATTAATTAATATATGCATACAGTATACCTATGGCACTGGAAATTTAACTGTTCCTGATTAATTTGTACCTAGTCTATGAGGCAAAGAAGACATCCTTTGCTGAAAAACAGCCTGAGCTCTGCTGACTCCACAGCCAGACAAGCAAATGCTGGGATGGAAGAGATGGGCCCTTCTTATCGGGTGAGTGTCAGGGCAATGAATTTACCCCCTTGGAATTGCCCCCACAGTGGCTTGTGTAAGACGTGACTTCTTGAGAGAGCAGATCAGTGATGGCAGTTGGACAGACACATCCCCACCAGGTCAGATGAGAACCAGTTATTTTGTTGCTGCATTCAGGTTGCCAGAAGCTACTATCCATTGCAATGTAACTCCAGGTGGAACTAGAAAGATTTCTAGCTGGAGACTGACTTGGTAAGGTGCTTGCAGTGCAAGGGTGAGCAGAGCAGTGCTTGGAAGGGCCAGGCCACAGGAAGTCCCTACTCCACAGTCTACACCTGCCACTCACTGACACTTTGTGAGTGTTGTTACATGCACAACAGGGCAGTCTGGTGGTGCTAAAAACAACTCTAGACTAGCAATGCTCCAGATTAAGCCTAAATTCTTCAAGACTAGGTCATTACAGATCATAGTGCCTGCCTCACTGATGTGTTTTACAGATCAGCTTATTCTCGGTGTGGCACCTTGCACAACAGGGAACTGTTGAAGTGGTAAATAGTTCTCTGTGAAGCTTTAAGTAAGTTTTGTTGGAATTTTGTTTTGTTTTTTGTTTTGCATTTGGAAAAAAACTCTCTGCTGATATGTCAGTATGTTTCTCTTACATCTGTATGGGTTTATCCTTGATTTAGAGCATCACAGAAAGCAGGAAAGGGCAAAATCATTTTAGTCCATCTAATCTATCTTGGAGGTCAAATGCAAGATGGCCACTGTGTATTTTACAAGGTTAATGTTCCAGTTGATATGTTGCTCCTATTACATCCTATGGAAGACTTTTTTTTTTTTTTTTTTTTTTAGCTCAATACGTCTCTTTCTGAAGGAGGTTTCCGATGGTCTTTGTGTCTCTATTCTCCTGGTAACTGCAATGCCATTGTGCCATCCTCATTCATCGATCACCGCAGTATTGACACTTTCCCGTTCAAAACCAGCTTTTAATAAATGTTGACCAAGACTAATCAAGTCCTCTTTCTACTGTTGCTCATGCTTCTTACTGACAGACCCTTTAATTGAATATCCTCTTCTGAAACACAATTTTGCAGCTGAAAATGCTATAGACTCAGCTGTTTAGGATGACTCTGTGACCACTGTCCATGCCTCTATTGGAGCATCAGTGGTTTGCAGAGCACAGTTTGATGGCTATTTCATCTGTCAGGCTGAAAGCATTAATTTAAATACTCTCCTCTTTGTTCAGCTTAAGGCATTCCCACCATGGTGGTGTGCTCGGGAGTCCAGTGTCAAGCACCGCACTGTTACAATTCAATATTACAAACTTTGTTTTCTCCAGCCCTTAAGTAACTGGTCATGTGACAACTGAACAGGGACTTTCCTAGTCTACCTTCTGGATTTATGCCCTCAGACTTTGAGTGTTAGTCTTTCCACTCCCGAAGCACTCCACAGGTACGGGCCACAAATGGTGTAGGTGTTAATATAGTCAATGGTTTTATGTTGCATACATTCATGTGGAGTAAGGTGGTGCCCACTGCAATGAGGAACCACCGAGCTTCACAAAACAGTGGAGCTGATCGTACCCAGCTTTATTTGGGAACAGTGATCAATGCAAATTAAATTTGTTCCCATTGTACAATAGCAGTGGAAGCCCTGGGAAAGCAGAGAGGACTGGAAACGGACTAGAAAAGATGTTAAAAAGTGATTTACAGAAGGCTCAAGGGTGATGAGAAATACTAGTAACTGTAAGAAGCCTGGAGGCTACTTAATGATATTATGAAGCAGAAAAGATTACTTTTGAGAAGAAAAAGACAGACATAGCAACAGAGGGATCAGTCTGTTCGTAAAAGGGGGCTGGACTATAAATTCACTGAGGTAATTTTTCCACTACAGGACAAGCCTAGATAGCTGTAACTGCTGCACAGGAGTCTCAACGGTGCAGGAAATGGTGGATGACACCTGTGCTGTTCCTGGTAAAGAGGCAGATCACACTGCCCACTGCTTTGTGGACAGGGTGGGGAATGAGGGATTTCAGCTGCTCTGTGGGGCTGCCTGCTACCTGCAGAGCTTGGCTGGGCAGGCACCAGGAAAGCTAATTGTGTGCAGCAACATGAAGCAAGTCACTGAAGGGCAGGACTGAACTTTCCCCTCCTAATTGGTGAAGTGTTAAGGCCTCTGTGCATTGTTTTTTCTCCCTGGTCTTTTTTTTTCTTTTGTTTAATTTTTTAACTGAATGGGAGAGTCAGAAACTTCTCCCCCATCCCGTGTTTTTTTTTTTCTTTTCTTTTTTCAGAAAATCCTATGTATACTATAGTTTCCTGATGTTTGACTACTCTATTGATATTCCTGAGACAATCCATTCTAAAACTTCATCTCCCAGGGCTGATGTTATCCCAGGTGGATGTTTTACTCCTCACCCTCTCGGGACAGGTGTGTATGGCAACACCATGAGTTCTCATAGTGAGATAGGACTTCTTCTGAAGGCTGAGGAGAGGCACGAAAAGTGGGGGATGCAAACCGGCGTGGTCCTAAAGAGTCGACCTTAAATGATCAGGCATGGGTTCCTCTGATAGGAGGAGAAATGTGTTCTCATTCCTCTAAAATTCAGTCTTTTTATTGACCAAAGCCAGCAACTGATTATGCTGGCCGCTCCTGCATTGTGTACTCAATTCTCATGCATCTTCTGATTCTTTTCTGCTGTTTGGGATCAATGAAGGTTTCAGTTGTACTGAAATGGGGAGTTGCAGACTACATGTCCTGTGGGTGCTGAGAGGATAATGCACACCCTGCAGCTCACGTGGTATAACTGAATGTTGCCCCCCAGCACGTTTGCAAGAGAAATGGTCCTATGTGACCAGAAAAACATACTTTATATTGTTTCCTTGGTATGCTTTATTGGTCTGACAAAATTTTAGAAGTAACCTGAAATGCCTCCTTATCGACCTATGAATAATTTTGAGCCGCCACATTAAAATGTGGTATTACTAAAATAAAACGTGTACCAAAATGTAACCCACCACGAGGTTCCGCCCGTGCTTCTGACTCGAGATGGCTGGAAGAAGGGATGAAAATAAACGCGGCAAGCTGGGGGTTTCCCGAGCATCAGGGACTCCGCTTCCCGGCCGGCTCCAGCGATGGAGCGGGGTGGGAGCCGCGTCGGGGCGCTGCCGCCGGGCGCCGCCAGGTGTCAGTGCGACCCCGGGCATGAGCCGAGCCGAGCCGAGCCGGGCGCCGCCGCCGCGCCCCGACGGAGCGGGCGCTGCCGCCCGCCCGCCCCGGCCTCGCGGGGCTCTAGGGAGCGCGGCCGGCCCGGGCCGTCCTCGGCGGGCGTCCGGGGAGCCGGGCGCTGCGGCCCCCCTTTACCGCTTCCCGCGGGAGCATCGCCCGCAAAAGAGGTTGCTGCGGCGGTTACGGTGGTCGTGGACTTTACGGATTACGCTAAATGCTTTGGAAAGCAAAAAATGTGTTAATACTCGGGCCAACGATCTGACAAGGATTTTATATATATAAAAATAATATATATGCATGTATACATAAGTGTGTGTATAGACATATACATATACACGTGTATATGCATATGTGTATATATATGCATACATACACATATGTGTATATGGCTTTGAAAGAATATTTCAAAATAAAAGATTTTTTTTTTCTATTTTACTCTATAGTCTGTTGGATACCAGACTAGCCCTGGGAATGCAGATGTAAGCCTGAAAACAACCCAAAGTGCAACACGGTTGCACTTTTGAAGAAAAAACATACAAAAGTAACCACGCTTTTGGTGGGGTTAATGGAAAATCCCAAGTTAGTTACGTAGGGACATAAGGATTGATCACCCTTATAAATGTATCATCAAATTCACTTTTTGCTTCCAGCTGTACTTAAATAATTGCATTAAACTGTAAGTTACTTACACAAGGTGCAAATAGCCTATGCATCTTCAAGTAGAAGTTGTTTAGAGTAGGCTGCTGATAATTAGATGCACTTCCTAATTTCAGGATTAGTATTCCTTCTGTGTTTTATTCCCGGTTAAATATATCTAGATGTTCTTATTGATAGAAACACCTGCATCTTTCTCTGAGTCCTTCTAGCATGTTTGCCTCAGAGTAATTCATGGCAATTGCTTCACAAATTAATTACGTGTTTTGGGAAACAAGGTTTCTTATCATCACTTCTAGTGGTTGTTGCCATTTAATTTCATTGGTGCTCTGCTTGTTGATACAGTGTGAGACATAGTATACTTTTACAGTCTCTTTTTTGTAAACATCTGTTAATGTCACTTACAATTCACTTCCTCCTACTAAAGTTTATTTGATCTGTGTCCTTATGAAAGTTATTTGCATACTAATAATCATTCTTGCCCTTCCCTTGATGCTTTTCCATTCCTTTTTTGTGATTTATCAAAAGGGAAAGCCAGTTGAGATGGCAGCATTTAAAATAAGGAGAGAGCAAGTGGAGGGGGCTGAAGCAGTTCTGAATGCAGCGATGGGAACGGTGCGCAGGAGCGGAGCTTATGTCATTTCTGTGGCGGTAGCAGCAAGCCTGTTACTAAGTGGAATAGCGTGGTGAGTCCTGACAAGAGTAACTCCCAAGGGATATGGACAACTTTGAGTGAAGAGCCATGAAAATGCCAACTGCTTTGGAGAGCCTTCCTTGCAGGGAAAGCTTTCAGGGCAGCTCCATCTGTTTAGCCTAATCTGATCAAGTCTTACTTAAATTTAAAGTATAGAAAGAATGTGATAATAAAGGGATCTTCAATCTGCTACAATAAATGTAAACAGACAGCTGAGGGTGGTCAAAAGTAGGCTTATAACAAGCTACAAGATCCTAAGAGTTAGGATAAGTGGCTGTTGGGACAATTCTCTGGTGGCTTTGTCAAACATCCATCCTTGGGAGTTTAAATGTGATTTACCTAGAAGTCCTCTAACATAATATGGTTCTGCTGCAATGCTTCCTGAGGGTGTCTGGTAACAAAAGGAACCAGAGCCAGAACTCTCAAAATACAGTTTATTTTTGTAAGACCAGCAGAGATAGCCAGGCAAACAGTTCCAGGTAATAGGTACAAAAAAGCAACAGTCTGTTCAATGGAAATTATTTTTAGAACAGCTGAGATTAAAGAAATGACCCTGACCTGGAGGCTATTCCAAGATATTGGATAATTCTTCATGCAGCCAAATTCCCTGGGAGGTTGTGGGAAAAGTTTTGTGGGCATAAGCGGCGATCTCATTTCCTCTGGATAGAAAGCATGTTTTCATTTTAGAAGAATAATAAGCTTCTATCAGATTATAGCTGTGTATGCATTACAAAAATGTAAGGGAAAGGCATATTTCTAAAGCCAGTCAATGCTTTGCTAAAATCCCCTGTAATGAGACAAATTTACCCTGGAATTTATGCCCAAATGTGGGTGACAGAACTAGGCTCCTTGCTGAGTCCCTTCCAACCATATCTGTCTACTCTCCAACCCATCTAACTAGGCTTCAGGCAAAACATCTTGGCATTCCTCATGGATAATGCCCAGTGCTTTCTGCAGATATGCTGCTCCTCACCACATGACTGCAAACTGGGCAAAGCTGGGAATTTCTGCTGTGCGCTTCTCTGCTTTTGGCTTTTCATGGTACTTTTATTCTGTTTGGGGAGTTACTGCTGGCAGTGTAAAAGCCTGGTGCAGATTTGTGAGAGAAAGAGGAGGAGCAATGATGGATGAAACACTGCTCTCCCAAACTGCAGCAACCCCAGACCAGAGCATGAGATCTGGTCATGAGCTTGTGTTGGTGGTGCCTCTTAGATGAGAAGTAAAACTAGTATCTTGATGGCTTGTAGTCACCTATTTTATGTAACGCTTGTCTGGATAATGCCTACATAGGTAACTTTTACACCTTATCTTGCAAACTCGTGATGTGTTTTAGTGCAAAGGTGTCTTCTTGCAATTTCCACCCTAGCAGGACTAAATTTTAACATGGAGGAAATTGAATCCTGTAACTCAAGCTGTGCATGATGTATATGAGCAAACCATGGGAAAACATGAGCCACAACACAAGCTCCAAAGTGAAAACAAACAAACAAACTCGATATTTACCTGACCAGTCATACAGGACAAGGTTTAAGATTCTTTTCTTTCTGCTAGCATTATCAAACAGAGCCAAAATCCCTTTGAAATGACTGCACCTTGGGATATCATTGCACAGTTCCTTTGGGTTCCTCTGCATGGCTGGAGCTTGGTAGGTGGCTGTTGCTAGTGTTAGAGTTTGGAGAGGAAATAAAAGGTCCGTTAATCCCTTGAAAAATCCATGTGTGTTCCTCTGTGGGGCTCTGCACCTACTGCAGCCTCGGCCTGCCTCCTTCATTCACACAGAGATGTTCTTTTTTCTCATCCAGATGCCAGGATTTTGCACCTCCACTGGGCTCTGCAATCAGCCTGCTGGTGCCCATTGCCAAGAGTGCTTTTGTTAACAGTATCTTCTGTTGGTGGCGTGTCTTGGAAACTCGACTTGTAATTTGCTGAGGGCTAGTTATGCCTTCTGTGCTGGATTTTGTTTGTAGCTTCTCCTGTTTTTTTTTTTTCCTTAGTGTTACCTGTCTCTTAATTTTGTGCTGACTTTCCCAAAGCCATGCTAAGCACCCTGGACCTGATGTCCCCTTTCTGTTTTCCTACCATTTAGTATTACTATTCCAAATGTTTAAAGGGGTTCTGCTTTTGATTTCAGTTTACTGCATCTTCTGCCTGCTGCCGTTTAGTTTGGAGATAAGGTCTTTGGGGAACCTGCAGCCTCTAAGCCTTGTTCTCACTGATTCTGCTTGTTTGCTCTGAGAGCGCTCTTTTGGGGTAAAGTCTCTGTCTGTGGTCTAGAAGATCTGTGCCACAAAGAGATGCATGAGGAAAGCTGTGGAGGACGACCACAGCACTAACTTGAGTAGGGCACATGAACAGAGCTCCTGCTCTGAGTATCTCTGGATTTGGCTACTGCAAATGGTAGTTTCCCTTTTTGCAGACTAAAAACAGCAAAGGGCTTTCTCATAACTTGTGTAAATGCCTTAGATGTTTTAATACAACTAATGCATTGAGAAGTCTTTGAATCTCTTTTGCTATTGCTCTCATATGATACTTCTGAGACATAGATGCTTAGGCAAAATAGTAATTCTGTCAGTGCACTTATTTCTTTGGGGTGATGTTGATGAAGGGTTTTCTTTATCATCTATAGAGGACACCTCGGCCTGTAATGTTCTTTTTGGAAAGGTTATTTCAGTAATAGATAGATTTTTTTGTCATTATACGCTGTATGGTATCTGTTTCTAGAGCCGTTGCTTCAGTAGAGAGCCATTTTATTGAAGTATTACTCATTGATGATGACGATATTCTTGCTGTGTATTGCCAAGTAAATATAGTCACAAATGAGCAAATATTACCGTGTGTGCTCATGTCTGAGGGCTTGCAGCCATTGAAGATGATCAGTGCAGACAAATCATAAAATGGCCAAATATAGGCTTAATCCTGCAGTGCTTCGCTTGCTAGAAGGCATTCGTGTCCACAAGTGTCCCAACAGGCATATTGGTCAGCAGTGGGCTGCTAGCCTCCTCCACAGAGCTCAGACCCGACAGGGAGGAGGCCCAAAGACGAACAGCATGGACAATACATGCTACACAGGAGCAGCCACCCCTGAATTTTAGATGTACTATTATACATAGCCCATCCCACAGCTATCTGAAACCTCGCCTACGCCTTTCTTTTGTTCCACATAGGCTTGTGACCCATTCTTGTAGCATCTAAGGAATCTGTTGTATTAATATTTCCATAGCAAATACACCCCAAAAAGGGTTCATCTATCTTTGTGTGTGTGTATATATATATATATATATATATACATATATACATATATACATATATATGTATTTGTACT
This sequence comes from Rhea pennata, assembly GCF_028389875.1. NCBI lineage: Eukaryota > Metazoa > Chordata > Aves > Rheiformes > Rheidae > Rhea > Rhea pennata. Next base: position 8,566,971 of record NC_084671.1, on the reverse strand, counting down.
TGAATCAGTTCAAGCACACTAGCATTTAGGGGCAGAGTTTCTTCCAGGAGGCTGTTGCACACAGTGCTCAGCGGGCCCTAGGTTCATCTGTGTTTTGCTGCTTTTCAAGCAGCAAAAGACTTTCACATTGCTGGCCAGATGAGTTCGGAGTCTCCCAGCCATGGTTCACGTCTCTACTGTGAATCACAAAACGCAGGCTCCAGGCTGCTGGGTCTCTGCCTTCCCCTGAGGCACTATAAATCTGTTTTGCTCCCAGCCACAGTACTGTCTGCCAAACTTGCAGATGTGTTCTGTAAATCGCTGCCCTTGCAGATAGGAGACATGTAAAACACAATGTTTGCTTATGTGTCAGGGCAGCCCTGAAGATGGTTATACTTTCCAATCTGTTAAACTCACTCTGTACTGTAATACACTTTGCTGAAAATATAGCACTACTTTGGTTTGTCTTTGATGAATGGGCCATTTAGGATGAGATGCTGCCTGAACCCTTGTGTAGTGATGCTGTAAATCGCAAACAAAGTATGTTCCCCCAGGTACCCTGCGATGCCTCAGACAGGTCCCTACCTCAGCAGATGGCTGTGGTCTTTCTGCTGTCATTGCCCCGCTGAGATCTGGCATGCGGTGGCCATGATTGCTGCCGGCCAGGAGGTGGAGGCCACCTCCCTTGACGTGGAGGTGAGCCCTGGGAGAATTTAGATTGTTTTAGTGTCCCTGGTCACTAAACAGATGAGTAAACTTTATACGCACAAAACATGGCTCTCAACCTCAGAGATTTTGTGACAATTTTCTGCCTCACTTGCTTGGTGATAAACTAGGCTAAGGATCTCTTAGTGTGCTGAAGAATGATGAAAATTTTCTCCGCTGGAGGCAGGAGGGGCCTCTCTATTAATTATGAAGGCAAGGGCCATGGGAAGGATACTGAGCCCACCCAGCCCATCCTCGATCTGGCTGATAAATACAGTGCAGTGCAAAAATCCTGAGGTACCAATGAGTTTGTCCGTAAAGCAGAAAATGAGAGTGATTGGCCTCTCTTGTCCAATGGCGTAAATACACCCTGTGAATATGAAACCTCACTTAACAAATCTGCCCTGATTTGGTGGAGTCTTCTGCTTTTATGAGGATGAGTCCCACAGAAAAGCTTTGAGTAGTGTGTGGATTGTTAGAGCTTTCACACACGATGAACTATCAGGTCAGGAAAAATGCATCGAAGAACTGGATAGCGAAGTGTCCCCTGCCTTTCTTGCATAGCAGTGCGGTAGAGATGCAGTGCAAAAAAGTACTTTGTGATCATGTAAATGATCACTGCCATCAAGAATTTTTAAAATAGGTTGACTACGCAGTCCAGTCTTCTTTAAAGACATTTTCTGAATGTTTGATTTTATTATTCAAAAAAGGCTTTTTGTGAATAATATATGAAACACGGACATTGATCAGATTATGGATCTTTAGACTTCAAATTATTGAGTGATAAGAAAGCTTTTACTTCTTGAGCAGTATTTTCTCTCCTCTTTCTTAAGTATCTCTCAAGAGATGTGAAATGTATCGTTCGTTCCAAAGAAACTTTGAAAGATGAAAATATTTGGACAGCAACACTTTTTTTTTCCCCCCCAAGGAAGTAGTAAAACCAACAAAAGTAGATTTTGGAAAATGTTACTAGTTGTCCATCTTCATAAAAGATGTAATTATTGGACAATTTATTTCCAAATATTAGAAGATAATTTTTTCCATTTTGTTATTTAAACCAATTTAAAGGACCTAATTTTGCAAAATTCTGAACTCTGGTAAAGGACTTTGGTGTTGAGGGTCCCTGCAGGATTTACATGTTCATCCTAGTTCATTCAGCAGCGTTGCAGATTTGTGTTCATGGTTTACCACCTCCTCTACTACCACGCTGAAGTCTGCTTCACTAATGATTTTACAGTCTTCTAATTGACTTCCTAGATGTGGGCAGAGACCCTCATGGAGAATCAGTGAACTGCACTGCCACAAGATTTTCTTCCTTGCCTGGATTTCTGCTGACAGATGAGGAGGAAGGAATAACAAGAAGTCTGCGATAGCTCCACTGTGCAATCCCAGCTCAAGTTTCTGGGGGCTCTAGGAAAGCGGCGGGAGCTCAGCTTGGCACTAATTAGCCTTGACCAGGTTGAAGCCTGCAGGAGGAAGAGGCTTTCCAGCTTATTGCTTCAACCTCCTGATGTGCCTGGTTTAATTCTTGTAAATTCAATACCTTTCCATTAGGGATCAATTTGTTCTAAAGTTTGTTAGGTGCTTTCATACATATAAGTGTCAGGTATTATTAGCAGAAGAAGTTTATCTTGTGAGATAGTATTAAGAACCAACCTGGCAGAAGTGTGATTTTGTTTCATACTGGCAAAGAACAGAGGAAATGCCATCTAACTGCCTTCACAACATGGATTAGCAAAATGAGACTTGTCTCCTTTGCACTAACAAGCCCCAGAATAGAGTGTGAGCCATTAAATAAGGGAAACTCCTTCAGACATTAAAAAAAAAAAAAAAAAAAAAAAAAAAACAAAAAAACCACTGTGGGAAAATTAATCATTCTTTATAGCTAGGCTACTAGGTGGATAGATTATTATACTGTTCATATCTGTAGGGCATCTGCTGTGTAGGATTTTTTGTGCACAGTAGCATGACTTTATGGTTTTATTTACATTTTCTTAAGAGTTCACATGTCTTGTTGCTATGGGGAATGCTGTAGTTATCTGGGACACCCTTTTATATTTACATCACACACACACACACACACACACACACACACACACTCCCAGCTCTATCTATATACTGACTTGATGCTGCTTTGTCAAACTCAGCAAGCAACTATGAAGGGTCTGTTAATTTAACAGTGTCACTCAAATTTTAATCTAATAAGAATGTTGCTGGATCTTCATTTTATTTTGCCATTTGGTTATTTTTCTTTCTGAATTTTTCATGAGTAATACTTTTGAAATCCAGACAAACTGGAAGCTGGTAAATCCTGCTCTCTGTGGTGCACATAATGCTACTTGCACTAGGCAAGATTTGTAAAGAAGCCCATTTACATTCAAGCACCCAAATAAGTGACCAGCTTTTAACGTGACCTTCAGCAGCACTCGGAGTGGAGCCTGGCTACCAGCTGTCCCCTGGCCAGGTGCTTGAGCACTGCTGGTTATGTGGCCCTGGATAGGCATGGTGAATGCGTGAAATTTTCCTTGAAATCTTTCAAAAATCTGCCCTCAAGGCTAACCCCAGAGCTTGCTTGGAGAAATGGAAAGAGTTTTAGCTCATTTTAGCTCCATGGGTCTGGAATCTGGCTCCAACTAATTTCACTTACAAATAAAGCTCCTTTGAGTAGAAGTTAGCTGAGGACAACACATGTGAATTAAATTAAATAGGTATTCTGAAATCTGCCTTTTCAAGCGTGTCTCTGATGAAGACACTCTCTGCTCACACAGCGAGATAGAGCGTGGTAAACAATAATATTTCAAAGTATTCCTGGAAATTTCCTCCCACCAGCATCATCTTAAGCACATACTGTCCTCTGCTCAGTTTTACAGAGCATCGTTCTAGGAGAGACTTGAATCCAGAAGGTCCTGGATCCAGAACTCGCGCCTAGCCAGCCAAGCCTCTGGATGTGATGAGGATTGGCATTTTTTCCTCAGTAGACTCCTCCTGAGCTGGAAGGAAGAGAAGTGTCTGGTCCACACCATTTTCCCCCTCTTCACTGCTGCCTCTTACTTATTTTTGTTCCAGAATATCAAAATTCCTTCAAGCCTTTCAAGCCACCAGACTTCCAAAGGTCAGACAGGGGCCTGACACTACAAAGTTTTAGAGCTTCATAAAATCCTTAGAGAACTGACTGAATGCCGCAAAAACACTGCTCACGTCCAAATGACTTTGTTTCAGTTCTGAATGACTGTGCAGTTCAACCACATTCATGTTCCTCGTTGTTAACTAATCTCAGACGTTCACATTAGGATACTTTTGCCCACGTGCATGTTTAGCGAATGACTGTCTTTTGGAGGAACTGGGTAGTTGGGTGTTGCTTCCCAGAAAGTGCGTTAACTCTGTCTCATGTATTATCTATTATTTCACTAATTATTTCTCATTTGTAATCCTTATTTAGGAAGTTCTAGCTATCTGATTCTAATTATCTATAATAATTTTAAGCTGCCTGTTCTGGTCCCTCTGTCCTACCCAGTCTTTCCTTTCAGCACCGGATTTCACTTGCTCTTGTAGAGAAACAGGCTGAGAACCTGACCGAGGTAAAACTAGCAGCACAAACAGAACGGTATAGCCAGGCATTTTTACCTGTGAAGTGGCTTTATCCTGCCCCATCCTGATTTCCTTCGCGGAAGGAAAGCTGTCAGCACGCTGTGTTTCCTCCTGCATCCACAACCCCATCTAATCACACAAACCAGCAACCAAGCGCTTGCCACGGCGGGGAGAGGAAAACTGCGCTTTTCAAAATGCAATTTACCGCATAAAAAGCAGCGTGGCAGAGCCTAGACGCAAAGCTAGCACACTTTGAGGCTCCTACGTGCTGTAATGAAGCAGGGGCCCAACGTCCAATACATCCCACTTTGTACCTGTATTTACAAAGCGTTCCTGGCAGTTTCCCCAGCTTGGCCTGCAAACTGCAGTCGTTGCCTGCTGCTCTTCACTCTAGAGCCAAGCACTTATTAAATAAGAAAGGGAGTAGATAATGAAAAGCAATGACAGGGTTAATTCTTTTCATTTCTGGGTCAGGAAGAGGCTGAAGCACAGAGATGTTAAAAAAAAATAGAAACAGAGTATGGTGGTTAGACCAAAAACAAAGCAAGCCCAACAAAGTGCCCATTACTGAGTTAGAAGAGAGATCCTGGAGAGCCCAGAGAGGAAAGATTTCAGCAGCAGGGATGACTGCTGGTCAGCCAAGGTGGTTGGTCTGGAAACAGATAACTGTATCCCTGCATTTCACAGGACAGCAAAAACCAAGATTAACCTCTGTCTTGCTTCCCCGCCCCATGCAGAGTGTCTCCTTGAGCTCCTCGTGAAGCCCAGCCCCAGCCTGGCTCCCTGGGCAGTCACAGCTCAGCTGCCGCAGAGCCGGGCTCCCCTGCTTAGCGTGTCTTGTCCTACTCTCCCTTTGACTTTTCTTACTGTCTTCTGGAGTGGTGGCTCTCAGTTACTGGTCTCCTCCTCTCTCTCCCTGTCCTACTCTGGGTAACACAAGTGATGTCTCTGGTCATCGTTTCTGTTAACTCGGGGGTTAAGAAACCAACCATTACAGCTCAGCAACATGCGCTGTTTTTTGATCTTGAGCAGTTTATTTGCGAGTTTGATTTTACTGCCATCTCCTTCAGCATCTCTAGCAGCCTCAAGTCTCTTGAGCTCCTCTTTGAGGTGTCTTCATACTTTGCATTCCCCAAACTGCTTGTCATGTAGGTGAGAGAAAATCTCAGTTCACGGGAAAGAGAAATATCCCTTATCACTGGTCTGACACACACCGATCTTTCTTTAACTAAGTAACATGTAAAATGCACAAATAGAGGGCAGGCATTTGGTACTTTCTGTTGGGCCAGCTGCAGCCACCCCAGCTCTGGTACCTGATCACAGCCATGCTCACAGACTGTGCAACCTACCTCCTCCCACTGACCCAGCTGCAGACTTTCTCTGGAGATTTAATTCTTGGTGCATGACTTTTACGTTGCAGCCCTGTTTGTTTTCACACGTATGAGCTCCAGAGTCTTACGATGACACATGTCCAGCCTCTCGTGCTGTTTGCATCCAGATCAAACCCTTTTCTTGTGCAGTATCACCTGCCTTGTGTGGCTGTACAGGCTGTCGATCACATCCCTACTTAAATCCTCTTTGAACCCACAAATTGAATGTGACTCTGCTCCCATCACACTTAACATATTCAGTTAGCTATTCCCTACTATGGCTACTCATCAGGCATCAGCATGAATGTAGCTAGGGCCTGACCTGCTCCAACCTGGGGTCAGGAATTGCTGGTGCCAAGGCATGGAAATGTCCTGGGACTGTGTGCGTGTGTGGGGGAGGGGTCCTGGAGCACTGTTTCTCAAGGCAGGCTGCAAGTGACTTTGAAGAAGAGCTGTAAGTACTGCACTAGACACATGGTTCCTTAAAAAAAAAAAAAAACAATTTAAGATGTTGCTGTCTTTCACCTGGAGATGCCCCACAGCTGCAGGGAAGATCTGAAGAGCCATTCCCCTCCCCTGTAAAGTCATTGGGGTTGACCCAAGACACCTGCAGCCCTCTTGCAGTGAGTCAGGGAGAGCTTTGAGTGGTCTTTTGGCCCTGTTTCCCCCACGGAGGGAGGGCAGTATTATTAGCTGTCTGATGAGATCTACATGGGGATGAAGAATTATAGCCCTGAACAGAGTCTTTGTGTTGGGCACAAAGTGCTGAGAAGAATGTGTCAGCCAGTGGGTTTGACCTCAGAGGACTTTATTCCTCTTGCAGACCTCTCCTTCCACCTCTGAGGATAGTCAAGCTGCCAGTGGTGCTGCAGAGAGGAGTAAATGTTCCTGCATTTATCTCCATTGCGGGTGGCTGCAGTTGCGTGCTTGGTAGGTACTGTGTGCAGAATGGTGTCAGCTTGAGCTAGATGAGCCCTTGCCTGGTTGCTGTGTATTTCCATCCATCTGCTTAGCGTATCAACTGCTCTGGAAAATGTAGCTCCTTCTTCTCCCAGAAACTTGTTGCATCCTTTGTTATGCTAACTCTATGTTGTGTGTTTTGTATGTTAAGTTGGTTGCTTCTCTGTGCTATATCCCTTGCTGTTTATGCTCAGCTCTTGACTGCTCAAAAAACCTTAATGTCAAATAGTATTTATTGAAAGTGGAGCTTTTTGTGGTTTTGTGGTGAAGTATGTGCTGCTTTTGACCAAGGAGGGAATTAATGGGGGGGGGAAAAAAAAAAAAAGCACAAGTTGTCTATTTCTTGAAATTCTAGGCATGAGGCTTTCTTTTAGTTTAATGTCTTATTGGAGGTTGTTATTTTTAAAAATCATAGAAAAGCTTTTCATGCTACAACATATCAAAGTAACTCTTAAAAATATTTTTTTTAATCAGAAAAACTTTTACCACTGCAGTTCTTAAATCTACTGTAAGCTGTGCTGAAGTAATTACCATCTTCCCATCATCAGAGGTTCACAGCTCTCTCCAGTGACCATACCTGTTTGTTACAGACTGGTTGATTGCGCACAAGGGAGAGTGTGAACAGAAATAGCTGCTTTATCCCCCCCCCCCTCCAAAATGCTTTAGGGTATAATGAGCTACCGTAAGGTATTAAAGGTAGCTGCAATGCAGAACAAAACACCACCACCCCCAGATGCCTGGGACTGATTGCGAGATGGCCTGAAAGGCCCAGAAAACTTTGCACATATACTTGCCATGTAAAATGAAATTTTTAAGTATTTGGCTGATAATGTAACTTGGCTAGCTAGTGCTGTGGGCAGGTGCTCTCCGTATGTCGTTGTAGGCTGTCTGAGGTTTGAAAGGCATCTACCAGGTTCTCTAGACCTCAGTAATATGTTCCTAAGAACAAGTATATATTTTTATTTCTTGACCATACCTGATAGGCAGTCCAGTCAACTTGTTGCAAAGCAGTTTTGTTCTGGGAATGAGGCCATGCTTTAGTAATTCACCACTAAGAGGCCATCGGGGTTTTCTGCAGAAATCTAGGTGATAACAAGTAAGATTTACTTTCGAGGTGAGTCTTTCTGGGATGTGCGTTTGAAACCTTCAAGACTTTTCAAAAAACTGACCCATGTAGTTAGGAAATGTCTTAATTACTATTTTAATTAAGTAATTGCTCAGACAGAGGAAAGCAGAAAGCCAAGGACAGTGATCTCGTTAAAGAAAATTATAAACCTAATGTTGCATATTGCTACGTAAACGTTTGCAGTGAAGGCTACGTAGCTCTGAATGTGTTCAGACCTTAAGACCGCCCTCATCAAAATAGGCTGTTTTTAATAGTGGAAATGAGATTAAATATCAGATCCTGCATGAAATATTGCAGATCCGTATATGCAGCAATTTGAACCTTAAACTTTCTGGTCCTCAAGTTGTAAGATAAAATCACTAGGTGGGATGGTTGCTAGGCTCAGAGGACTTCCCCCTCTGAGGCTATGGCACTATAATTATTATTATTAATTATTACTACTATTCCACCTGATCAATGGATTTACATCCAAACCAGCTGGGCCTTCAGGGCTTGGGGCTGCCCTCGTGGCTTGTTCCCAGCACCCTCCCGCTAGCAGTCTGCTCCACACATCCCGCTCCTCTCGTTAGTTATCTGGCTGATTTGCCAGGTGTGCAGCATTTCTTACTCTAGAGGTCACTGTGATGTTAGGAATGGAAGCGGCGCATATCCGATTCTTTTTCCCTGATGTTCCAGAGTGAACTCTGAATTACACTCCTTCCAATGTAAGATGGGAGAGAAATCTCATACTGGGGAAGTGCACTTGTAAAAGCACAACAGCCAATATGGGAAGCTCAGAGGGTGTTAAAGAAAACAATCATTGAGGCTCTTTGTCGCAGGGAAGTTATGAATGCGCTAGTAGTAATTTTCTGAAGCCATAGACAATAACATAATGTGAGTGGGTGATGGAAGAAATTATATAGGGTGAAATTTAGAGAGCTGACAGCAGCCTATGCATCACTTAAGCCCTATTTTTGAGGGCTTAATTGCAGCTTAAATAGCAGGCAGGCCTTGCGCTCATCTTCTGCGTAGAAACAAACTCCATCTAGAATGAGCACCGTGAGCAGAACGTGGGAAGCGTAACCTGATCCGCCTTGGGGAAGGTTGTTCTGTGCTGACAGCAGATGTGAGCAGTGCAGATTTATGTTGTAGTGTGCGCTCCGTGAAGGTCTAGTGCTGTGTTTCACCATGGGGTGCACTGATGTTAGTGCAGAGAGATGCCGTGAGAGTATCAATCTTCAAACAAATGGGGAAACTGAGTGATAAGCACACGTTCTGGTAGTACACTCCACTTGTGAGTTACACGGTTAATAATACTAAAAGCCATCCCACTTACAAGCACCTCAGAGGCATTTATATTATTTGGGGGTGGCTTTTTTCCAAATATTCAGGCTTAGGGGTACAAATGCTTTAAAAAGTAAATCTTGTGCTTACGTGGCTGTCTAAGAGGAATCAAAATTGGATGGTTGCATGTGTCTTTGCTACAAAATGGTTGCAAGCTAAGGGAGGAGAAAGAGCTCTCTGCAACTTCTCTGAAGAATATCAAGCTCATAGAACACTTTGCGTAGTGAATATTAAACACTTGAAGTTTTTCAGTCAATTACGAGAATGTTTTTTTTTTTTTTTTTTAAAAAAAAAAAAAAATGTGGTGGGTAGAATTAAAGATGAACCCGTTGAACTTTTCCTTATCTCTACCTGCTTAGATTTCTTGTAATGTTTAACTTTTTCATTGCACTTCCTGGACTTAGGATTCTTAGTTCTGAGATAATCAATATTGCCTTGTAATGTGTGTTGATGCATGCGTCTGATAGGTATTTTTAACTTTATAATTCTAACAGGTGTTAGTTTTGTAAAACTAGAAGAGGTAAACTGAAGAAAAGTAGGGTCTCCTGATAGCTATTTTGAAAGCAGAAATAGAGATGAAATATTAGAACTTTTCAAGTAGCGTTTTTCAAAACAAAAACACTTGACAAATTTAACTGTGGTTTTTTTTTTTTTTTTAATTGAGAAGTAACCTGCAAATCACTGCTGTTCTCTGGAAACAGATCTGTTGTTCAGATGTCTGCTAAATAGTCTGCATGAATTTTATTCTGGTTCTGGGTGTGTTCACAAACCATTCACAAATTGTCTACTTTTATCATTCATAGTGTGTGATTGGGCATGTGGTATATTTTCTGCTCTCTGATTTAATGACTGAAACATTTTGACAGGGAATAGCAAATGGTGAATGACAACTAGTAAACAACATGCAACTTGGGGCATTTGCAATGCTTTCGAGAATATTAACAATCCAAAGAACGTTGCTGAAGACGGGGTAGTCTGACCCCTATGAATTTTAATGATTCACATCTCACCTGTTTAGTTACGGATGTATTTAAGTCAGTTTGTCGTCGTTTGTGCAGCTCTCTCAAATTTGTACGCAAAATCATTGACGATGAATCACGCGTCTTTCACTCAGTTTAAGCCTTATGTTATTTGTAAATAAAGTGTAATTCTGAAACTTGGCAACAGGGGAGCAAATTCTGTGATTTCCCTATCAGAACAGTGAATGAGAATAGCACACCTCTCTCCTCTAGAAGGAGTGTTGACTCTGAGGTGGGTACCGTATCCTCACTCTGAGATATAAACATGGTTCCTGCACCTTAGCATTAGAAGGTGTCTCCATGAGGTCTGAAACTTAGTTATGGTTACTTAAAGATATCCTGCTGCTTTTCTCCCATTATAAGAATTAGCCTAGGTTTTATTCAATGAGCCTCAGTCTTGGTTCCGATGCAGAACCCATTGAGTTCCTTCCCTACTTTAGCTTCCTGCTTAAAATACAAATCTGTTCCAGTCCGGAAGGTTTTGAAATGATGGAGGGAATGATTCTCACAGAGCATACGTGAAAGTCTTTTTGCAGCAGCAACCTGGGGTCTATGGGCTGTGTAAATCTGTGTAAATGATTAAGATTTTGTAACACTGCAGGCAAAATTCTTTCCCTTGATCCATGCTGTAGATATCTTCTACTCTTTCTGCACGTATGGTACTTTCGTTGACATCAGTGGCAATTCCACACACTGAATAAGGAAGAAATATTTGCATTATGGATAAAGTGCCTTATATGGACAGTTGTTAATGTCCTCTCACTCAGGCAAAGCTCCTGCGCCGACTTTGGTTTTGCTGGTGAGCTGCCCGCTGGATTAGGATCCTTCTTTTTGAAGAGTTGGTAAACGGCATGTTAAAGGCACGGGTCAGCAATGATAGCCATACAATTTTTCTTGCTTTCCCACCACAAAGCTATCATCTACATTAAGACACTGCAGTTTTTTTAGAAGATTAATAGTTCTCCACTGGTAACAGATTTTCCACTAGCAGAAAGCAGCGCATCCACTGATGAGTTTATCATTTGAACTTTGAATCCAGTCGGGAAGTTGAGACATAAACTCTTCCATGATGGTGATTTGTGGTATATTTCCAGTTTTTCAGGGTCAGGTTATTAACCAGTGTGGTGGTGATATAAGCACAAGCCAGAGAGAACATGAATCAGAGGAAGTGTCTGACAAAGACCTCACTGTGCAGACAGTTTTCCTGGGAGGTTGTGGAAGTCTGATGTGTGTCATGACACTCCAGGTGTCAGGTTTGGAAATACCCCGAGTATTAATAGCCTGAGTGCATGTGTATACACACTTTTTTTTGTGCTCATAGGATTTTGTTTTGTAGCCTGTATATGGAAAGATTTTTATTTTGCTTGAAGATATACAGTTCTTACTGTTTTTCTTTCTTCTTTTTTATATTTTTGTCCTCTATTCATTTGAGAAGGGGAAAAAAACGGCAACCAGAAACTGACTCAACCATATGTTTTGGAAAGCTTAGAGCTTTACACAGGAGTCGTCTTCATATTTTATTTGTAACAAAGCTCTGTGTTCCTGTTAAAATGAAGGTATTAAAAGAGCATGATGATGTGCAAATTCTGATTACTTTACATTTTTAGTACTGAGGATGACAGGGCCAATATTCTGGGGTAAAACCTGTGGTATAAAGGATAAATGTTATTTGAGCTATGCAACCACTGGAAATCATGTCCTGTAGAAAATTCTGATGTTTGGACAAGTTTGCCCTGAACTGGAATAAAAGTGGAAATCTTCTATGGACAAGGAGCTTCAAAGAGCAATGCAGGGCAGAAATATTTAATCTTTTGTTCAGAACTAGATTAATATGCTGTTTTGGAGTATGTAGTGGGAACTGTAGTTCAGCTGTCTCTTTTCGGGTATTGAACTTTAGGGGTTAGACTTTTGCAGCTCAGTGTAGCTCATAGGATGCTCTCAGTTTTATTGTTTTCACAAAATGGTAAACCCAGAAAAGAAATCAGAAAGTACTTCCTGTGGCAAATTAACTTTTTAAAATGCCCCCCCCCCGCCATTGCCCCACACCATTACAAACTACTCTAACAAAAACTCCCAGGCATTCATATGTATGATATGGAATTCAACCCCTTGTTTAAAAGGTACATTTGGAGTTACAGGCTGCAAGTTCTCTCTGTGCCATAACGATCTGCTCAGCCTTACTTTCTCTGAAAAATATCCACCTGCATTCAAAATGATGCAGTTTCCCACTCCTGTAGTGACTCCTATTCAAGTAACCTGATGCAAATTGAAGACTTGAGGGTGATTCATATGAAGCTATACAAGGTTTGTAAACCAGAGGTCTGTAGACTAGGTAAATAGTGTGTGAGAGTCAAGTGATAGTTGGGTTGGACTTGGGGGAAGAAACACTTCTCCTCCGTTTCAGTTGATTAAGCCTTCCCGAGGGTCAGAAAGTGAAGCCTTTAGTCACAAGTTTGACAGTGACCTGTCTCTCTCCACTTTTGCGCTGTCCTTCCTCCTTGAGGTAGAAGGTAGTTGCCATATGGGAGCTATCGTCACGTGTGTGTTTGCCACCGAGCACAGCACGCCCGTACACGAGCACTAGCTGTCTAGCTAAAATGTGCACAACAAACTCTGCAGGCTGCATGTGCTTTATTTTACCCTTTGTAAAATGTGGGAGACCGAAGCACTGGGAGAAGAGGCTCCTTTTCACTAGCGTCCTCTGAACGCTTTGCTTTAGCTACTAGATGATGCAGCAACTTCTGTTTGTGTCTCATGAAGTTGTAGATGGCAGTAAGGAGGAGGAAGCTTGGAGAACGTCTGGTGTATAAATTAAAAATGAGTAATTGGAGAAGATCCCCACTTCTCTAGAAGCAATTCACAGATTAGATAAGAGGCCTTGGAAAACTAAGGAGATGATAGAGTTTCTAACTTTGCATTTCCCTATTGCTTCAAATGAAACCCTGTTAGAAACAGCTAGTGTGATTCTCAATTGATGCAAATTGTCATATGCTTTTAGATTTAAATTACATCTGGGGTAGATCAGCCAAATGTTAACTCTACCCTAGATTGTGATAACCGTCAGCCCAGAATGGAAACTTTAGTGCTACTTTTATAGACAAATTTATTTTAATGTATTATCAGGATGAGCATATTTCCATATATCGTGTATCTGAAAAAAGTCTTCATTACTAGAAGACAGTAATGAAGACCAAATTAAAGTAATACATGTAGCCACATCATCGCTCCTCAGCGAAGTTAGACGAAATTTGAATCCAAGTCAAAGGTTGGTAAGTGGTGATCTAGGGCCAGATGCTCTGAGCCAGAGTTTCTTCAACTTCTTGAATCCAAGGAGGAGAAAGACATTGCATTTTTCAAGGGGTGAAAAGACTCTTACAGAACTGGGAACATAGTTACATGATTCAGATTTAAACAGAATTATTCTCTATTGTGATATTGTGGTTTTTTTTTTTTTTTTTTTTTCAAAAAATGTTTAGCAAATGAGTTATTGGCCACTCTAACCTAGATTCTCATCTACTCTAAATCCTTCCAAAATCACAAATCTGGAACTTAATAGTTTCTCTTAATTGGAGATTGGAATAATTTTGAATAATCCAATGCTGAAATAACACTTTTTGAAAGAGATATATGGATTTTGAGTTATGTTGAAAGAATTATCTTAATATTGGATCTGAAGCCTAGCTGTATTGGATCTTGGTACCTGAATTGTGCAACGATGCAAAATCATGAGGCAGGGGAGTTTTTCCTCTCTCTGGTTTTGCTTTTCTGTTGTGTGTTTGCTTTATAAGGTAGGATAAAAAGAGAGTTCGGAAGAGAGTTAAAGAGGAAGGGAAATACTTCCCAATGACTATGAATTAACCATCAGTCTGTAGAAGATAAGATCTTATAGACTGTAGATCTGCTTCTGACCTAATTGAAGCTAATTTTGGAGCAGTCAGTGGCAAAATACATTGCTTTCAGAGAAGGATTTCGACTGAGCTCGTGCGAGAGTGAAACACCTTTGAAATTCCTAGATATTTGCTACTGAGGGACTCATTTTGGGAAAGAAGTTATCTGGGAAAGAAAACTGGATTCCAGATTATTTTCCAAATTCACAACAACTTTCTTCCATGTTTCTAGATTTACAGAATTCCATAATCAAACAGGGTAGACTCGTGTGAGTAATTAAAGGTTATAAACCTGAACCCCTGTAATACAGACACCAATATAAATAAACTCAGCAATGAGGGATTATGTCATGTTAAGCTGTGTATGTATTGATCCATTAAAAATTTATTAAAAGGGCTCCACTCAAAAATATCAGACTTGAAATGCGACATTATTTGGTTAAAATTCTCACGTCCCTAATGAAAAGCATCCTTTCTCTGATATTAAAACCATATGCTAACAAAGCTTAGCAAACTATACAACTACTATGCATTTGTTTCATTACTTACATTTTTCTCAATATAAACGATATAAATCACTATTCATCCTATTGCTATTTACGTTTTGCTGTTTCCTATCATCTGTTTCACATTAGCCTTGCCACAGTGCAGTGTTTGAATTGCGGCCGTGGCTGGAGACTGTTTAGCAACAACTGTTTCCACTGGAGTTAAAGCATATGAAAGTGTGTGGGTGGGGGTTTTTTTTTGTTTGTTTGTTTTAAACTGAAGTTAGGATTCTAAATAGTTTGTTCTGCCAAATTTTCAGCTTGGAGATCCCTTTTAGTTGGCATTGCCCTTCTGAAAAGATGACGGCAATTTGTTGGGGATCAAGCCTAGGGGGAAGAATATGTAACAGGGAACCGGCTTGAAGATTACGTGAATTAAAAACTCCCAGTAAATGTGAATTCTTTACATTTTGGTGCCTTAGAGGTCCTGTTCTCATGCTTTCCGGTCCTAAAATGAAAGGGTTTTTAAATGTGAAAGCCAAGGTTTTCACACAATAATGTGGTTCCAAGAGGAGTTTCAAGAAGTCATTAATAATGTAAAGCCTGTTTTAAAATTGGGAAGCTGACCAAATGGTGGGCCAACATACTTGCATATGTTGGTGAAGATCCCATTCCAGGGAAGGAAATAAGCCAAAATTTACATCGCCTGGCCATCTGTCCCAGTAAGGAGTCTGTGTTATGTTCCAGGTTAAGTGAATCTAAAGGAGGTAAGAGCTCTCTCTGGACATATTTAGTAAGACTATTCAGAAAGATGACTGTCAGTAGATCATCCAAAATTTCAGGTGAAAAATGAAACCAGCTGAATTGAATGCAAGTACACTGTGCATTTAAAAATTCAGAAATATTTAGTCTTGCTCACCTCCTCCTCACTCTTCTTTTTAAACACTGAGGACTGCTGCTGCTTTTAGAGAAGTTTCATCAGATTGCTGCTGCTGTAGGTAACAGGTTTCTCTGTGTTTTGTAAAAGCTTATGTTTGTGTTCGCTGGATTAAGACATCCAGTGGCGGCAACTGGCCCTAGCAGTGCTGAAAGCAAAGGAATTCTACTGGTGTACACCAGGATGTATGGGGCTGGATATATAAAATTCACGCTCAGTATAAGCATATTGTCAATTCTGTGTGAAAGGGAAGAGGAAGTAAAAACTAGCACCGTGCAAAACATCGTTCCCTTCTTCCCATTTCTGTTTTCTTCTGCTGTTCTCAGCAGATCATCATTTTCTCTGTCGTGGATGAGAGAGACAAGTACTGTTCACACCAAAACCTGGCAATAAATCTCTTGTAGTAACAGTACTTGCTTATGTGGTTGCTTCTAGCTCCTTTTCTGGGTACGCTTTTAGTGTAGGTGCCAAAACCATTTATCTGAGGAGTGAGAATTTGAATGAGACACATGCTTAGAGGCAAGTACAGAGCCTTTAAATCACAAGCTTTGTACTCTTATTTGTTTTTTTCATATTAGCACCAACACTGGTGCTAATACGAACATACATCTTTCAGTGTTTCCTGACTTTTCATTAGGAGAGGGTGTTTTTAGGTACTTAGGGCTTTTAATCGTTCCAATCATTTTGGCTGAAACTAGAAGATATACTCAATCTCAAATGAACAAGAGCTTAACACCATTCACTAAAGTGCTAACACCGGTAGGGAAAGGACTGGATTTGCTAAGCCTGCCTTGCCAGCTGATAGCATCAAGCTGAGAGTTACTCGAATGTACAATCCACACGACGGAACACAAAAACACCACTGCTTGACCTGTGACCAGCAAGAGGAGGAGATGCCCCTCACTTTGAGAACGTTAAATGCCTGCTAGATGAATCTCTTGTTATATATAACAGCATCTGTGCTTGTTGAAGACCATGAGATACCTGACGAGAATGCTTTGTCAGCCTGTGCTGCCCAGGACCCAACCTGAGAGAAGTTGCACCACGTGCACCTAATGCCCCTGGAGGTTAGTCCCTTGTGCACTGGGTGCTCAGCCTCCCCTCTCTGCTGCCGAGGCAGCTCTGCTGGCCCGTGGGGGTTTTCTGCAGGACTCTGGCCTCCTGGGAAGGGTGAGTAAGAGGCTGTGCCTTCTGCCACCAGGCAGCAAAGTGCTCTGTTTTCAAGGCTGCCTCATAATTTGTGTGTGTGTGTGTATGTGTGTTTAGAAAGTAATTATCCTAAAAATGGAAAGGAACAAAGAGAATTTTTCCCCTTTTAGTCCCCTTGCATCTCAGTTTTGCATCTGTAAAATGAGAACAATACACTCTTGCTCATAAAAGTGAAGATTCATGTTATATTCCTCATGAATCATGCAAATAGTGTGTCGTGTCCCACTTCTAGCAAAGCATACAAGGGAACAAACAATGCTATTGTCAGAGCACAGCCTCAACAAAGGAGGAGAAAGGCTGAGAGATTTTTTTTTCTGAGTGAAGAAGCCTAAAGCTCTCAGTAGTTGCTCATTTTGTGAATATTTTTCCTCCCTCGTCTCTGAATGAAGCAATAGCTGCTCAGAGAAGATGGTGTATCACAGAAGTACAAAGTTTAAATTCATGACCGTAGGAGGATGGAATTGAGGCAGCCATAATTCATGTATTTCTGTACTTTTTGAGTATTAATTAAAATGAAGTCTGCAAATCTTTCCCACTGATTTCAGGCCCCAGGATATGCCTGAATGAAAATGTGTAGTGCAATAGGTATTGCTTGAGTTGGGAGATCCCCTTGCTGATAGGGACTATTTTTATCTAGTCTCCTACCATCTATTGCCAAGGCCTGCTCTTGGCTAGGTCCCTGCTCACGTCTGACCCGGTATTTGCAGACTGTTCATATGACCAGCCCCCCCGGTCCCAGCCAGTGACCACACTGGCACCAGAAGTCATTTGCTTGAGCTGCCCATCTCAACTGAGATTCGTGGGTATCAGAAGAGAATTGTGCAGCCGAAATGAAAGCACAGGGAAAGAGAGGAGGATCTAGGATCACTATAGTCGCATGATTGTTTTGGCCTCCCAATGAGCCTTATTATAGTTTCATAGGGTAGGAAGGGCTCTTCTGGCTCGTCAGATTTGGTCCTTTGCTCTCTCAGGCTCTTGCATTGCATAATCCGTTTCATAAACGTGATGATTTAAGAAGCTTAAAGGTGAGTTCCCAGATGCTTTGCCTGGCTGGTGTTGAAATATTTTAGTTTGATTTTTCCCTCTTGCGAATACTCTGCTCACACAATGGAAAATTTTGACAGTGTAGATATCCTTCAGTCTGCTCAGGTAAGGCTGTTCCCATTGTGCTGATGTGAAGGCCACAGATGAAAAGAGGTGGTATGACTCAGTGCTTATTAAAAGGTATTAAAACACTTTATCTTTTATCCTTACAAGCATAATGTGAAGAAGGCTGTGGGTGGCTATAACACTGGTGTCTCATTTTTCTCTGTATTTCTGTTGCGCAATAAACATTACTGCACTGTAGAAGAGTAGGAGATTTTATTTAGTTGGAGTTGTAATAGTGCTTGCTCCCCTCAAATTTCATCTGTTTTTTTTTTCCCTTTGTTCCTCTGGTGATGGGCATCACCTGTTCATCTTCTGCAGGGTTTTGAACTCTTATTATGATTATCTCTTGCTACTCTTATCTCCTGTGCACAATTTCTATTCCCATTGTTTTAGATTAAATTAGTCCAAACCCATTCCCTAGCCTTAGCAAATTTAAGCTTCAATGTAAGAAAAGATTCCTAATTTTTAATATGGGTACTGGGACCTTGGTGAGCTTCTGAAAAGCTGTGACCTTGATTTTTTTGTACAATCTTTGTGGATGTTTTTGCTTTTTCTACTCTTCCCTTCACTTTCTTATCTACCCAAGACAAATAGTTCATGGTTAGCACCTTGGTTTTGTAGCTCATAAAAATTGACCTTGCCTTGCAGTTTTTTCCCAAGCAAATCTTTCTTAGACTAACCTAAATCAGGACCGAGTCCTATAGCACTGGGGTCTTACAACTGCATAACAGAGCAAATGCCTTTTTCTATTTAGACTGCTCCTTTTCTCCCTGGACCTCCAAAATTCATAATGTGTTAAATAAAACTTGGCTCAAAATGAAGAGGTTTGACTTCTGTTCATTGAACTTTTTCATAAGAATTTTCTTATGCCAAATGCCTAAGAAATAATTCAGAAACAAAACAAAAAGACCTGATCTATTGTTTTAAACTATTAGATTAAAATATACAAAGTCTTTTCTCCAAAATTATTTTTCTTTCTTCTATTAAACCTCTGAGGGCACACAGTGAATGTGATGTGAATTTGCAAATTATTTCGGTTGACAAATAAGTTCTTCCTTTGAATAAAATACTTGCCTGAAAAATATTTGCGTGGCTCCAGCAATACAGCATATGGGCCTGTGTAATTTCTCTCTATAGGATGTGTTTAACCTTGGGTGACAGGCATACTGTCAGTGCTTAATAATCCTCAGTGGAGAATGTGTCAGGAATAATGTTTTGTTTCTCGGGATCTCAACTCGTTCTATATTTACCTATAACGCAGCCTTACATGAAGGAGATGGGAATTTGCCCGCAAGGCATCCAAGATAGAGATTTCTCATGTAGCTACAAGGTCCTTTTCGTGCTCTCCAAATGACCAGCCACGAAACATACCTACAAGGGAGAACTGTACCACAGAAATTGTCTTCCAACCTCGGGCCACCATCAGCTGAGCAATATGCCTGCTCTTTATTGCTGATCTGGGCTTCTTTCAAAGCGCTGTATTGCCTCCTTGTTGCTTGTTTCCTTCCCATAGACCTGCGTGTGTGCTGAAGGGGTGAGGGGAAATGATATAACATTTGGTAGTAAATTGGGGAAATGACCACAGGATTCCATATCCCTTAGGAACATTTCTACTGTGCTGCATGTTGGATGCATATTTAAGGCATAAGTCCAGCCCTACTTCAGAGTATGCTAATGTATTAATTTTAATGGCTGAAGAAATGGATAGTAGTTGGGTAGCTGAAATAATACTACAAGATGTAATAATGAAAAATAAATTAATTTTAAATGGTTTGCAGACATACAAAAGGTTTATTCACTGCATATAACAGGCTCAGTAAAATAATATCCTGTAATGTGCTGAACTCTTCATGCTTTTCATGAAGCTGCATCTAACTGCACTACTCAGAGCTGACTAATTCTTTCACTGCCTGCCTTTGAGAGAAATAGCATTTCAAGAGATGACTAACACTCTAAGTAGTCATAAATTCTTAATTAATTCAAAATGAAAATTAAACATCTCTACTGTATATATGAACCTGAATACTGTACAGAATATGTAGAGTCAGGTCATTCATTTTGAAATGAATATTAGTTAATACTAAATGTTTAAAAAACCCTTAAAATATTAGTAATACCCAAACTGCTTATTAATATAAATGGTATTTATTGTTATATATACATTAACATATAAGGTTTTATTTATATTTATTCTGCATGATAATAGTTCAGCTCTGTCATATCTCTTATGTCCTGAACATCAAGTATGAGTTGACAGTCATATCAATGTGAATGATCCAGTACTACTTTTTTAAAGAATATGTATTTGAACAGTGTTTGTTTTTGGTTTGCTTTAATTAAAGGAGAGGTAGAATTGTCTGTATATCATTCTGCAAGTAGATCTACCCCTCAACAATTTGTAGGGAGCTGAATTAAGGCTTTTTTAGGGTAAAGCTTGCTTTATTCTGCACGACACAAATTCTACCTAATGAGTCCCACAGGCTTCACATGAGGTCCCACCGTCTCCTTTTGCTTCAGGTGTGGCTGTGAGAGAGATCAAAATAACCCAGATTAAGAGGCATATGTTCACGCCGGGTCAGCTTGATACCGTGCCCCCTTGGCCCTTAGGGATGCGGTGGATGCAGGGAGCTGCTGGGAGGGAGGAGACTGTCCCTTGGTAGCAGCAGGTTGTTAGAGTAGCCAGGAAATCTGGCTATTCAACCTGTGCCAGGAAATCACATCCTCACCCTCTGGTACACCATTTAAGCCCAGGGTTGTTTGTTAGTCACATATCCTGCCTCTCTATCCACTTACATTGGCTTATCTGCCACTCGCACTAAGAAAGAAGGAATTGAGCCGTTGATGGCAGATGGCTCTTAGCCAACTCCAAATAAAAGGCAAACCTTCTCCACTGAGGATCAAGCTGCGGTGCTACGCTGTGCTTTGAGGTTGCCATGTGGACCTGGTGTTGGATATGCTATGTCAGTTAAGATTGTTTTAGCTGGAAGGTCTGTGGTTTGGTGTTTGATGTCTACAGTATAGACAAGACATAAAAATACCAGCCAGATTCAAGGATATCCTGCTAGAAGTTGGTATCTAGCCTCTAGTTTCAGTGTTGCTCAGCTCTTCCAAAAGGTCAATTATGGCTACTAGAATTTTTTTTTGCAGAGTAAAACAATGTTAATATCCAAAATGTGTTCATATCTTGCTCCAGGCTTTAAATGAAATTCTTTCTTGTTTCTGTTGATTCTAGGCATATACTGTATTATCAAACTAAACTTTATTTATGGATTTGATGCACTGCACTGTGTATGCATGTTCTTAAATGCATTCCAGAGCTGCTGCTTCCTCTGTAAAATTATTCTTGATGAGCTCCAGGAATCAGACTCTTAATGATTATTTCACCAGGGAAGAAGTCTGTGAATTCAGTATTATGATGTGGTGAGCTCCTCAGGTGGATGATATACATTGACTCTCAGGGCTCTCATCCAAGGAGACACCAAAGATTTTCCAAAAAATGTGCACTAGTTCTATTAAGTACAAATTAAAATGGAATTAACCCTTTATGCTTCATCAAGCCAAGAGATGCTACTTATCTCATTGTGGCTAAACCTTTACCACAACAGCTGTGACGTATTTGCCTTAAAAGATGTTCAGTTCCTGATCTAACTAATCTTTTTTTGAACCTAGTTTACTGTTTTATATGTGCACCAGATGAAATATCTTACAATTTTATTGGAGCAATGACAAATTTAGCTTAGAAGAGAGTTGACCATGGGTTTGCACGGAAATATGGTTTCAGTTGGCCTTCTCTTGGTGTAAGGTTTTGTTTCACATGGGTCGTGGTAGCAAAAGTGCTAAGCTGTGACAGTAGTCTGCAGTGGTTTACCTGTATGTAATGGTTTGATTGCCAGTTGAGATCTTAGATCTGCATTAATGTTCTGGAGAGACCTTCCATGCAAAACTAGTGCTGGTTAGTGCAATCAAAGCTTTGTTATTGGTTTCATCTTTTCATTATGTGGACTCCTAAAACAGACCATTTTGTGCTGAATGTGAGCCTGACAGAAGTTTTTCTGTGTATGTGTTTGTGTATACTTTTTTTTTCTTACTTCTCTTTGATGTAGTTTGTAGGCATGAGATTTTGAACACTTTGCATGCTCAGTTGTTTTGTACTCTGAGGAAGGTGAGGTTGACCTGCAAAATTATTAGGATTGAGCATATGACACTCTACAATATAGACAAAACTTGGGTCACCCTCTCCAGTACACTTAAAAGCATTAATTTAAGTTCTGAAGTCACATTAACTCTCTCTACTGTTCCTTAGTCTTGTTGGAGCTGGAGGCAGAGCATGAGAACATAATGAGGGTTCTTCTGTCGATCCCAGCTGCTCCCCTTCGGACCGAATGTGAGAAATGCTTAATACCTCACAGGAGACAGTTATAATAGATGACTGAAACATTGCAAGAGAGTGAGCATATCAAGGAATTCACCTTTGCACAAGGACAGCAAATTCAGCAGCTAGTATACCTAATTGTTACTCCTTGGATTGCTCGCCTGGTGAAAGTATCCAGCCAGATTTGGGCTCATTCATCATTTCAGTAGCACTTAGGCTCTTTCAGTCACTAAGATGGACTTAAACACTGTGCAAGGGCAATGGTACCTTCCTTCTAGGAGTGACTTTATTGATCTGAAATCTTCTCTATTTTTACATTCAGAAGAATGGCTACAAAAACAAAGATATCATGGATACTTGGGTAAATATAAATGCACGCTTGAATGTATAGGCCAGAACCATTGATGGGACCTCTTGGTATCCACTTCTGAGGAAAATTCATCTGAAACAGTCCTATGTGCCTTTGATCTGCAGTTTTGCGTCAAAGAGATAAATAATGAATTTTGGGAGAGACTCTGTGGGCATTCTGCGTGCCTGCAGACTGTGGAAGGAAACAGTATCTTTGAAGGAAGCTGTGGTTTTGCTATAAATCGTGTTATGATGTGTGAGTGAGTAAATTAGTTCATTAATTCATTCATAATATAGAGTAGTGAAAAATGTCATGAAATTCAACAGAAACCTGCTGTAACAAACTGACAGATTGGTGACAGTGGCGAGTGCTAGAAAAAAATGGAGTATGTGAAGCCCAGGAAGTGGCTAGCCTCTCTAGATGAGAATAAAGAAACCACATGGAGAATCAGCTCATAAGAATTTCAAAGGTCCTGTGGAGACATGCTCTAAAATATTCCTTTTGAAGATCTGGAACTAAACCCAAAGCCTACTCAGGCACTTTAAAGCACAAGGAGGTTACATTCATTTTAAAATCCATCCCTTTAGTGCCCCTGAGCATCTCATTGAGCTTCTGTTTCTCTCTCTTAGTCCTCTTCCTTTTTACTGGAACCTAGAATTACTTGCGTCTCAGGCAGCAGTCGCCAAAATTAGATTCCCTGATCCCTTGTGGTAACTGGAGGAGAGTGGTTTTCCTAAAATTCAGCTTCTAATGAGCTGAGGAGGAGAATCTAGCCTGTGCAGGGGCTTTACCACCTATTTATTGCATGCAGGGCTATAGAGAAAGCAGCAGCTGTCAGACTGCCAGCCAGAAGACAGTATAATTCTTTCCAAGCCCCAGACCAATTTTTGTTCATCTCTGGAATTGGTTGTTCCTGCCTCTTGCATTCAGTCTCTTAGGATGAAGACAGCTGAATTTAAAACTATAATTTCAATGCAGTTCTAGCTTCTATGCTGGTAATCAGGACACAATGTACTGCTGAGCATGCACGTTGCATTATGCAACTCATTCAGGCTGTAATTATCCCTGGTGCCCCTCCTGTTGTAGCAGAGCAGCTACAGACACTTACGTGACCATTCCAGGCTGTGCAGCTCCCACTGCCTGTTAACTGCTGAGATAACAACTTATGCTGGTGGTGGTAGGCTGGAATTCAGGGATATAATGTTTTTTCTAAAAATCAAGTCAGTGTTTTGTCTAGATTCTGGTAAATATGTGAAATATCCAATATTTAGAGCTCTAAAGCAGGATTTGTACTAAATGCTAAAATGTTTCAAACCTTCCACTCGCTCGTGTTTCCTCTGAAGAGGCTGGTATAGGTGGTAATGCTGTTTGAAACGTAAAATGGCTTGAATACCTCTTCAGTTTGGGGGTTGTTCAGAGGTCAGCTGAGTGATGGATTAAAAGAAGAAAAGCATTATATTGACTATAATTGTATACTAGTAGCAGGGAAAAGGAAGTACAGGAGGGATGGCCAAAACAACTTAATTGACCCTCGGGGAGGTCCCATGCACAGTACCAAGCAGCAAGTCTTGTGAAAAGATCAGTCTTTTGGGGGCAAAAGACCAGAGGTACCACACTGGGACCTTCCTCCTCCTGACTCTACCCTGGTGCGCTTATCCTGCCCTTTGCTGTCCTCCTGGATTTCAGCCAAGATCATCTGCCTATTTTCCTGGAAGGAAAAAAAGGGAAAAAAAAAAAAAAAAAAGACGTCCTTTGAAGACCATCCAGAAGTGCTGACGTCAGTGGAGGCCTTGCTTTCCTTGAGGGGCTTTGGATCAGCTCTTTACCGTGTAGGTATGATATATAGGGCCTCCTGTAACACTTGGGGATGGGCGAAGTACTAGTAGGCAAAAATGCAGACTTGCATATGCTTAGGCTCAGACATACTCGGAATTACTTTTTTCAGGATTTGGAAATATTCAACATTATTGATTTTCATTTTTTCCTCCTGAATTTCCAAATTGCAGAATAGGGGCCATTGCCAATATTTTAGACAGTGCTGCTACAAGAGATTGTTCTCAGTTTCTTACTGTGTTTTTTTTTTGTTTTTGTTTTGTTTTTTTTCCCCCTCCCCCTCCTGAGAGAACACAGTTCCCAGCCAGGAATACTCTTTTCTAGGAGCCAGTAAGTTGTTGCTTTATGCCTGAAGGCGTTTGCTCATTGACATCAGACACTATTTTTCATTCAGTGCACACCTCCCCATAGCAGAGCAATGCGATAGGCCCTCCACAAGCGCCGGATTTCTGATATTTTCAGCTGCAAACATTGGGGATGGATTTTAAACCATCAATGTTTAGAATGAGTACGTTCAGATCTTGGACGAGGGGGGTTGCACTCGCTAAACAAATTATAACACAACCCTAATATTCAGACTGAGATATTTCTCTCAGACCCTGAGACCCGTAACCTTAGATTAGATTCTGCTTTCATTTATATATTTTCTGCATATGCATTTGTTTGCACCGTTTACGTCTACACTGTAGGTACCAGCTAATTCTCTACTGGATGCAATTGAAACTAGTATATGAGCCAGTGTGTTCTCAGTGAGCCTTTCACCTTTTTCATACTTACCTAAGCAATTTTGCATCATGAACATCAAGAACAGTTCCATCAGTGTGGTATTAGGAGTAAATTTAGCATGGAACAATTCTTACATTATTATTATTTTTTTTGAAAAATAACCTAAGCACAGTGTTATTAGTCTTGTGACAGAGCTAAAAACGCTTTTCAAGTTTGTACTTTTGCCCTGTGTTTTATAACCAAAATATCTCAAGGGTAGAAAGGAGAAAAGTAATTTAACAGAAATTTTGAGTGCAGTGAAGCCTTATTAAAAGAGAAGTGGTATTGCAGTGGTTATTAACCCAAACCTATCTGCTTCAATGGAGAAATAATTATTTTAAGGTAACAACATATTAATCAAATGATTGCACCATTGATTTGTGATAAACACCATTAAAATGCTACTGTAAAATTGTTAAGTGACAGGAGAAAACAGAAAGCATTAAAACCTATTGAAAGAGGTATATTTCTCTACTTTAGAAATAATTGCATTCCAGGATCAGGCTTTGTGCAGAGTTGCTAGTGTTTCATTGATTCATATAATTTCTTGACATGAATTTCATGCAAATATAGTTGTTGAGCTGTAATCAGTGGTACTTCACTGATGCAGGAAAGGTGAGTTCCTTCCATTTCCACCCCAGGCATGTAGTCCCCACAGGGTTAAAATCAAAGTGTACAGCCGCAGGGATTTCTAAAATAAGCAAGACGAAAGAAGACGACAACCTAGACTCAACTGTGTTGCTCTGAATATTTAGAAGGGGAAAAGGTAATGTAAGTCTGACTAACTGAAGCATTGCTACCTTAAAATAATAATAAAAAAGCCCCTATCGAAACCAAACCTGCAAAGCATGTGTACCTATGAACCCAGCAAGGACTCCCACTCCACATGCTCCTCCTGTGGGTATAATTATGGTATTTGACTTTTAAATCTCTACATGTTCCAGCAAGATGATGATTGGAATAATAATAATTGAAAAGTCTGATGTTACCTAGCAATGATGCAGTTTATGTTTTACCAGTGTGTTCTAACGTTATGCCTAATAAAGGATGACAAGACTTGCTTTAAATCTTAATCCATCAGCAACTCTATAATCTACTCGGGTGAGCTGTATTTTCCTTCTTGCAAAGATAAATAGCATAAAAATTGAATCATTCTGAGAAACTTTGAAGCACTGTTGTGGGAACAATCATAATCTATGTTGGTTTGCTTTTGTCCTGGCCCAGATTCAAAAAATGGTTCTTCACTGTGAATTTTCAGGAGTTCTTAATTAAGGAGTGGTCTGTATTTGAATAGGGAGGTCCCCTTTTTCCTCTCTGTCTGGAGAGGGAGGTGCAGGTCAGGGACAAGGGGACCAGCTGTGGCTTCCGCAGACACTTTTGAGCTCTTTGTGTGCTGATGGCCTGGTGTGAGGTACAATATGTTTGTGCTTCATCCCCATTCCTTGCTATTTAAGTAATAAGCTTTTCTGGCAAGGACTACCCCCTCACACGTGGTAATGCAAGGTGAAAGTGTACCAGCAGCCAGAGCTTCGTAAATGATGGTCACTTATTTCTAGTTGATGGTTTCAAGTTACTAAATGAATAGGAAAAATGATTTCTACCTGGAAAAGTTCACTGCCTACACGGAGATGCGACTTCAGACTTCAGAGCAGAGCACACAGCGTTGAATACTGCTGCCTTGCAGCAGATGGGGGAGTGGGAAAGCAGGGAAGAGGGACAACGTGCTGACACAGGGACAGGTGTGGTGCTCCCTGAGGAGCCCTTGCTCCTCCAGCAGAAATGAGGGGTTCAGGTGCCCTGGGCCTCTCCTCGCTGGTAGTGGCAGTAGTATGAAACTTGGTTTTGTGCACAGAGATGTCTACTCGCTGCCTACCAGTCTGAGCACAGGGCATACGTCTGCCTTCGTTCCTTCTGAATGTCATTGCACTGGCTGGAAAACCTTGAAGAACAGTATGGAAACTGCAGAGCCTGTTAAATCTGTGCTTAGTCATCAATGCTGCTATTCCTTAAATTGAAGCTATAGATAGTACCTTTGCCTGTCACTGAAGTGTCCTAGGCACTGTAGAGCCCCAAAATCTGCTACTGGTGCTCAGAGCAAGATTCAATTTTAGAGATGTGTACGAAAGACTAAATATTAGCCAAACCTCACCCTTGAAATACCTGTGCTTATTTGCCCTTCCAGTACACTGAGAGGTGGTGTGAGTTCAGCCTGCTAAGTGAATGCAGCCTTATGCTTTCAGATGGCTTTACACTAGTCTGAACGCGATTAGAAGGTATCACATCAGCTTTCTGAGGCTTGTAAGTTTAAGTGCAGTAGGTGAGTTACCGGGACATGATACTGCAAATAAAGTCCTTTGTGTAGATGTTTGTTAAAAAATAATATATTTTTTTTCATGCTGTAAGGACAGATCCGGGATTAGGAGTTTAATACCTATGGAATCTGAGTCATTAGACACCTTTATCTCAATTTTCATTTCTGTGCTTCTGTCAGAGTGAAGCTGGTCAAAACTTTTTGGCTAAAAGACATGTATAAACATTTCAAATTTGCTTGAATCTCCTAGGGTCAGGGGAGGAGGAAGAGGGAAGCTTTTCCTATTTAAAAAGTATAGATCAGGATTTTATACTTGAATTGTCCTTAAAAAAAAAAAAAAAAAAAAAAAAAAAAAAAATTGTGTTTCTGGTGTGCACTTTTAAGCTTAGGTTCTTTATCTGACATCTTTCCATTTTCCTGAAAGTGGCTGCCTTTCAGAGATCAAAGGATCTACAAAGCCCTGAGGATGCTTTGCGTTGTACCTGTGGTTGTGTATAGTTATTGGAGCTGATTGGTTAAAGTGAGTAGTTTATACCATTATGTGGTAACTGAGAACGTGATCCAACAATCTGAAATATGTCAACATTTTTAAGAAAAAAAATGTTAAATTCAATGAGATTTCTAACTGTGGAGCAACAACTGAAGTCACATACTTAGCCTATTTAATTTTCTTGTATTTTCAGAACAGTTCTCCCTTCTTGAACACATCCATAAAAAAACTACTTGTTCTCTCTTCCCCATTTCAATATGTGCCTTTAATTTTTAATCTATTCTACGATGACTCACTTCTAAATTGGAAAAAGACATTATTGTGTGTATTTATTTCATTCCTTTGGTGGATTTTGAAGCCTCAATAAGAGCTACATTCGTGCTTCTAATAGCTACAGAATGTTTCCCTCTTATTGTTAATCTATTGTGGCTTGAGCAGTCATTCTTTACATTCACTACCACCATCCTTCTTTGTCATTCTGTCCTGGATACAAGTTGGCTTATTCAATTATTCCTATTCCAATTTGAGTATTTTCTTCTGTATAGTCAAGACAAGCTGACCAGCAGATGGGAAATAGTTATGACTTCGAAATAGGCTTTTCCCTTTCTTTCTTCAGCACCCACGCCAGCAAGGCTGTAACTAAAGGAGTGTAAAATCCTCCAAGAATTTCCACATTTGTTGCTGATAAAAACTTTGATATTTGTCATTTGCAGGTATTTATGTTTCCCCATGGCAACATAAACCTCCTGGTCACGGAACACCTATGGATGTCCTTCGGAAACTGCCTGTCCTTCAAAATGGCTATAGACTCTGCATTTGCACAACTTTCAGCACCGTTTCCTGGAGTTTTCAAGTAGGTCTGCTTGATTTCTTTTTTTTTTTTTCCTTTCAATCTTCTGAAGTCATAAAATCACTTACCCTGCATGTTTTTTTCATGCCTTATAATAAAATGCATGGGCACTCTTAGAATTACGTATCTTAAAGAATGACTTAAGCTGTATTTAATAAGGTGTTTATTGAACAGTGTGTTAGCCAAATGCTGAAAGATGATTTAAAAAAGCTTGTTGTTTGTTGGCCAAGGAATTAGTACATTATGCTGTTGAACCTCAGTAAGTTTTTAATCAACACTGTTTAATATATGGTAACCATAATGTGTGGTTAATATAGTTGTGTTAAGCTGCTGGAATTCATGGTGCTTGGAGGCCTGTGAGGGATATGAGACTGGAAATGTGATGTTCATGGTGCAGAGCATTTGACGAGGCATTGGAAATGTGTGGAGACGTCACTAAACACTATCTACAATGTAGGAGTAGGCTGGTCAGCTTGGAAAAGTACAAATCAGCTCCGAAGTAGGACTCAACTGTGCATAAGATCTGGCACAAATGTTAGCTATATATTTTGTAGGAATAGCTCCAATGGGGAGATGCTGCTGGTCTTTATTTTCTTGGAAGAGTCATGTGATAGTGAGGATCTGCTGAGAGCTCCATATCAGGCTACACTTTGTATCTCATTTTAGCAGACAAGCAATTTTTAGGACATGAGCAAAAGATTAGGTTGCCTAATTAACACTAGTAACAGTATATCTGCTTTGCTCTGTTATGAACAGTGGAGTAATGTAAGTTTGGAAAGATACATTCTTAACATTCATATAAGATGCATCCAAATTTGAATTATAGCATGGCAAAATGAACAGGAAGGTGTGATTGGTATCACTTGGACACAATGTGGTATTTTCTCAAACACTGAAGTGCTTCAGGATCCTTGCTTTGACTGTAAAAGATGATTTGAGCGTATGAACTCTTATGTATACTGACTTTAAATGAAACCAGACCTCATAGTGTTTGGAGGCCAGATTTGCAAGGGAATTCAGATGTCTTTATTGTAATTTTCAAGAATACATAACTAGCCAAGATGCTTGCTTCTGCTGATTTCAAATAATATCCTTCAAAATTATTCTTGCTGTTCTACTTAGGTTTTATTCTACCTACTACGCAATTTTATTACTTTGGCCAAATTTCTTCCCAGTGTAAGTAAATACTTGACACCCTTGTACTGAGGAAAGATCTGGCCTTTTGCTCTCCGTGTTCAGAAAGAGGAAGAAACCTCAGACTACCTATTTGGTGTTTCTTACCTCTTTAATCTGTGTGTGTTAAGATGCACAGACACTCTAAGATACTTAAAAGTCCTAGTTACTCTGTGTTTGTCAGCTTTGAATTGTCTTTACTATTAGCTTCTAAGTGATCTAAGTCTTTCTATAACTGACTGGAGGGTTCCTCGTTTACTGTTCATCAGGCTTTAATACCATCAATTCACAAGCGTTTTTAAAATTTGTTTCCTCTTCTAATGTTTCTTGTATTCCGGGCCAGGTTCCTCTTTCTGTCCTACCTTGTGCAACACTGCAGATATTTACTGCTGACCTTGAGCTGGCGTTCTTTCAATTAAAAGAAACTCTGGTTCTTGTTAGGCCGTTGTACAATTAAGTGATGTATGACTGTTCCAGACATGAAGCTTTCTGGCATCCTCTGCCTCCGTGCTTCTGATGTCTGAGAGAGAGGCAAAACGATGTTCTTCTAGCAACAGCCAGGCGCTGCTGTCCTGGCGGGGTACTGCTGGCTTGTTTCTAGCACCCTTCTTGGGCTGGCCACTCCCTGCTCCCTACGTTGGCTCAGGCTGTCAAAGCATAGGTTATCGGCCCTCTTCTGACTTCAGGGATTTTAGATTTTTGATGTTGGATGTCAGTTGGCCCAGAGAGGTGGCTCTGCACAGCGGGTTCTTACGTTCTCAGTTGAACTGCTCAAAGTACTTGATCAACAGTGGAAGAGAGAATTTCTGTCTGCTGGGTAGTCTTGCTGCTGGGAAACACGGGACTGTTCAACGGCTTTAAGTTCCCGGGCTTTTACTGGCCTTGCTATCAACGCAACTGTGAGCATAGGAAAACTGTTGAAGACCAGGGCACTTGTTTTCCAAGAACTAGACTGGCATCTTTATTAAGCTGCCAAGCAGCTGCAATTGCTTCTGGACTAAGCTCGTCTCAGGTTGTAAGTGATGCTGTTATCTAGTTGAGCAAAGCGAACAGGGGCGAGCAATGAACACAGGTAAACAGAATTCGCTTGTTTTGTGTCGCTTGGCTACTTTCAACCCATATTTCCCTGCCTTTCTTCATTGCTTCTGTGTCTTAATAAGATTCAGTAATCTCTTCTGGAAAAGAAAGCTCTCCTTAGGAGCACAAACCTCTACTAAACTTTTGGCAACAAGATTTTACTCCCTCCCTCCCTGTCTGCGTTCTGTAAATGTTAATGGGATATAAGATCTTACTAATTCTAGAAAAACAAAAGCAAGACTGGGGAAGGAGGATTCAGCGAGAGATCAGTAGTTTTTATTCACTGTAAAAATGGATGTGCTGTAAAAACAGATCACAAGCTGTTGGGCACGGTACAAGGGCATCTGGGTGGAACAGAGAGGACACTGTGAACTGGGTCCTTCTGCACGTGATAGGAAGAAGAGCTCTTCTGGAGGGCGGAGATCAGCCTAGTGAGGCTGAGGTTGGTCATTTTGACTACACTACCGAGTGCCTTAGTGGTCTCTTCTGGCTTAAGCTCCATGAAATTGTAGCAGGCTGCAGATAAATGGTGAATTGGGATAAATGCTTTTTCTGCCATCAGTCTGGGCAGCATCTGAATTCTTGTCTTGTTGCAGTGTTACTGTTAATTGAAGGTGTTAGGAATAAGAGATGTTACAGATACTAAAAAAGAGACAAGGCCTTGCTCCACAGAGCTCATGGTTTATATTAAGGACTGAAGTCAACAAGGGGTCATGGCAGGAGAGAGGGTAAGAACAGCTGAGGATGGTAAAGCAGGAAAATGAACAAAATGAGCAGAAATGCAGAACTGACAGCTCTTTCATTGCTTAATCAATGGGGTAGCAGTGATTTATGTGTGCTATCCTGGAAGAGGGCAAGTGCTTCCATGGTTTTTCTTAATTTAGTTAGCATTACTTTTCAAACAGCTAACCTGCAGTCTCCCAACATCTGGCAAAATGCATAATAATTAGAAATAATACCAGAATAAATATTTTATACCAGTTTAATGTTTGTACTTCTAGTAAAACTTCACCAGCAATGAAAAATCTGGTCAAATTTTTCCTAAGCAAAGCAAAAAAAAAAAAAAAAAAAAAAAAAAAAATACATTTTTTCAAATAGTTCCCAGAACAGTTCATCTGTAGGAAAGATGTATAGTAAGCCAAGCTGCAAATAGTGGCATTGTCCACTAATTCTTAAGTGAGCACAGTTTGTTGACAACCTTCTGATTAAACTTTCTGTCTTCCTCCCTTTCAGCCCAATTTAAATCAAAACATCGACAGAAACAATTTCTGTGAGGAAAATGGAAAAGTTCATAGGGTACTTGAAGTTGCATAGCCTTTCCATTAATGTGTCTGGGTATTCCTTCAATTTATATATTTATCTTGCCCCTGAGGTGTCACGTGAATAACTTTTATACGGCATTCCTGCTAGACTACTTGCATATTGTGAAGATGCAATATTCCAAGTAGGACCAAGTTTCACATAGCAATTTGCTATGACCAGGTTCACTATTGCAATTTTACACACATCAGGTACTGTCAAAATAAACATGTATCCACTTAGAGAAAAGCTGCTCTGGGGATGAGCAGAGCTCTGCAGGTAGAGTCTCAGGAGAGCTGTGTCTCCAGCGCTGGCAAAGAGCTTTTCTTTGACCTTCAGCTATCTCTGCTTCCATTTTCACTCCCACCTTTCTCTGCTATTTTGGGCAGATATATTGGTACTAGGACTCTCTGCTTGTACTTACACCCACAGTGCAGTCCTGCTCTCTTCAGCCTTTCCTGTGACCTCTTGGCATGATAGTAATGGAAACAGTAAAAACTCACACCTCTCCATCCCGCCGGGCTACAGGGCTGTTAATAAGCTGCATCCGTTGACACATCAGCGTCCCTGAGAGATATAAGCCAGCACCCCCAGGGTGCAAAGAAACATGCTCCTGCTGCTGTTATCACCTCCAGGCCAGGGTGTGTAGAACACAAATGCAGCAGCACCGCGGGAATTAAACCTCACACCTTTCAAAGAGGAGTCTGTCCTGTTTAGGAGCACAGACCAGCACCAGGAGGACAACATGTGAAGTGATTTACCTCCTTGAAAGCAAGGCATTTATTAAAAATAGTTAGGGCTACACCTGATAAAAACAAAACCACTGGTAGCTCTGTGCTTGGCAGCTGACACCTACGTTTGTCCAGCCTGGAGCAGCCCTGCGTGGAGCGGGTGCAGACCCTCTGCGTGACAGTGGCCCTGAAGGGACGTGCTCTCGTGCTCTTGGAGGCCAGCTGCTGGGAGCAGGACTGCGTAAGATGAAGTGCAAGCCAGGAGCAGGAGTAAGACAGACCTCTGTTGATTTTGGTGCCTGCTTCCCTGTCTCTGACCAGACTTTCACAAGGGAACAGATTTCTTCTTTTTCAGTCCATCTTCTGTACTGCGAGAAAAAGGCATCGTACACTGCTGCTGACAGGGTTGCAGAGCGGAAAAATACTCACTTTCCAAACAAGCTAAGGGTTTCAAAGAGACAGGACAAGGACATGCAGTTAGCGAAGTATTTAGTTACCTCCTTGTTGGTAACGGTGGGTATGGTACAGTCACTAGGCCGAGTAGCGCTCTCAGTCATGCAGGAGTATCTCTACCAGAAGCAACAGGGTTACTCCAGATTTATGTCAGTGTCCCCAGGAGCTTACAGTTATTTTTCAATCATCCTTTGAGAAAGAGCACTGCGATGCCACAGAGCTCATAAAGGGGATAAAATGTAAATATTATTGAAGCTTAACACAGCACAGACGTCAATGTGATATTAAAGGAGTTTTTATCAGCAGCCTCTTGAAAGATTTATATCTGTTTATCAATGCCTTTGCTAAATTAAATACATAAAATCTTTACTTGAGACATAACAAAAAGTCGTGAACAATATCAGTATTCAGACAGTATTAGTGACATTCAGCATGACAAACTGCGTAGGAAGCTAGTTGTCAAAGCGCTGTGATAGTGAAAATGGCTCCGTTCACAGTACAAAGATGTTACTTATCTCTCTCAAAGTCTGAAAGGCTGTTTTTTTTTTTTTAAAAAAAAAAACTTATATATTTTGCATTTACATTAGAGGCCCTATTTACATTAGAGGCATCAGCATACCAGTTAAGTGATAGATGTTTGCTGTTGCTACTCTGCCTAGGATACGTGGAAGCCATCCAATCTTCCCCCTCCACCTCCCAAGAAAAAACTAAAATCTAAGCAACTGTAGCTCTGCATTTTTTTTAACGTGATGACACACCGTGGAGCACCAAGTATTTTTTTTTTTTTTTGAGAGAGAAAACTGAAAACACAGATAATGAATTCAATTTTTTTTTTTTAGATTTACTACAAAGGACTTAAGGTCATTGAAACATGGAAGCACACTCTCTCTGGCTCTCCAGGAGTCCAAACCTGAATATGCACTTCTGTTTTATCTTAAAGTAGCTGTAATAAAGAGAAAGCGTGGGCAGCCTTTTGAGATAAAATTTAATAGAAGCAACAGACCCATAAAAGCTTAGCTTTTGTTTACTTTAGTGCACTTCAAGATTAGAAAGCTTCCAAAAGCACAGGAACCAATATAGTAGGTTATGGAAGGGCTCCAGTTGTTTGTGTTCTGTTGATTTTAATGGGAGATTGATATCTTAGCATCTTTGTGCGTCAGGACTAGGGTGCTACAAGACGTGTGCCCTGTCAAACAAGTGCAGTGGATGCTGCACAGGGGCAGGTCCATCCCCGAGCCTAGGTGTCCGTGCGGTGCCGGGGGAAGGGAGGAGACATGGCTAGCAGCGTTCGGCATGTCTGTGGTGGACCCTGAGCTGGATCTGGGCCTGGACTCCCTTCCCATGGGGGCTTGAGAGTCAAGTGACTTGATGCCCGAAGTGAGTTAGGGATAAGCCTAAAAATAATAGGGTGAGAGGTCTGGTTTCCTTGTGGGCATGAAGGTTGTCTCCATGCCAGAGTTAGGGCAGGAGAAAATATAGGCACAGATGTGGCTCCAAATTGCAATTCAGGAGTGTTATTTGAAGTTTCAGTGTGCAACATGACTGTAACCAAGTTCCCCGTAAAGTCTCTC
This sequence comes from Rhea pennata, assembly GCF_028389875.1. Taxonomy (NCBI): domain Eukaryota; kingdom Metazoa; phylum Chordata; class Aves; order Rheiformes; family Rheidae; genus Rhea; species Rhea pennata. Next base: position 8,531,960 of record NC_084671.1, on the reverse strand, counting down.
TGGGTTGCTAGCATCAACATGGTGATTATTGCATATTCATCCAGTGTTGCTGCTCAGGGTCTGTGGAGCAGGCCCACTGAATCGGAAAGACAGAGACAGAAATAGGGGAAACAGCACTCTGTGCTTTCCCAGCCTGCAGCTGTGACCTTCCTGTTTACTATATGTGTGTGTGTATATATATATATATATATATATATATATATGTATTAACATTTGTTAAAGGAATGAAGCAGCAAATCACCAACAATAACAGCAAAATCAATACCCGCCTCTGCTGCTTTTGTGAGATCTGGAACATGGCCTCAATCTGTCAGACTGAATTACGGAGACTGTAGGTGTCAGCAAGGGCTCAAACAAATAGACCTGCCACGCTGTTCATTGATAAAAGGCTGAGCTCTGCACCGTGGTCGCCTTGTTGCCGTTGCTGCTGCTGCCTCCAAAAGGCACGGAGGGGAACACTATCCTTTCGGAGGAAAGAGAGGTTGTAGAGCAAGGAATGTGTTCACTTGCACTTTACATGCGAGATTGCACTAATCTCAGGAATAAAAAGGGTAAACAGTTTGACATATACAAGGCTCTGGGGCATTTCGTTACTAATGGATGTTAAATCAAATGGCTCCATTTGAATGGAAGGTGATACATCAGCACTGGGAATGCCATCCTAAAATAAACCATTGATCCGCTAGCCCAGAATCCAGTCTTTGACAAAGGTCTATGCATCAGGGAGAGGAACGACCTCTTCCAAACTCATAATTTTCCCAGACAACAGCAAAAGGTTGTATCATTATGAAAAGGAAAGTTCCATCCTGACTCCAGATGGTAATTAGTTTATACCCTGTAGCATGAAGATTAACATCTCTTATCACTTTTAATTTTGCCAGTGGATCTTAAGCTACTGCAATAAGCTGTTGAATCCTTGAGTAATGTACCCTATGATTTTTGTGGTACAAAAAGGAACTAGCGAGGAAGTCATGCATGGCCTTTTTATTGTTCCATTGGCATCTGTGCAAACAGACTAGGCAGGATAGCTACTCGTGTCACTGGAGGAAGAGGGCTGCAGACATCCGTGTTGTCGGGAGTGGCTCCAGAGAAGGCAGAAGTTACCCCCAAAATAAATTAAAGGCACAGAAAAAAGCTTACAATAGAAGCTGAACGTAACTTTATTATTGCAATATAAGAGTGGATCAGACCACCTTTGGTCTTCCTTTCTAAAGATGCTCAATGTCATGAAGGGGAGGACAAGGCCCTTTTGTTAGAAGGGTGCACTGAGGGGTTTGCATGGCACACAGCAACCCACAAAGCAGCACTGGTTGGCTTGGGCTTGGTGCTCTACAAACACCTACCCTGCTCCTGGAGTTGCCTGGTTTGCCTCCTGTTGGGGAGGGCCTCAGCGCCCTGCTTTCCTCCACCTCTTATCCCTGGGCTGGTGCAGGCAGAGCCGGCTCGGTGCCACCTGTATCTGCTGCTCTATGTGTGCCCTGTTTCAGCAAGGCATCGCCCCAAGTATCATACCTGTAGCGGGATAGACAGAACCGCACAACCTATTCCAGAAATCCTCCCAGGTCTCTGCAGGACTTCAGCATCTCAACTCTGCATCTCACCCTTCCTTCCTCCCTTCCTTGGTCTCTCTCTTTTCTTCATTAGCTTCTCTGCCCCCATCTGCTTTTCCAGTGCTCTTATTCTAAGCCTTCATCTTTTAAGAGCATTGTTAAGCCTAATTCAGCCAAGCAACAACCAGCAGCTCCCACAGAGCCTTGTGCAGACCAATACCTCCTGTTTCATCTTTTCTTTTAACTAAATGCTCCATTATTACTTTATTTCAATATGTGCTTTGAGAATATGAATATCACTAGATCCCACATTAAAAAAAAAAAAAAAAGAAAATAAAAAGAAAGAAAGAGGACACAGAAAATACGATCTTGTTCTTCCTCAGCTCTGAGTAGGCAGCAGTTAATTCCACAGGCTGGCTATAAATTGTTTTCAAAAAGGAAAAGCGTTTCCTTTAATCCATAACAACCTTTGCAGCCTTTCCAATTTCATGAACTGTCTTCTCATTCTTGTCCTATATGGGGTTAGAATAGGAAAATTTGAAGGGCTTTCATTGCATCGTTCATTATTTCATATGTCTTTGTCATTCTATATCTATGCAGCAATGAAACATTGTTAATAAGAGAGCAGAAGTCTTTTGTTGAGAAGAGGAGCTGATTGCAATAGACACATAACTAATAATGTGGTTAAGATGGATCCTGGTTTGAACTTAGCTATCACCTGAAAAAGCAGTGAGACGCATACTATTTTCCCTGATGAAAAGTGCTAATGCCATAAAGGAAGTGAAATAAAGAATATCCAGGGGGAAAGAAGAACCCACTTTTTGAGTTTGTATTCACCCCTATACCAAATGTCCCCCCCCTTTTTTTTCAGTCTGTCTTGTTTCAATTCTCAGTGTAGTGGTAGTGCCACATGAAAGCTTCTTCTTGCAATATTCTCATTTTAAAGACATTTATGATAAAGTTTGCTCTTGCAAAGTGCAGAAGTGTTGGTGACTTCATTTATTTAACAGATCCAGACGAGTGTCTGAACTTGTGTGTGACTGAATCAAACCTGAATTTGCAGCCTTTGCTACTGACCTGATTCAGTTTTCCATGAAGTCAGCTGGAATCTTTCCATTTATGTCAGCATGACTGCTTAAAGGCTGTTAGGCTTGTATATGTTTGTACAAACTTGATTTTTAGGTGGCATCATTAGAAATGTAGCTACACAGACCCAGAAGGGAAATCCCAAGCAATAGGTACTCAAAGGAATATGTGACAAAAGAGATCATGCAGTCTCTGAGTGTTTGGATTTTTCACAAAATAGTATGTTGAAAAACTAAGCACCATACTGAGCAGAAATTTGAATGTATAGTTTCTACCTTTAGATTTGAAAATCCTAGCCCAGCTGGAGCTGATGTGGAAGTCAAATTGCACTACTCAAAACCCGACCTGCTACTACTTCAGCGAGATATTAACCTTAACTTCCATGGAGATATTGGCATCTACAGGAGATGAGGATCTAGCAGTTATTCTCAGAAAGGAACTTGGCTAGAAGCTGAAATTTTTGTTGAAAGCTGCATTTAGGAAAAAGGAAGCAAGTTGTTACGAAGTTTTGAGGAAACTGCAGTAGGTAGCAAGAGACCAGGCCAGCACTGGTCAGTGCCTGGAAGTGAGCTGAAGCCTGATTTGCAAAGAAATGAAAGAAAATAGGATTTGGGAAGGTGGGGCTCCCGGATTTGTGGGCACGCAGCCTTGGCAGGTGGGTTGCTGTCAGCCAGCAGCTGAGATGCTCAGTGTGTTTCTACTGTACACTTTCCTGATTTGTTTTGTCACCATAATCAACATCCTTCTGCAAAACAGTTTGATTTCAGTAGTGTTCACTGTTGGGACTTTGTTCTGTCCAGCTCTGTTTCTGAGGTTGCTGCGGTGATACTTTCAGGCAACGTATCCTGCTCAGGCTATAGGAGCTGCGACTGGAGCGCTATTTCAGGCAAACCTAGGGAAGATTTGTGGAGGCAAAAGCAGTTTTGCTTGATCTTACCCTGCTAGTCATTTGCCAAAGTCTTATCAGCCATTATAGTGTCAGCAGAAAGTAAGGCATGTACACAGCCTGTCATCTCATAGATTCGGTAAGGATCAGCTTTGGGAAAGGATTATGCTGAATTTTCTTTTCATCGCTATTTATGAATTTTTTTTGGCTTGGTTATACAATGTGCCAATCTTGTGCTTGCCCAGAGGGAAAATGAACCACAGCGTTTTTCTTGCCAGTTATTTCCTGAATACCTGTGGTAACAGTTTCCAAGGGGCTGTGCAGCTTCTTGTTTCAAAGTATTGCAGCAGCAGTGCTCACGGTGAACTGCAGAGAATTGAAGGAGAGTTAAGTTGCTACAAATTGAAGAGCTAGGAAAATATGACTTCCCTTGCTGGAAAATAAGCCACAACACACAGCAGACTCATTTAAATGAAGCATACAAATATGTAAATGCCAGTGTGGCTGCACGTCTTTTGCAACTGTTTCATGAGTACAGTTTCCATTGGCAAGCCATCTACGTTGCATGAGCCACAATCAATCATTTTTACAAGAGTGTGCAGTTTTGCATGGTGATAGTAAGGCATACCATGTGTCTGTTGTTGCTTCCTACATGGTATTCATATTATCTCAGTAGGTCAAGAAAAATAAACGAAAGCCCTATTCACCATGTACAGCAGTCCAAGTATTTCTCAAGCAAAACTATTTGTCCTGCACATTGGGTAAGCTGGTAAGCAACATGTTATGCAAGCAAGTTGACCATGTGGCAGGCTTACATCTAAGATATGCTAGTGGGCGTTACATTGCATAGCAAAAGGGAACTAAAAAAGGGTGCTCCTTTTTTTTTACCCATGCAGGCTTTTGCAGTCGAGCGGTGCTGTGGTCTGTGGCTCCGTGAATAAATCTGTGGCACAAAGCTTGGGAAAGCTGTGGGTTTACTCTTGCATCTGCTTGATTTAAAGAGGTCACTTCATCTGTTTCCTTCTCTGCCTTTAAGCAGGGAAACTCCTTAGACCAGTCAGTGTGCCACGGGTCATCAGTACCGTTTAATGGGTCCTTGCAAGATTATGGTGTGGTTCCGTTGGGCAAACCTTTCCGTCTCAGGCCTCAAAAAGAGCACCCCGAGAGTTAAGACTGCGCATACTTTACATGTACCTGAGCAGGAGTTGTGCTGCCTGAGTGCTGATAACCAGCAGCAGTGCTGGGGCATCAGTGGAGACAGGTAAGCTAGGTGTCTTCAGCAGAAGCAGAGCAGGAAACGGTGCAATACAAATAACTCACACTAAGTGATACTGGATGCTTGTAAGGCTGAATACTATCATCTCTAACAGCCAGCTATGTGAAGTTGTAAGAAAGACCGCATCATTTGTGCAATTTTATGACAACAGAAACTAATCAATGTTTCACCAGCACAGAGCTGAACTACTTGCAATGTTAACTAGGTGCTTGAAATCCATGGTTCACAGATCTGCACATCCCCTTCAGTCTATAAAAATATAAAGCCAAGAGTACATGAGTTATGAGGTTTTACTGGCAACTCGTTGCTTGAGTGGCTTTTCATGGGTTTCTGCCCTGTCTTGAGCTGCTGTACCTGATGGTGCATTTGGTGCCACTATGTCAGCAGTTAAGTTTCTGCAGAATAATCATATCTATCAAAGGATTGGGTTTTTTCCTTCTTTCTAGTTATTTTAGAAGAAACAAATGGCTTTGCTTGTGGTCCAGCATAATAAAATCCTTGTCACCCAGCAACCGAGCATTTGGCATATAAAGCCCTAGATACAACAGAAGCCAAGGGAGAAAACCTACAAGCAAGCACAGAAGCTCTTGCTCATCTGAGAGTCAGCACAGACTGGAGAGTCACTGAAGCAACTGGCAACTGATGAATGAGGGATCTGGTGCTTGGGACACAGCAGAGCCCCAGCTGTGCTCTCCACTGCCAACCATGTCCTGCCGTATGCTGTAATATTTCAGAGACGGCAGGTAGCTAGAGTTAATATAAGTCAAATAGGAAGTAAACACATGCACGGAAAACCTGAGGAAGGTGTTTTACCAGTTAGAGGTCTTTGGGAGAAGATTTGTTGCTCTGTACAACTGAGAGTGGTTTGAGGTGACAAAGAAGGACAACTGCTTCCTCACTCTGACTCAGTTCTCCCTGCCCAGCATTTGAAAACCACGTTAGATCCTCTTTAATATTATTTGCAAAAGGCTTCTTTTTATTTTGGCATTTGTTTGTTTTCTTTCCTGAGGCTCTACAGGCCTGAATGTGTTTCACAGCCAATTTAGCAAGGTTGGGGATTTAGATGATGTTGAGGATTCCCGTAAACTTTAGCATCGCTGATCACACAGGTAAAGCAAATCACTTCGGGATGGTCCCTCCTGAAACAGCTGCCTGACATGATGATACGGAAACCAAGAGAGTAAGAAAGTGATGAATGGCCTCAGGGCTGCTCCTGGGTGGTGGCTTAGACACAAGAGATGGTGGATATCCTGCTCCCCATACTCTTTCATCTGCCTCTTTTATGAAGCATTCTTTTCTCTGTCTCCCTTAATCACCTTTTCTTCTAGATGATTCCACATACTTGTAATTTTAGCACCATGCATTCACTTTTTCCTCATTTCCCATTTCTCTTTGAAGCTCAGGAGCCTCCTGGTGCCCAGGATGCACTCCTATTAAACACTCCCTAACTGGGCAGCACGTCAAACACCAATCAGCTGGTCTTTCACTTCCCACAGTTTTGCGAGATTAACGGCACTGTGCATCGATTAGGCTGATTTATTGGGAAGGGACATTGGCAGCTCACCTCAGGAGACAGAACCTGGGCTGTGCCTAACAAAATCAGAGTATAGTGCACTATCAGAGCTTGGAAGAGTCAGACTTGGCTGTTGGGGAGGGTATGAAATGCAAGTGGTGAAAAAATTGCTGACATACATGAACTACAAATGTAAGTAAAATGCAGAGTAGAAAAGAGGCTTCTCTGAGAAGAGCCTGTGGTGGGGCTGTATGTACATAATGCCTCCAAGCAAAGGCCTAGCTTGAGCAGCATAAGCTGTGCCACCATTTTTGCAAGTTCCCAGATCCTCCAAATAAAAATAGCTAACAGAAAGGTAGAAGATTTAGACATTAAGTTTTCTGTTTTGTTTTGCAAAAAGGATGTGGTTTCTTGTGCCAGTTCTGGCCATGCTTGGTTTAAGCATTGGGGATATCAAGAGGAGGTAGGGACTTCCTACCTGGTTAATCTTGCATTTGTGGTGCTTGCTGGGTTTTTGTCTTAGAGAACTGAGGAATAGTATGCATCTTCTCATCTGGTTTTCATGCTGAACCAAGACTTCCAGATGGTGGGTTGTTTTTCTTTCTTTCTTTTTTTTTTTTTTTTTTTTTCTTCCCTGAGTGATAGCCCTGCTGTGATGCCAGGACAGCCTCGCAGGTTTTCATATTGCCACATGAGAAGATTTCTGGCAGTTCAAAGCAGATGAAGAACACGCGATGCGAAAAGGCCTTTGTAGCACAGATTCACACTACAATAGTTTTGTGCTCAGCAACAGGTTGTGGTCAAAGAAATATTGCTTCTGCCGGCCTTGCATAATGGAAAGAGGAATCAGCACCCATTAGGTCAGAATGTGTTGTCACTCCACAGCGAAGCAGAAAGGGCTGCACCTCAGAAAACGTTTTCATTAAGCAAAGAAAATTGATACCAGTGCTTGGCTGAACCTAATGCTCTGTTCATGGAGCCAAGTATGGATAATAGCTCATTTTCACTCATTTCTCTTTGGGCAGTCATTTTGATTAGGAAATCTCCACCCTTCATTCTAGACGAACAATTTCAAAAACTTTCTCCCAATATCTGTTGATCTTATGTACACGATAAACGGTTATTTAAAGGACAACATTGCAACATTAGTCAGGGGAAAAAAAGGCTTGTATGGTTGAAATCATAGAATCTATTTTTATTTGAATTTTTTTGCAGGCTGGGGGTGGGGGGAGCATCTGCCATAGCAACTTTTACTAGCAACTGCAATCTCTTTCTTTGTGGACTCTGGAGAAATAGGTAAAGGCCCTTGTTCATCGGTAGCACAGTGCCAGTGATTTGCTCACTATATGTGCACATTCATAACGTAATGTTAGCTACAACAGGGCCCATCTGGCCAGTTGGGTAGCCAGGGTATGGAAGAACTAAGGGTTAAAGGGAATAGGATGGCAACCTGACAGAAGGGATAAGGAAACATCTTTCTAGTGGCATTCTGTGAGGATAACAGAGAGTAATTAATGCTAAGTCTGATTCGTTAACCAGAAATCGTTACTGTAGTTCAGCCTTGCAAATACCGCTATCCCATTACCAAGACGGACTGATAATGATGAAAAAGCGTTGATGGATGGATGGACTCCTGCATGCCATCATCATATCTAACAAATACAGAATGAATGGTGAATCAGGGCTACTCCTATTGCTAGAGGATTATCTCTCTCAATACTTTTCTTGTTATCATTAAACCCCTCTGGGTAGAGAGGGGTGTTTTACCCAATTCCTCTTTTTAGCCTTTCTAATTCTGTGCGTTTTTCCTGCTTGTCCCAAATCTCCTTTGTTTATAGGGATGTAATTAGGAGTAGCCCCTTCTGTCATGCTTATCTCATCAATAAACATCCAGAGTAAACCCTTCAGAAGATGGAGAGCGGAAAACACTTCACTTGTACTCTGTTGTAGGTGGCTTTGGAAAGTCTTGATGCTGTGGGTAACGAAACATAAAAACAGAAGGTCAAATGACTGTGAAAAGCAACTTTGCATGTTACGTGCAATATCGCTTCTTCCCCTTCCCTCATATATTTCATTAACAGATGTGGAGAAGGGGGTTTCTTGTCCTGCCCTCCCCTGGGTCTGTGCAGCCTCCTCACAAATAGTATCCCAAAGGGCTTGGGCTCAGATGGGGGCCCACAGGCAGGGAGGGGGCAGAACTGCCCAGCCATGGCTTGGGGCACCCTCCCTTTCCTGTGGTCAGTGCCTTTTCCTTTCCTGATGAAGCTGAATCAGCTAAAACAGGACCCTTTCATTCTGTTGGCCTTCTCTGGAGGCGTGGGCCCACCTGCTCTCCCACCTCTGCTGGATTGTCCTGTTCTCCAAGGTTGGGTGTGGGGTGAATTGCTCTGTGGACCAGTGTTGCAGCCATCCTGTGATGTAGCATACAGTTAACTGGGGTCCTGCCGTGCTGTGGAAGTTGCTGTCTTCTGGATCAGACTTGATCCAATGAGCATGAATATGAAAGATGAGTATGAAGGTGAAGGAAAGAGATAGGAAGGAGTTGTATTGGTGTCAGGCAGGTATAACCTAGGCTCTGTCATCTCAAAGTAACTGATCTTTGGGCTTGGAGAAGGTGATTTCAAATGTCTCAGCGAATAAATGCCCTAGGATCCTGATTTTTTGGCTTTTTTTCTTGCATTGCAGCTCTCCATCGTTCCCTACTCCAACTATTTATCTGTCTGTGGTTATAAATGGCTCTTTTCACCACAGTAACTGAACACCATGAATAAAATGAGATTTTAAATTCCTATAGGGAACATCTAGCTCACATCTGGGTGCTATATAAATAATGATTCATCTAGGAAGAAGGTGCTATAGAAATATGAGGCTGTTATCATTGATACTTCCATAGTATGTGCACCCAATATTTGGTGTAACTGCGACAAAATTGCTTAACAAGTCCCTTACCACAGAGCTCTAGAACAATTCATCCCCAGACTGCGGCTTTCTCCCCTCCTCATGCATTTATCTACCAGTCTTTTGAAATGCGACTGTACATTACACTGTCTGCTTTATGGTTCTTTTCTACTATCACTCATAAGAAGTGTTATGCTTAGTCATAAAATTGAAGGTAAGAAGAAAAATTAATGCATCCAACACTATTAGGAAGCCTTCATCATGTCAGCACCTATCTGTTCAGCATTTCTTTTAGTTTCTCGTGTGTGACCTGTCATAAACCCAGGCTGCTTAGAAAAGATTTCTCTAGCAGCAAAGATGTCCTTATGTGATGGAATCATTTTGGAGGAGGTGCTTGTTCTCCGTGTCATTTCCTCCTTATTCCCCACAAGGCACAAGTCAGAGTGTGATATGGCAGTATTGGCTAGAGGACTTTACAATGGATTTGGTCCTGGATTGAGGTGCAGAGGACCTAATGTCAGTACTTAGAGGTTCCAGTAATTTTTGTGCAAATATGGCCAAGGTAAGGGCTGTAGTATCTTCCAGGACAGCAATGGATGCTGAAGTGCATAACAGAACTGTGGTATGGATATATCTCTGATAGGCAGCTTGAGAGAGAAACTTTTCCTAGAAATTTAAGACTCTTGTTCCAAGAGAACTAATCCAAAATGAATATGGAGGGTTTTTCTTTGGGTCTAATCTGATTTTGGAGTTTTTTCTTTGGGTCTAATCTGATTTTGGAGTTTTCTTTAAATCCTTAAGATTTATGGAGTTTTTGACAAACCAGGAAATTCTACCAGGTCTTCAGAGATTCTCCTATAAGAAATGTATTCCTAGACTAGATAACCTTGTAGACAAACTTAGTATGAAATGGTATACAGTTGTGGTCAACGACTGGTAAGGTCTTAACGGATCTAGATTGCTCCTAAGCAGAAGGTAGAACTTTGCAGTAAGGTCTGGTCTAAAACATGAGACCTTGCTCTATTTCTAATTTCTCATAACTTTTCCCACCTCCACTATCTTTTGCATGTTTTCTCACCTCATCCTAGAGCTATTTGCACTGGAGAAGATGGCATGGTCTATCTAGCTGTCCTCACTCTGGGGAGCGTTGAAAAAGGAGAGATTGGCCACATGGTGAAAATTCGATTTTCCTTTTTAGGTCTGACAAAAGCAGCTTTCATGGCTGATGTTCCAGCTTTGAAATTCTGATGAAGACAAAGTAGTTTTCTCTAGGCTGACTCAAAAATGTCATGGGGTGAAGGAGGGATAGATGTAGAAGTGTAGAAGACATGATATTTGCTGATCACCTCAGCCCTAGGGCAAGCTGCTATCCTTTTGTGTTTTGGCCCATGTATTACCACACTTTGGTATGTTTTCCGTTGCCTGCAGGAATAACCAAGACCAACAAGTCAGCACCTGGAGGCCTGAACCTTGCCTTAACTATTTAGCATTGTACGATGACTAGGCCATATCTCTAGGCCCCTTTACTCCATCAGATTAACACATCAGGCAAGAACACATACTTAGAGAGAAGTATATCCTGACAGATATAGTCAAACAGCATTTAAATCAAGGGAGAGGACTGTGACATTAATCTACTGTGGTATAACAGGCCATTTAAATGAGTAGGAGGAGAGAGGTGGTACGAGTGAGGATAGATGGTGTGTTTAAGCAGAGAAATGAAATCTGTAGAATGACTTCAGTGGAGATAGTTTTGATTGAAGTCAGGTAGTAATATGAACAAGTGAGAGAGATAAATTCCTTTAAGCTGGAGACACTTCAGGGAAAGAAAGCACGTGCATATCAGAAATCTGTAACCTGCTCAGACCCACCGAGATCAGTGGTCTTGATACAGATAAACTAACAAAATGGAACAAAAGGGCTCCTATTCCTAGTGGAAGTCTAAAAATTGTTTTGGGCCTTCAGCAGAGCAAATCATTTAGTGTGAGTTTGAGTTAGAAGATTAAGGCCAACGAGATTATAAATAAGCGGATTTCTTCAGGGTAGAGGCCAGTTTAGGTTGCCAGTTTTGAAGTAAGATTAAAAAGAGCAAAACAGGTTCACAAGCAGAGGTGAATTACTGGGAGTCTACACAGAAGATAATACTGAAAAAGGGGTGCTGTGACTAATAAAACTGTAGTAGCAACACAAATAAATTCAATAAGAGAATTAAGACATAGAGTGGAGTTAGTACCTTGTTTTGTGCAATCTGTTGTATTTGAAAAGGGCAACTGATGCTAGTTAGTGAAGGGGAATTTCTGGGAAATAAATAAAATCTTGCTTTGGTGTACGTGCTCTGAAGGCCCTGCACAAGGCTGCAAGGAACATGTGGTCTCTTTCTGAGAGGTCTGGCAGAGAATTAATGTGGTGTGCTATCACTTGCAATATACTTACATGTACACACATTGGCCTCAGCTTGGACTCGTGCAGAGTTACCCTCTTGCAGTCACATACCTATCAGTCAATTGGTGCCTCTTGTTTGGCCATGCCTCTTCCAGGTATCGTGCACACTTAGAGAAACAGCAATCTGCATGCAACTTCCTCTTGCAAGGAAAGGTGTCTCTTCTGACCTCCCACTGGAGGCCTCTTTTATGAGATGCTGGTGCTAAGGCTACCAGGAACAGACGCGTATGTTGGATAGTAAAGCAATTTTTGTTCTTGCTAGATAGACTGAGCAGTTTTAACGTGTAGAAAGTCCTTATACCTCTAGATGGTGAGAGGGACAGGCTAGTAGACCACAGACAGAAAGATGAGATGTTCTTTTACCAAAGCAGAGCTCTTTCGGATTACGGAGGCGTTGGTCTGGAGCCTGGCAAACTCGGATGCCCAATAGAGAGGGAAAAGGCTCTTTTCCAGGACACAGTACTTGCTGAAAAGCAAAGGTGCAGGGAGGGGAAAAAAGAAGTCAAGTCTGATCTGACTGTGAGAGTCTGACTAAAGATCATCAGGCTTGCGCAGAGAGATTAATCAGGCTGGAGTGGAGCTCAAGCTACTATTCGCTGCCAAGCTTACACTTTCGTTTCCATCAATCGTCTTCCTCAAATATTAAAACTCTTTTCAGCGGAAAGGCACAAGTGCTTTTCCTCATCAAGGTAGGTGGCTGAGGAAGTTGTATTCTCTGAGACGGACTTGCAGAGCCATCTTTGGGACTCGGGAGTAATCTGACTCCTATAGTATTCTCTGTCAATCTAAGGTTTTTCTTCTGTGCCCTTTTGCTTTCTACAAGAGTTTATACTAATACTAGGGGACTTTTTGCTTTTCTAAATAAGTTGCCACAAGCTGATTTTTTTTCCTTTCTCTTGTTAATCCATGATATGCTGACTTGCTACACATTCTGTTTTCCATACATATTTATTAAACAGTTATCACTTCGCTCTTCTCATTTCTCATTCTTGGTGTGCAAATAGTCATTTAATACAAAAAGTGTTTCTGGCTCCCCAGGTGGCTTAAGTGGGAGAATAACCTTTAAACGAGAAAGCGAACAGATTAACTGTGCTTCTGCAAGGCTAAGGCTTCCCACAACTTTCCCGAAATTATGCCATTTTTTTTAGATCTGACATACAGCTATGAGTTACTAACTATACTTACTCAAGAGGCTTGAAGTGGTGCCTGCCTTTGTCTTCCCAGGACTCTGCAACTCATAGTCGAGGTAAACCATGCTCTTAAAAGGCAAGGGACATGTGGAGCACGAGTAGGTTTGGTAGCTGTGTAGAAAGCTGTGAGAGCACTGAATGCCACTGCCAACTACCAGTGGCATGAGGGGAGATGTAGGAGTGCCAGGCATTTGCCATGCTCTTCTGGAATGGCTAGTTAGCTGGTTCAGATCCAATGCAAAGCATTGGTAAGGAAGTCTGACCTGGTAGGTAAGTATGAATGTTGTACAAGCCTCATCAGAAAGAGCACCAGGACGATTCCTGTTAGACAGAAATGCTAAAAAGCTCTTCATTTTGTTGTGAGGCGACATTTCTGTTAAAATCTTTTCCTTTCAAGCTCAGAATATATCCTGAATTTATACCTGTAAACAACTACTACACCTCAGAAATAATTCCTCTTATCAGACAGATCAACAGAGGAATAGGTTCTTTGACAAAGCACCTTACGAGTGCTTACAATCTTGTTTTGTTTAACAGTTTTTTTAAATAAACTAACACTAAACCCATTACTCTACTATTCTTTGACCTTGTAAGAACTTAGACTATGAAGCTGTTACAGCTGAAGGCAGAGTCTTAGGGAGCTGAGGGAACCACATCTCCAGCTACAGTCCACCAACCCCATTCAGCAGGATTCCTTAAAGCCTCACTCAGCTGGCTTTTTCCCTCACCTATGGCTCTTTCGTTTCTTGTTTCTCTAGTTTGGGGTGTGTGAGGGACTATGCTAGGAGAAAAGCATATCTCAGTAGGTCCGCTGTCTTTATTAAGTTTCTTTCTATAAGGGTTTTACCTAGATACATGTTTTTCTTTTCTTTTCTTTTCTTTCTCTCTCTCTCTCTCTCTTTTTTTTTTTTTTTAACACAGTGGCTGTTTTGTCATGCTGAATAAGTTTTCCTACTCTTCATCTACCATTTGGGAATGTGGGCTAAACCTCAGAACAAAGGATATGATAAAAGACAAGCATAGCACTTTCATTAAAAGGACAGGGAGCTTTTGAAGTACACTCCTGAAGTCAGCAAACAAAAACTAGGCAGCAAAGTGAACCGTCTGTAACAAATGTGCTGCAGAGATGAGACTAAACCCAAATGAAGTATTATGCTTTTTAGTTACTGACCCTGCTCCTGAGTGATGAAAGGGATCCAATGACTTTCTCCTTAGTCAGATCTTTCATTGCCCCTGAGAAAGGGATGCGTTGGTTATATAAATGACAGTTAATTGAAGTACCCCAGCGCCTGGGAAACTCCAGAACAGAGAAACACATGCCTTTGTAGGTGGCGCAGGAGCTATCAATCAGGAAAAGTATAACTTTTTTTTTTTCTTCTAAGCTGCAATTGTGCCTGCCAATATATTTATTCCTGAAATCCTACATCCAGCACCTGGAGGCTCAAAAGTGATGTGCTATATCATTACAAAGCCAACCTCTCGCATCTGAAATGCACAAAGCGCAGTGAAGAAAACCTCATCAAACTAGAGCAACCAGTATTTTGCCTGAAACGGTCTCTACATCCCAGAGAGAGCTCTTCCCCACACTCGTCTTCCAAAGATACAAGACCTACTTTAGAGAGTGACATTTCCTAGGATGGAGGGCAGAGCTGTGAGAACCCTCGGGATATTGGAGTGGCTTCGTATTCCTCTCTTTACCGAGTTTGTTCAACTGTGCTCTATCTACAGTCTATAGGATTAATTAACGTGTGATAGATTAGTGACTCCCAAATAGGAAATCATGTTCTAGCCGCAGGCTGTAGCAGAAGTTCGTAGGGTCTCAGTCTGACGTTGCTTGTGCTGTTAAATCCTGAGTGTAACTCTGCTGAGTCTATCGGACCGGCAAAGTCGACACAAGGAAAATCTGACAGGATATAGCAGAGCACAAAGCCACCCATCACCTCAAAATCCAAATCAAACCACTCTAAAAATACAAATGCACATGCACGCTATATTTTTTTCTCAATCTCTTTGTTTAATGGAATGAAAAGTAGTAAGTTCCCAGTGAAAAGCAGAGCTAAAGATGGATTAAACACAATCTAATAGTATTCTGCAGCTATTCAAAATTACGGTCACACAGTTTATAACTTTGGTATTTGGCAGATCCCGGGGAGCTGTTGCTGTGGCAAGTGCCCCTGAAGTGCACAGGCAACTGCATAATCTCTGCTCTAAAGGGAGAAGTTCACAGGTTGCTGAAGGGAACTGAATTTTACCCTTATTTTCTGAACGGTGTACGTTTTACATGTCTTCCTACAGAAGAACAGGTCGTTGTAAGTCTCCTACGTTTCCTTCTCTGATATTTCGTGCGTGCTTCTCGCTGGGGTGTCTGAATGTCAGCGAGTGAGCGTGAGTAGTCAGACTCCTGTGGATATGCACACGCGCGTATTTTCCCCCACCCCTCTGCTTTATTGTCGTTGCTGCTTTAGCCTTATTTTTAATTCCTCCCTGCAAAACTGTTTTCCCTCTCTTTTGTGCACTGCAAGATCTTTTGTCTCTCTGGTGGCATCAGCCCCAGCCTGCTCTGCGAAGGAGGCCTGAGTCGGCTCTGGCAGACGTATTTCCACGTCGTGCTGCATCCGAGCTCCTGGCTGGCTGCGGGGGCCCCGGCTGGGCAGCCGTGCTGTTATCCTGCATTACTGCAACGCGAGTAGGAAACACAGCTGCTGCTTCTCTACAGAAGTGCAGACATTGATGAGGACATTCACACAAACTATTCAGCCTTTCCTTGCTTTCAAAAGTGGGAATGCTTGCTCTTTGCAAAAGCAGTTTGCAAAGTAATAAAAAAAATACAAACTTGTGATGGCTACCTCTTAAGCTATTCAGTCTAGGTTGTTAAATAGGACAGATTATATTGAGGACTGGAGAAGCTCCGCTGCTTTATGAAAGCAGAATTACCATATCAAAAGAAGGAGCAGTGCTTGTTGCATATAAATATTAGTGTTTTGTTTAAAATCTTATGAAAATGCAACTCTAATTACAAATCCACCCACTGTTAGTATCCCATGAACATAAAAGAGTTGTGGATGAACAATCCTTTGAGATATGTCTTTAAGTGCTGTACTTAACCAAATTGCTTGTAGCAAAATACATTTATACTAAATTTGAAGGTTAGAATCAAACGTGATGTGTTTTTCTGATGAGGGTTTTGATAAGAGGTCACCTCAAGCTACATTAATACTGTGGCTGTGGTCTGCATCACAGCCTATAATTTTGTCTTCCTCAGTAAAATCTCAATACACTTGGGTTTCTATACACCCAATCTTATAACTATATCTCTACGGGAGAGTGGAAACCCATTGACTTCAGCGAGGTACTAACAGGCTTGCCAATGCATGTCTGGTTTTGTTGCATTCATCTTTACATCAGCATATAGTGCTCTGAACATGTAGCAGTTCTTTACCAGCAAAAGCTCCATGCGTCTGTATGTCACTTTTTTCCCCCTCTGTCATAGATCTCAACCTGTTTGTCTGTGCGTTGCAATGATATTATCTCTCTGCACTAGTGTCGCTGCATTCACGGTGCCTTGAACTGATATTTAGCTTGCAGACCACCCAGCTACACTCAGATGAGGTCTTCCATGCTCAGAACTGAGGACATGGAGAGGAAAAATGCTTCACTAGAAAAGCAGTGGATGAGCTATGGCTCATCCAACAGTTTGTGCTTACGGTATCTGATGTCACTGCGCTTCATTTTGCTTGGATCACAGATTCTCCTCTTCCATTTCCTGTTCTCATTTCTTCCTCTTTATGAAGTCAGTCTCAGGGAATTTCTTTCCATCCAGCTTCTTAACATGAAAGGGCTTTTAGCTGAAGAGTGCATATTTAAGGTTCATTTTCCATAAAAATTGCTCAGGATTCTTTGGCAACCTATATCATCTCAAAACAATTGTGCCGGCAAACCTGCTTGTGAGAATAGCTGTAGAAATTTGCATTCTGTCCCAGTTGCTGATACAGACTTCCTTTCTAAGGATGGAAAATTGCTTAGTCTTATCTGTCTCAATTCTCCAACTCTAAGGCAGGAATAATGATGTTTCCTTCCCCCAGTGCTTTCTCTGTATATTTAGATTAGAAGCACAAAAGGGACAATGCCCATTTTATTATGTTCTAGGATAGCTGCTGAGGCACAGAATTGCTTATCTTGATTATTAATATACATTAAAAATAACACTTTCAAATGCAAAGGAAAGCTAGTCAAAAGTTGAACCAAGGTTGATTTTCAGTATTTTCCAAAGTCTAATTTGTATCAAAAGAGGCGGGTTCTTACTTCACAACATAGATATGATCGTGCTGCTTTGCTGCATCATGTAACTGCTGGTGCTAAGTCATTGAGTATATTACACAAGTCCTCAAAGAGTTTTTTCTAGGCCGCTTCCAAAATGATGCGATGTTGTTATAGCCCTGAAGCCTGTAAATAAACAAGATCGTTCTGGTTCATTCAGCATATCTTTTAAAACTTCTCTTACGCTTATTTTGATAGAGGGTTTCACTGTAACTCACGGTTATGGTTGCAGGCTCATCCACTAGGTAGGCTATCGTTCTCTGAGAATTTTTCCATATTGCTTATGTTTCTGTTTTGCTTTGATATTTATATATGCTGAATAGTGAGAACAGCTGGTTGGGAGGCTATATTTCTTTCTGCTGGAAAAAAAAATAAAACAAAGAATTGAAATACCATCATCAGAATGTTCTGTGAACAATCTTTCCACTCTTCTATTCAAAACAGGGTATTTGGTCATCAGAAATTGAACACTTTCCAACGTAAACATGCTTTTTATGTGTGGAAAGGTCCTCTTTGCTATATATACAAAAAAAAAGTCGTTTTCCATCAGAAATACAACATGACCATTTTTCTAAGAGTAAACTCTTCTACAACTGTTTTTGTCAGACGTACTCAGATATGCATAACGTCGTTTTTGCAGATAACACTCTGGGTCACTTAGAATCACTCTGCTGCCAAGTACTGTACATTGAGAGCAGGGATGTGTGATATCTATTTCCTGTGTAGCTTCCAATTACATTTTTGTCTCAAAGTGTATTTGAGATGTTTGTAATTTTAAAAGTGGTCAGCGAGCCTCTTACTCAACGATTCGTGCTCTTAGTTTCTGTATTTTCGGGTGGAGAGCGTTTTGTGTCTGAGGCAGTTCAGATGAGCACTAAATTCTGTTCTGGTTTTGGAAGTTGGACTGGTGGCCACTTACTTGCTTTTGCTCCTGTTAACAATTTGCAGCTTATCTAATTCACCGGGGTTTCAGAGACGGTGGTTTGTTTTTAATAGGCTTTGAGGTATAGGTTCACTGATGTCTGTATAGAATATCTGACTACAATCTGCCAAGCCAAAATTTGTGGTTCAGCTGTCCCTTTTCCCTTTCTACCATAAACAATTCACCACTTTTATGATTTTACCCCTACGCTGACCCTGGGAAAGGAAACGTCTATAGATCACCTTGCAGTTGGAGCCTTGTGCCCAGCAAGGTACTTTTAGTACTAATTACTAAAACTGTTAATTTGGTTGTCAGAGTTTGACAGTTGAGAGATAGCGGCTATAAGTGGCCGTTTCCTCCACCATGGAGAGTTAAGAGCAGGGTTATAAAAGGATGAAAAACAATTTCTAAAGCATTTCCTTCTATTCCTGCTGTAAGATCACAAGATCTTCACAAATGTTCTGTTTCCAAAGGAAGGGTCAGCTCCTATTTGCTGGGTATCCCTGTAGGAGAAAGCGACCCGTGTGTTGAGGGGCTCACTGCGGTTAGGGCAGGTTATTTACTGGGATATTACTTCAGAAACCCTGCACAGTAATTTACAATGGATATATGGTAACGACACAGCAACTCCCTTGAAGAGTAACTGTATGGTTGTCTTGTGGCAATACTACTGCTTTATCTGGTGGTAACATGATAAACAGGACTGCAAGGAAAGAATGCAATTCAGGGCTAACTTGATGCTAGACATTAAATCCTAGGCTGAACATAAATATCTTTGGCCCTGCAGAGTGCTTAGCAGAAACATGAATGTCCATCTAGGTATCCTGATATACTGGATACTGCAGTATTTCATGCTAAAAATCAGTGGCAATTTCCTGTTGCTATGGAAAATAGCATAGGATCCTACCTACAAGCAATTTGTGTTGGGAGGATTTTGGATGTTTTGGATGTTTGTTGGATGTACAATTGCTTCTGCATCTGCCATTGCTTTGGATGTGCTCTGGGAAGGCCAAGAATACGTTTGTTTCCCAATTCCAACTTCTGCATAAATTGATTACCTCCTTCTGTTCCAAGTGTGTTATAATTTACAAACGTGACTTCTATGATTCAGCTCCCAGGTCAACACAGGTATACATCAAAGTCTTCCTGATTGTGCTTGGATTTTTTTTTTTTTTTAACAATTTTACTTTATTTGCTACCTCTCAAACATGGCAATCTTTGAAGTTAAAAGTCTTCTCAAGAACAGTATGTGAGCTTGCTTCAGCATGGTGTTGAACTAGCTCTTGATCATCAGAAAGCCTCTGAAAAGCTTAATTTGACCTTCCTAAAGAATCTGGACATCTTCAAATACTTTAAAGTATCTTAAGTATCTCCTTGTGTTTTTTTTTTTTTTTTTTTTTTTTTTTACAGACAGAAAACATGGAAATCATATGTATTATATAGAAGGCTATGAGTTTTAGTACTTTATTGAGAGACAGAATATTTCACTGGGGTCTATTTCCATTTTTCTGGGCAGACTGTCTCTATAGGTTATTTTCTATGGGTAATTTGTATGCTCTGAGTATATTTGCCTTAGTTTTCCTTGGGTAGCACACTGTTAATGGAGCACAAAGAGGCAAACAAGAAACTCTGTCAGTAGGGCTGCTGCCTGACTCTTCAGCTTTCTGCAGGCAACTTGACCTTCCTGTACAGATGGGAAAAGTATTTACAGGAAAAATATTCCACTCTTGTGGGTTTTTTGTTTTTATACGGCAATATAGATGGGTTTTCTTACAGAAAACCATCAGCTCTGACCTTCAAAATGTGATTTTTGCATGAAAAAGTTTGGTTTTATTTCCCCTGAAAATGCTTCAAGAAAAAAAACATGTAATTTTTCAGTTTCATTTTGGATCCCCTGCTAACTTCTGTCCTGGTGGTTTATGTGAGCATTGCAGATTGTGACAGCTCTCTGCCTCTGTTTCTTCCTCACTTTTAGTACCTTGTCTAACTCCAGGAGTTACCTCTCTGGGGAGGGAAATGTCTCTTCCTCTTCAAAGTAGCATTTCCTCTGAGGCCTGGAGGAGCTGCTATAACTGAAAGTAGTACTATTCTGTGGCTGTCCTCAAGCCTGTGAAGGTTCTTTGCTTCTTCTAGGAAAAAAAAAGGATAGAAAGCTTGATATTTTTCCTTCAGTTATATTCCACTTTGGACATGTATTTATCTGAATATTGGTTCAAAAGTGGAACACAAGATCTCAGAATCAAGCTATTCTGAACAGGAGAGTTCTTGTGAACCTCTGTAAGCTAAAACCATGGTATTTTTCTTAACCTAACCTTGCTATGGAGAATGAAGAGAGACAAGAACCACGTTACATTCCTCTTGCTGCCTCTGGACGTATTGGTGTTTTGCTTTAGCTGCCAGCTTATCTTTGTGAAAAAGCCATACTAATTTTTTTTTTTAACTATGGTTGTTCTTTATTTTATTTTATTTATTTTTTTATAAAGTGTTCTGTCTCTTACTGATAGCTCAGATAACAAAGCCTGGTGGTGCTGTCTATCTCTCTATACATTTTAATACATTTGACCCACTTGTTATATTTTTGGCATCACACCCTGTGCTTTTCAGCAAGACTGTTTTGGAAACAAGCTAATGACACAGGATTTGCCTAGATACCAAGGGACTCATACAGCTGCATGGCATGAGAGCTTTAAGAACACGGAGAGTATCTCTGTACTCTGTTGCTTTAACCGTACACCACAGCAGGGCTGGACCTCTTTAAAAGTCACCAAAGGTCTTGCTAGTTAACTTCCCTTTCATGTAATAGAAGAAAAAGGTTGAATGAGTCATGTGAAGCCAACCATGAGATTAATATAGACAAAGATGTCATATCCTCATGCATGCAGCTGTGAATGGCATATCTGCTTTGCCATCTGCAGATTAAATGGACATAGTGTCTCGGCGGCTGCTGCAGGGCTTGGTATAACTCAGTTATCATCAGGCAGATTTCCTGTTGCCTAATACCCAAACACAATAGTTGTTTAGCGTCAGACTTTGGTTTCTGGAGTAGTTTCAAAACCCGCCAGCCACAGTGTGCAGTTTTATAACAACGCCGCCGTTAACTAATTGCACTCACTCATGGAATTATGGAACCCGAGAGGATAATTTGGTGCATCATGAGCATATCTTCGTGAATTTTTCACAGGCAGTTTATATTTTAGCTGATACTCAGAATGAGAATATTTTCCTGCAGAACTGTTTGCTCTAATTTCTTTCCTCCTGGTAATTTTGGACTTTCTTTTCTAACAATTATGAAAACAACATTCGGTTTAATTACAATATTTACAGAAACGTCTTTTTTCCATATTGCAAGTTTTAACTCTGCATGATACTGAGATGTCAATTAACCTCTATATTTGCAAAGATATATCCGTATCGACCTTTCAGTATCATTCATTTCTTTTGCAAAGTGAGCAGTTGAATGTGAGTGCTTGTTTTATAAAAAGCATTTAAGTATATAAATTATTCTAAGCACACAATTAATCTTGATAGGAAAATACCATAACTGCCTCAAATTGTTCCAGCATTCTGGTCATAGCTGATATCATTGAGTAAGCGCATCTCTATCTAGGTTCTTCATCAGAACTTGTTTGTAAGTTCATTCCAAAAGGCCAAAGCCAGGCGAAAATCTGTGTTTTTCAGTACTAAAATCTTTGATGCAGTCACGTAATTCCCATTTACTTCAGTGAGTCATCCATGTGCACAGAGATGAGAATTCTCCCTTGTTAGAGCTTTAAAGATTTCCATGGGAGTTTGCTTCCTTGAATATTTTATTTTCAGCTTTGTTATGGTAAGATGATTTTTCTGACATTTTGCTGATCACAAAGCAGCTGGCCCCATAAAAAATAAAGCACACACACAAAGAAACAAATGACTGAGTGTCTGGGGGAAAATGTGAGTTCTGTGTCTGAGCTGCAACAGATTGTCATCATTAAAACAAAGCATCAGCAAATGCTGGAATGACGAGCGTGGAAGAGTTGGAACGTTTTCTCTGGTTGAAAGCTGAAAGAAAGGTGGCGCTATCTATTTTTTAATTAGACTGTGGTTCATTTTGGGTGTACCAGCCAGGCTTGATGATTTCTAAGAGTCTAAAGTAGTGGCGGTAAACAAGCAGCAACACTGTACGACACCCGCGGTTTAATCCGGCAGATCTCACCATCCTGTGCTGCAGGTCCAAGTGTATCGTTGCACAGATATGCCGACTGGTGCTGAGCACCGTAAAACACTAAAATACAGATGTTTGCCCATACGTGGGCTTTCTGGCAAGGAGAGTGGAAATACAAATTTAAAACTGTTTGGAAAGAAAACAAAACCCCACATACAGAGAAACAGCCAATTTCTGCAATGACCTGGCTTGCATCCGTAGTATATTTATAGCAGAAAAAGCTCTTGCTCCCTGTTCTGTTTCCCCACCATCCCCTTTGCCGGTTCCTACGAGGAGCCATCTGTAGTTTGGCACGGGAAGGAGACCGTGGACCTGGGTTCCTTGTTGCACCAGCTCCATTACCAGCAGGGGAGAGGGAGCTCCACAGCTCCAAGTCATAAATATCCAAAAGATTTTCCGTATCATGGGAAAAGACCTGCAGCAAAAGAATTGGTCCATGAAAAGCAAAAAGCCCAAGCAACGGTGTTTGCCAGGGAATTAATTTCTTTTCTCTCCCCAGCACCAAGTTTTTTTATAAATGTTTTCTCCTTTGAATTTTCCATTTACTTCCTATTTCTATTAACTTTCTTGATTTATTTGTTTCTTCTTATGTGTATTGTATGAGTCATCATGCTGTTGAGGTGTCTTATTAATGTAAGTGAATAATCTCCTTAAAGTTACTGATGTGTGTCTTTGTTCCCTCCATTTATGGTTGTTTTCTCCCTTATTATTGGAAATTAAAGGCCAGAAGATGGGTTTGGCTTAGCATTTTCTCAGGAATTTTTTTGAGATTTTCCCTTAAAAGCTTTTTAATCAAAATCTGGAACTAAAACCCAAATCACTGCTACATTTTCAAAAGGAATAGGTCAGTGCTTTGGGTTTTTATCAAATGGTATATTTTCAGAAACTAAGAATTGTAACCTCAAATTGAATAAAAATGTTCTTAGGCAGACAGCATCCTGGCTGGTGGCCCAGGCAGCTGCATTGTTCCTCCCCGGGATGGGTTTCTGGGCAGTCAGAAGTGATGCAGGATCTGGAAACCAAGACTTGAGAGCACAATGATGGGACTGAATACGCTGCCGTGCGGTTTTTCAACCCTCATCCTTTTTCAACCGCCTTCCTGTGCTTGTTTTCAATCTATTCCCCTCCTTCCTATTCACTTTTCTTTCCTAATTCTCTTCCCATTTCCCTTGTCTCTCGTCGCTCACTTTGCTGCCCCCTTCTCCTCTTGTTGCCTTCACCATTCTCGTGTCCTTTCCCATTCAGCAATGCACTAATGTGATCCAACACTGGAAAATCCTGCAGGGGCACATTTCCTGCAGAAAGTCAAGAAGCTGAGTTTCAAGGCAGATTCCGTGCGTTATTTCTCCTGCACGAACAAAAGAGCTAGGTCTATACCTCAAAACTTACTCGCAGAGCCCATACGAATTTTAAATTCATAATGGCTCACTGAAGAGGAGTCTTTCAGATCTTGGAGCGGTCTTGTAGACTCTCAGAGCTTGCCGTTTTTTTACAGCTGGCTATCAGAGAGATTTTTTGTTTTTCTTTTTCGTTGACTACTCTTGTGTTTGCTGTATCAGCTGAGGAGGAGAAATGTGAAGAAGTATCTGTCTGATGAAATATTTAGACTTTTAATACCAGTAGCTCACAAGATACATAAACCATAATTTATTTCTGTTTATAGCACTTCTGCTGGAAGTATCCTGCTAATCTACCTAATATATGTAAGAAAATGCAGGCATACCAAGATTTTTTTTATTATGACTATCAATCTTCACTACAACATTACGAAGCAGCAAGAAATGGACTTCCCTAGGAACTAGATGTCCTATTTATTAATGTCAGTGCCTGACTTTATCCGTCAGAGCCCTGCGCACAGCACTTGGCAACCTTTTCAGAAGAAACTCATGTGGGTGACAACGTTCTCCTATGAGGTTTAGTTGCAAGATTTATCACTTCCCCAGATAAAGTCGCTTTAGGTCCTACATATATATGCATTGCTGCCTGCTGGAGCTGGTGCACTCGTAGGCACTATAGGGCCAGCTGGTTCTTGCCAGCAGCCAGGGAAGAATGCAGTCGCCCAGGGCTGATGGAGAAGGACATTTCATAGAACAGCCTTTCCCTCAGGCCTGATTCTCCAGGTAGCATGTTGCAGAGATGAGCCTGGGGACTAAATTTCTCAACCTCCTGAATGTTAAAAATGCTGGACTCAGAGTGACTTAGGACTTATGGCTCCATGATAATATTCCCTCGCATCCCACCTGCAGGCAGGTCCTAGAGGCAATAACTACCTTTCCCTCTCTGTTCGCAGTGGCCAGCACACTCAGAACAGTTGTTTTGTAACCATGCTTGAGCAATGTTTCTCCTAATTACAACTCTTGGTATAAAAATAAAGCATTCTCACCCTGCGACATTGCCTTTTTCTCTGGAGGTGCTTCTCCCCACTTGTTATCTTTGGGTGGATGTGATGTAGCTCTGTCTCCTGCTATGCTATTTCTGGTTGTATTGTTCTGGTGGCATTAGTAAGGCCTATTTGCATGTTCAAACATTATTAGTACATCTGGATCTTTGCAGAATAAAACTTAAAAAAAAAATGGATCTAGCTTCATTTTTCACACTGAATATTATTCTGGTCATCTTTGGGGACCAGGGTTCAGTGGAATAAGAATTAGATCCGTGGTGAAAACCCTCCCATCCTTGTTCTCCAAGCAATTATTTTTATAGTGGTAAGGTGCATTCTAGGTCTGAAAGCTCACCTTTGTCATTAAATATCATCGTCTCTTGTAATACAGCTTAATTGTTGTCTTCTAGGACCATGAAGATGGTGCCTTATTTAAGCACAAAATACACTTCGCGTTCACAAAAATCATTTTTCTTTGTAGTACAGCATGCTGTTGAGTATAATCTGGATTTCTTTGCTTTCATCTGAAATAGGAACTAGTAGTTAACTGATGCTCTGGTAACTCTTTGATGGAAGGCGTCTGGCAAGGGAGCAGGAGCAATCCTAACTCCCAGAAGCTGTCAAGGAGGCAGGGTCAGAAATGGGGTCTACACCCCACACTTTCAATTGACAGTTGCCCCCATGCTCAGTCATGATAGACACAAGCTAAAAATGGAAATGTAAATGGACCCAAAATATAGGAGATGAGCAATAACAGCACCTTAGATTGGCTGAAGTCGGCTACGTGTTTTTTGGTTGCTTGGACATCCTGTGGTTGGCTTTGTTATGCATGATCAAAAAATAAATCCTATTAATACTTTTATTTAAAGTAGACATCCAGATCTGAGTGAGATGGGAAGCCATAACCAGCCAGGTGTGCCCAGGATTACCCACAGCATAAATTATATACACATATCAGAGTCACAAGAATATTAAGTAAGCGCATTTAAATTAATATTATTAAAACAAATGTAAAATTGATTCAGGGTTCTAGAGAGCTTGATTTACCCCAGCTTAACTCCATTGATTTCAGCGGATTTGCTCTCTTTGGTGTAATTCAGAGGAATATTAAGTCCAGGAAGTATAAATGCTAAGACCAAATGAAACGTTTACCATCTCAAGTCTTACTACATTTGAAGCAGAAGAAAATATGTTTATTCTGATTTATTTTACTGTAGGAGGAACAACAGAAGTAATGATTAGCTGTTTGTTCCAGTGAATGGCCCAAATAACTAATAACATGATAATAACACAAACATAAACATGGATTCAGATTGAGGTTGTATTTAAGATATTCTTAAAGGAATAAGCAGAACTCGAGTATTGACCATTTATAGACAAAACTGATTTCAAAACTGTGGGCACTGCTGCGTATTAAGGTATGATCTTGCCAGCACACCCACCTGGAGTCACTTCCTCCCCTCTTTTAAAGTGCTCCTTGCAGTGCTCCATGAGTGAAAAATTAATGGACTTTTTTTTTCTTTTCTTTTTTTTTTTTTTATGAGAAGGAGCACTTCCATTAATGACACTAAGAATAGGATTTACTGTAACTTGGCCTCAGATGGTATTTGTGGTTCCCACACATCCTGTAACAATATGCTTTCTAAACTTAAACGGATATTGCCACATTGACTGTTATAGAAGAGCAGAAGGAAGATGATGAAGCAGCTCCTCTAAGCTAATGTTTTTTTCTGAGGCAAATTTGTTGGCCTTGTGTTCAGTACCTCAGGAAGGGAAAAAAAAGCCCCAGCCTGAAAGTGAGACAGGTTATGAGTGTGTTTCACCAGTGTGTCTGCAGTGAGGTTATTTCCTGCAATTAATTACTGATGTGAAGGGGGTGAAGTAGAAAAGTGTCTTTTTACAGCTGGATTTTCACTCCTGCATGGTAGTTTTCTGAAAAGAACCCAAATGCTGCGTTCAGCTCCACCTTTCCCACTCCTTGGCCAAACCTTTCTTTCTTCTTTTCATGAGTTCCTCCGGTAGCCACCAAACCTCCGGTTCCTCCTCTAGCAACTTTCTACGGCTTATTTTGCGTGCAAGACCCCAGTTGATGCTCCTGGGGCTCAGGCACCAGCTGCTCTTTGGTGATGTTCAGCTGCGGCTGACAATCAGCTGCCTCTGCGCCTTGACCTCTTGCTCGAGGCTGCCCGTAGACCTGTCAATCCTGGGAATATTTTTTGTGATGTCCACTCTTTAAGCAATTAAAGATCTACGTGTAGGCAGCTGTAGCATCTTGCATGGCACTTGAGCCGGTGATCTGGAAGCTAAAACTTCTCTTACCGATTACCACTCTCTGAGTAAGCCAGTCCTGCATAGCACAGATAAATACCAACCATCCATCATCCCCCGTACGGCTCAGGAGTGTAATTTCATGAGCTGCTTGTGTGGGAGAGAAGTGTGAGAAGATGCTGCGTCAGTGTGTGGGCTGCACAAGGGACAAAGAGGTGACTTAAAATTTGTACTGGAAATAGAGAGTGAGTAATAGTGTGCCCACCACAGACCTTTCTTCAGAAGAAATATGCAAATGAAAAATGATTTGAATGATAGATTTAGCTACCAACTGAAAATGAAGCCAGAAAGTTGAGGTGTGAGCCAATCCTCAGGCGAGACATGGTAGCAAACAGGCATACACCACGAAGTGAGATAACACTGCGTGTGTGTGTGTACGTGCATGTGCGCGCATGCGAAGCTGCATAATTCAGAGTCTGGAAAGAGAAAGTTTCTGTATACCTGATAATTTTTCTTGTTTTTTTCCTTTCTCTTCTGTACGGTACTTTCCCATAGTTAACGCAGTCATTAGGGGACTAGAGTGATGTCATTCTGCACACCTGAAACCTGTATCCTGGGGGATTTCTAAGATGACTCCAAAGCAGAAAACTGTATATATAATAAGGCTGTGGGAAAGTGTTTAGAGTTTGTAGCTTGGACCTTAGACACAAACGGATATGACCCAGGCCATCAGATCAGACCCTTCAAACTTGGAGCAGTTGCAGAATGGGCTCATATCCAAACATTGCTGCATTGTACTTCCACTAGCAAAAAAGACTTAACATGCGTGCATGAAACAGAAAATAAACTGCTTGGAAAACACATATGCTGTATCTGAGCTGATGGAATGATCTGTCTTGATGTGGCATTTGTCAGCTGTGGTCTCCTGAGCTCACCTATGCAATTCTCAGGCATTCTGCACTTAATTCTAAAACATTCATCAGTCAGGCTGAAACAGGTTTTTTAGCAGTGAGGAATCTCCAAAGGAAGTCTCTCTTCATGCATGTAATCTAGAGGGAACACTCCTTTATTTTTCCTATTGCAGTTGGGAGTGAATAGGACACAATCTTTTATCATCTGTCCATTTTTATGCATCTTTCTGCTTCAGAGACTTACAACTGCAAAGTCAGTTTTGTGCAAAACATCTCTCTCCCACCCCTTTCCTTCATTTCCTAAGCAAATAGATACTTTGAAAGGCATGAAATATAATGCCGAGTGCAGCCTTCCGAAAGAATGTCTAAAATTCCTGAGAGACAATGAATTGTTTCAAAACAAAGCTATTTCAGGCAATTCTATCCTTGTATGTACAAAGCTATTCAACTGAGAGAGGTTTTTTTCTGCACAAATATTCTTGCTCTGGGGTTTTATCTTTTAAAAAGAAAAAAGAAAGTGTTTCAGAAGATCAGTTTCATATTGTTACAATTTAAAATAAAACAAACAGAAATAGATTTTGCAGAAGTTCAAACCAACTGATGTTCTTGCTGTCCGTGTCTAGTTGAAGGCAGCAGAATCCCTCTGGAACATCTTTTACAAACTTTACTCATTTAGCAGTCACCCTCTGGTGGTTTTTCTTAAAGTTTAGCAAGAATTCTGTGTCGTGCTTAGCTTTTGGAGGAGGGATGTAATGGATTTGAGTTTATGCAATTTAGGGTCTTATGCGGACTTTGGTGTTGTGGGAACAGCCCTGAGAAGTTCTGAATGCCTCAGCGCCCTTGTGTAGACAGCAAGGAAGTAGCCTGGAGATATTTATGAACTTCAATTCACAAAATTACAGAGCTGGAAGATTTTGAGCTTTGCAGAAGTTTTGTGATTTACAAATGAAATATTTTCTGGGAGGCAGGCAGGTTTTGGCCAAGCAGAATGCCTCTGTTGCTGCTCTATGTACTTGTCACATGCATGAATTCATTGTGGGCTTGAGCCTGGAAAATATGTTTGACGTTGCACAGTAAAGCACAGTAAGCTCAAAAGTTTAGACAGAGCAATGATTACACTCTCACTTCTTTTAACTACTCTGCAGAAAACGTGGCCTCAGACTATTAGCAATGCTTCTATTCTCTGCACCAGCCCTGCTGTTCTCAGTGAAATTAGAGGTAAAGGCTGTTTCACTAGCCCCTGCATTTTGACTGCACTTCAAGTCACTGCTTTTGTTGTCGTGGTAGGTGATAGATATTCACAGCACAAGAGCAGGATACTATTGCACGGGAATGAGTAGCACACTTCATAGGATGTAAATTGTAGGAGATCAACAGGATAAAGATTTAAACATGTCCCTTTCCGTTTGAGTGCTCGTGGTACTGTGGAGGAACTAGTTTAAGCAGCTGTTTGTAATTAGCCAATTTGCAGTGCTATCAGAAATATGTACCTTTTTCAACAATAAAAAAAGAAACATCCTTTCTTTAGAAATATCTGTTAAACAAAACCAAAAAGTGGAAAAAGAAAATTAGCAGCTGCTGTTGCACTAGGTTAACGTACAGATACTGCTTTCTGAGAGCCAAATTAATTAGAGCCAAATTATAATACAGCATAGTCTTTTCTAAATAAAACTGTCAATGAAGATGAAAAGTTTTTATGGTGACAGTAAAGCAAATGGTTTTTTCCACTCTGTTGAAGTTTTGTAATAGTGCAGTATATCTAATTGACTTATGGCACGTTAATGACAAATTAACAACTGCAGGAGATATGATTGCTCTGAGAATAGTTCTCGAACGCGTGAGGGCGTGTGGGCAGAGGATGGATTTGGAAGCAAAAATGGGTGGAGAATTTACACAAGGCCACACATCAGTGACACAGAGCACATTAGGAAGGACACTTACGGATGTGCGAAGTGGTTCCTAGGTTTAAGCGTTGGAGGTTATGTCTTAGCACTGCAGGCATTGAGAAGAAGCAGTAGCAAAGTGAGCCCCAATATTTTTGTCAGCACAGGGAAGGTGTGCGCCCGCAGCAGTGAGAACTGCCACTGGAGATACTGAGTAGGTTAAATAAGAATTAATGATCCAGAACAGGACAAAGTCTCCTTACCATGTGTCTTTTCTCCTTATGATTAGTGACAACAGTTATCATATTGGATATTTTATTTTTCCAGACCTTGCCAAAGGAATGAATTTTCCTTTTTATTTATTTTTTTTAAGAAAGTGGAGAGAGGAAATTTAAGTTTCTTCAATGGTCAGCTCCACCGCCACAGTCAGAACTACACATAGGTGGAGTCTGCTAGTTCATCATTCTGAGCCAGGGGTGAATAAAGGAGAACCAGACCCTGGTACTCGCGTTGAACTGGAGTTTTCCTGTTGTCCTATCAAGGGTCAATGATAATGGTAGCCTGGTTCCTAAGTTTGGTAGCAATGCAGCTTGTTCGTAGCTATGTGCATGGAAATGAGAGTTGTGAAAGGGCTTCCTCATGAAGCAGGAGAAGGCTTGGGGTGATTGAAAGAAAATCCCATCCTGATTACAGATGGCCTCCTCTGCGCAAAGAGGAATATCGCTCTACAGCTGGGAAGGGGCTTTGGTTCTGGATTGGGATAGTGCGAACGGGTGTCCAGCTTTTCTGCTGCCCTGAGCAGAGAGCTAGCTGTGTGCAGGCTGGAGTCTGTCCTTGTCCAGGTGGAGCAGACAGCTGGCATGTGGGAGCCCCTTCAAATACAGGGATTTAGAAATGGCATAATGCTCTCAGCTGGACACGTGTTGTTGCTTAAATGTATCACCTCATTATCTCCCCTCAGGATATGCTTTAATAAGAACTATCCCTAATAGTGCCTAGAGATGTTGCCCCAGGTCATGAGCATCAGGGTCTTGGAGAGCCCGGAGCTGTTGAGAAACCTCAGTGGAGGACGGCAGAAAGTAGAGCAGCCGCACAGTGCACCATCAGGAGCATAGTTCTTGCCCAGGTGTTACTTGATGGCTCAGATGTACAGGCTGGAGTGTTTTAATTTATTGCTAGCATGTTCAGCCAGAGCAAATGTCCCAGGAACCCAGCCTGAAATAGCTGCTTTCTTGGGTGATTCCCTGAAAAGCTCACATGGGAGAGGAAAGGTCAGGCTACAGGAATTCTTCTTTTCTCCCTACATGAACCAGGGACACTTTCTTCCTGCTTTGGTGATGGAGGAGACTCAGAAGTCATCTCTCCCCATGGTCTGAAACTCCATGGGAAGAGGACTCTCGCCACAGTGGGTGAACACTGGCTTGTCCTGCTGCCCGCAGGGTTTGCTATGTTTCCTGCTGGAGAGACCTAAAGTGAGGGCAAGTCTTTGGAAAGTTACTTTCTTGGAGCAAACACTCAGTAGACTAAAAAATCACTCTAAAGAGCTCACTAATTTATTATTATTTTATCTTGTCTTTTGATAAAACAGTACTCAGCAGTTTTAACTGGAATTTGGCTAATTTGCTGGAAATGAGGCAACAAAAGCAGAAAACACTTGAAGCATTTGTCCCTGTTCTGTAAGAGTTTTATTATTAGAGCCCTGGAGGGGCTCTGCGAGGGAGCAAACGTCCCTCTGCTTAATACCTTTGTCAGCCCTAAGACAGCTGCAGTGGTGGCTGCACAGTGTATCAGATGCTCCTTGTGAATGAACACAAAAAAAGTGGCTGGCATGGTGCAGCGGAAGAAGAAGCTTTTTATAGCCTCTTTGCCCTCCGTCCTGTGTGCACAGAGAAAATGGAGAAGAAGGAACCACAAATCCTTGAGGAACCTCCTCTCAAGTCTCTAAGCATGCCCTAGCTTCACCCTTTTTTGCGCCATATGCAGCTGCTGCCTTGCGCAAGGACGGCTGGTGGCAGCTCTACCAGGTCTCTTGCCCCTCAGCTTCTCACTCATAAATTTCACCACTTTTAGAAAGTATGTGCTGTTAGCTCTCCAAAACTACCATGACCTGGAGATCTGGATGTCTCCAAACCCCTGGCTGCACTAACCTGAATTCAATTGGAGGTATCTTAAGCATTTAATTAGACTAGTCATTTTAGCAGGATAGGGAAAAGAAAATAAGCAGAACACTTAGAAAAGAACAGCTTTTCCTTGGATTGTGACATCTGAATAATTTAAAGAGGTTTTGAGAACTATGCTTTATTTTAATTAGTTTCTGAATCAGTTTCTGCTTTGCCTATTCTTTCTCCCCCCTTTCTGCTGTTTATTTTTGATGACATCTGCAATCCTAAAAAAAAGAAAAAGGAAGCAAATTAACTTGGTTCAAGCCACATCAGCACATCCCTTGGAAGATCACAGCAGTCAGCTGTAAAAAATGGCTTTATGCTGAAAGAAAATGAGGAGCTCAGAGGGCTGAAAATGTACTTACCTATTTATTAACTACATCTATCTTTATTATTTTTGCATGACACCAGAAAGCGTTCTTGGCACTTCACAGATGCACAAAGGATGCAAGGCAGGCTGCTGTGGCACTATTTTATTAAGGCAGCTATGCGTTTACATCTGCCAAACCCAGAACAAAGTTACTTCTTTGACAAAGCCACAGACTAAAGAGAGACAGTCCAGGAGAACAGTGAAGGAGGAAATGAGTGGGGTGGCTGTGATTAATGAGCATCACATCAGTCCCAGAAAATTCTTATTGCTCCTTCTAGACCCCTGCCCTGAGGCACTCTGCCTTTGGCCAGCAATGCTTGCGGTGGCCTGTTCCCGCCGTACTGTCAGTGAAGAGTAACCACCTCAAGGACAGTCTACCCACCAAAACCAGCTACGGGCCTAAGGAGAGCAAAAGGAGTCATGACCAAGGAGATGATGTTCACATAGATCTTAAGCAGAGACATTAGAAGGAAGAATGACCAAAGAGTCACTTAGCTATGGATGTTTCTTTCTACCAGTGGACCAGTTGTCCCCACTGGATATGGATATTGATTGGATTGGATATTGCTGTTTGCAAACCTAAAGTGCACAAAGAGCTACTCTCCTTGGATGGAAGGAAAGGAGCTAGGACTCCCTTCTCTCATAGACATTGGGGCTACAGACGTTGGTAGGAAGATATATATATATATATATATATATATATATATATCTTAGCCATACTGCTAAAGATTGTTGATTTGTCATTGACAGTCCCCATCTAACATGGATGATATTGTGTGTTTCAAAGATATAACATCTATGGAGTACAATAACATGAAATACTATTTTTTAGACAACTTTGGATGAAAAACGAAAAATTGCTTTAGCCGATATATTTTGCAAATTAATATGTCTCAGATAATATTTCAGTAAGAAAGAAAAGAGCCAAGCAACCTGTCACAAAAAAGACAGAATGACTGAAATGTTTCATTTCAATATTTGTCAAACAATAACTTTTGAATTTTTTATTTGAAGTGAACATTTTGGCTTTTGAAATGTATGCCCTCCCTCATTCTCTTTCCAGAAAGCTCAAAGTGAATCATACAATTTTTTCATCCCCCAAACAATTTTTCCTTTCAACCTTTTCTGCCAGTGAACCAAAAAAAAGGAAAGAAGAAGTTATTTGTGCAACTGGGTGAGATGTGGTTTCTGAGCAAGCAGTGTCACTACAAGGTTTTGAAGACTGACTCACTAGTTTTGATCTGAGTTCAATAAACTGTATGTGTAGGGTAGGTGATAGGGGTAATTCTGTTACTGTGTTGCTCTGTCTTGCCAATCCTCTCCTAAGCATTATCAACGAATGTATGACAGCTATAAAACGGATTGCAGATCAGTCTGTCTGAGATGACTAAGCTGAATCCATCAAACATATATCACCCAGAATCTCAAATTGGGCTTGAACCTTGGTCCGTGAAGTTGTAGATAAGTAATTTATCACGTTTTGCTAACACCTTTCCTTTGCTTGGTGTGTCCCTTGTGGTTCCACGGAGCAATTCAGCATGCTCATTTTAGCTGTGTTTTCAGAATGTAATACGAAAATTACTAGGCATTATGAAAAGGTCATCTCCGTTAGACTTGCAGAGTAAGTAGGAGAAATGGAGCTGCTCTTAAGATATTC
Organism: Rhea pennata; assembly: GCF_028389875.1. Taxonomy (NCBI): domain Eukaryota; kingdom Metazoa; phylum Chordata; class Aves; order Rheiformes; family Rheidae; genus Rhea; species Rhea pennata. The sequence continues at coordinate 8,498,048 of NC_084671.1, read as the reverse complement.
ATCATCCGTCATTATGTCTTATTAATCATTCCAAACAAATCTCGAACGGCAGCTCATTAAAGCATGCATGTCCTACAACTGTCTGTGATAGGTGCTCTTTTACGGTATTGTCTCTTCCTGACTTTCTCATAGTGTTACCGATTGAGAGTCTTGCTGGGGAATTTTGATTATTGCAAGCACAAAATACATGCAAACCTCCATTAAGAAAAGCTGAACAGATTAAAGCTGTGTTGAACAGGAGGAGTTATCCAGTAGTCATACGGCCTGTGTTAGCAGTAGGGCTAGCTGGACAGGGAAGTGCCTGCATGCACAGTTTGCTGTTGAAAACAGTGGTTTTACAAGGGTTTTACGAGATTCAAGAGATTTAAAGCTGTCGGGATGAGTGAAATATGTGATGTTAAAAAGGCATACTTGTCTAAAGGAGCCATTAGGCAGCATAATAATAGGAAATATTTAACTCCCTAGCACAGCCCAGTACACTGTTAACAACAGAGAGGTTGCTTTTATATTCAGCTATCTCTGAAAAATATATGGATGCCAAAATGGGCTTCTGCACAGACTGGACAAACAGACTGGATGGGGCATGTCCCTGCAAAGGAGTTCGATCAGGCTGTGTTCCTTGTTTCTGGGTAAGGGCTTCAGAAGCAAGCCCAAGATACAATGGGGACAAGGAAGGAGTATTTGCCATGGAAATATCAAATAATTCATTGTATTCCTGCAAAGCTGAAGAGCAAACATACTCTTGAGATGCTTCAAAATATTCCTTCAGAAGGAACAGACACATCGTGTCATGTCAGAGGGCATTAGATCTTAAATGGGACATGGTAGGTGGAAGCATGCTGGAAAATAGCCAGCTTTCAGGAATTATCCTCTTACTGATTTGTAGATTGAGAGAAAAAAAAAAGAAAAAAAGGTTTGATGCTTGATGACTTCTTAATATTTGACTTTACACTTCAAATGTGAAGGTTTAAGAGTTTCTTTTTATTCCATGTGCTGTGCTGGGGAATAGCGGTGCAAGCTTTACTGGGAATGCATTTTTCCTTTGCTGCTTCTGCAAACAGGAGTAATGTTTTGTGGAAATGTCTGCAGTGCTGTTGAATTTGATGAAGATGCTATCACTAGATGACTAAGGAGAAGAACGTTCTGTAGCACTGCATTACATTATTTCTGTTGCAGGAATTGCCTACTTTGCAGCAAACACATTAATCTGGTTTCCAATGAATTTTTTACCTGATCATTCAGAATGCTCAAAATAAAACAATAATATTTTCAGGAGTTTTTAGGAGTAGATGCTGATTGTTTTTTTTTATTATTTTTGGATTTGTTTCTGTGTAAATAGACATAAATGCGTGTGAGGTAATTGGAATTATGCAAGTCTACTCAACTCTGAAGGCAATCCTTGCTGTTTGCAAGACTATCCTTTCTTCACAGAATAAAACTTGTGATGAAATACCAGGAAAGACAAGGAGACAGGCAGGTTGGCCAGGCTGGCCTCCAAAAAACATTTCAGCTCTGCTTGCATTATGCAATGGTCACGTTATGCAAGCTGCTGCTGGTTACACCTGAGAGCTTCCTCATGCCTCTTTGCTAAGTTACTCTTCATTTCTCCTCCCACCATTCCTCCCACACACCAGGGATTTTTGTGAGAGAAAACCCAGAGGTGCAAAGTGAATGACTGTGCTTTTGCCCAGTTGCCTGCTCATTCTCCCTGTGCTTCTGCACAAGGTCACAGGCAAAGAAGAGCCATGTTGCAACTCACGGCAGAGCTTCTTAGAGATGTTGTAAACATTATACTGGAAAGCATGTAATTTGTTAACACAGGTACTGGCAGAGAAAACTTTTGTGGGTGCTGTGCTCATTAGTAAGCTGAATCCATGGGGCAAGACCTTGCAGATCCAGGCTGTGGAACGACACTGAGTTGCATGTCAGCACCAGAATGACTGGCCTGTGGAGGCAAAAGGCTGGAGGCTTTGCTGACTCTGTCCACTTTGCCTGGAGGTTTGCCTCAAGGCAGAAAGGACTCTTGTGATAAGACTGAGAGCCCCCAAAAGAAAGGGGACATCTTTGTTTCTTTTTTATGTTTTATGTAAGAAATGGGAGGAATTTGGTACAAATTGAGGTAGCCTCATGGCGGTCAATAACTGTTCTGCATGAAGCAGTATCACGGGCTTTAGCTGGTGCCATCTTTTTCTTCTGTTTGCAGTGCACCTAGTACAGTGGAATATGCTTTCAAAAACTACCACAATACAAATGACAAATGGATAATAAAGTAGATGGAGTATCTGTTTCCATTTTCTGTGTAGTTTGGTGTATTTTTGTAGAGTTGTATGTAAGATGAACCACATGGATAACTTTTCAACTCTCTTCCTGTTTGTAACACTGCTGGTAGACCGATACATAGCAAAAAGCTCATAACTTGGCTTTTTTTCCCTCTGTTTCCAACATTTATTTATAGAGATCAGATTTGTCATTCCAGATTAACGTGCAGCCATCAAGTGGTATTTGTAATTATCATTACCACTGGAGCTCAGATGTTTCAGGGGTAAAACATAGGTGTTGCACTATGGTATTTGTTTACTGATTGGATAGCTCTTTAAATCAGATGAGTAATTGTAGGGAGCAGATTTGTTTACTAGGAGGTTTCAGGAGTAGCAGATTTCAGCTCACTCAGTTCAGCTGATAGATGTTTGATGTGAGGAACCTGGAAGACAGATCTCTCTATGTGAAAATACACCACCATGCAATAAAGTGGGCAGGAGGCACAAGGGATCGAACCTGGCATCCTTGGCTGTAAATGAAAAGATCCTGACCCTGGGAGCTAAAAGACCTAACTTGAGGTAGTGAGGGGTAGAGTGAGCAATCAGCTGCCTGTATTTCATCAATATTTTTGTTGCTCAGCCACCTCTAGAGGGTGACAAATGGTCACACTCAAAGTTGTTACCTTTACTTCATCATAAGATAACTGGCTACCTCTTATCACAACATTTCCTGCACTCCTTTGCAGACTCTGGTAGTGGTGTGGAGCAATATGAAGAAGGTGAACAAGAAAAAATTATTTACTTTTTTCTCCTAAAGCAAGAACTAGAGAGCATCAAATGAAATTTGCAGATATGCAGTTAAAATATGGAACTCCTTGTATGGTGTGTTTTGGATGCCAGTATTTTAGCTGGGCTCACAGACGATTGAACAGATGAGGGGAAAAAATATTCAAGAGCTGTTAAACATCAAGATATAACCTCTATAAAGTCTTTACAGTGCATATTTTTGAAAGGGAAGAAGATCTATTGAGGCAAACAAGCTTCCTCTGTTCTTGTGTTTTCTTCTGGGCCACAATAAGACATTGAGTTTCAAGCTAGAATGACCTCTAGTGTGACTTGATATGATAATTCTTGTGTCGAGATGCCTTGTACTAGCATAAAACAATACTTTGCAAGCATAAAATGGTTTTGCTTGGCGTGATTGGCATAGGCTTAGAAATTATGTAATAGATATTTAGAAGCATAGCCATCTGCAATGCAGTTCTATAAGTCAGAAGAAGGAGGTGATGTCTACCACCAGATACGGAAATGAAGTATCAGGCCAACTCCATAGTTTAGATTTTCAGTGGACCTTTTAAATAAGCAGAGGGCAAAATGCCACTGTTCCTCTCCCCAAAACAACAGCAAAATCTTTAAGCAAAATGCCCTCTTTTGCATGTGGAATTAACACTTATAGCAAAATCTGTACTTTTCTGGAAATAAGACGATTTCTATGCATCAGCCCAGTGAGCTCTAGTAAGTCTCATAGGGCAAAATGATCACTCGTGCAGGGGGAATGGAAAGATGTGGATACTTCTATGAGCAGAGCAAAGGACTTGCATTCCGCTTTCGGCCATAAGTAGCCCGAGAATCCACTTCCAACAGAAAAATGTTCAAAAGCATATTTTAAGGATTGTTATATTAGATAACTAGGATTGAAGGAGAAGGTCTATTTATATGGAAAAGTGAAGGTGAGATTTGGTATTAGATGTCAGGCATTGTTAAGCAAACTGACACCCAGACACAGCAACATCTACATATGTATTTTTCTTTCGTTAGGGGTTGCAGAAATGGTTATGTCAGAATTCTATGTTACAGTGCTGTTGTTGCATGCAGAATGTGAGAAGGGAAAAATTTTGGAAAGAGGGATAGAAATGGAAAAAAAAATTAAAACCATCAGGACAACCAAGCTGAATAATACCAGTTGAGGACCTGACTCATTTTGTGATGTCTGTGGCACACCAGATGCATGCACATGCCTTGTACTTACAGCCCTGTGGGAGTAGCTGAAAGAAACAAAAAAGACATTTCTAGAACAATGCCAGCATAAGGCACGTATTTGAATACTAAACCCCCTGATGTGGTACGGTTTTAGATTAATTGTGTGGGCGTTAGGTGCTTGAAGGAGAAAGGCGAGATACTGCAATGAATCACCTTTTCTTCCCCTCCTGGCTTTTGCACCACGGGGCAAGGCTAGTGGTACTTGAAATATTTTCTCACTGCACCCATAGACGTGCAACGACCTTTCAACGTCTTCTAAGGCCATATGGCACCGTTTTGCTCCTAATGGTGTAACCCGGTCCAGGCAAACTCTGCCCAGGAGCGAGGTGCCGGCCTCTCCATCCTTCTCCACTCATATCTGCTGCGGTGATGCACAGTGCTCCGGCACAGGCAGCTCGTCAATTCTGACATCCTTTGGCTTTAGTTTTTCATGTTTCTATCCTCTGTAAAGGGTAAATCAGCAGCCCGCTCTGGTCCTGACAGTGCAAATGTTAAACCTCTAGTAAGCGGTACAGGTGCAAGAGGGTTTTTTCCTAAAGTGATGTCTCCTCGGGGACACGTTCTGGAGCTCAAATATTGGCCGTGATTAAAATCAAGGGAATGTTTCCATTTAGTCCGATGGGGATAAAGTCTTAACTAATAAAGCAAACAAATAAGCGATGTATTCCATTTCTATTCTACATGATTAATAAGGGGAGCCAAATGTCTGTATCAAATTCAGTGTCTGTTTCTGTTGTAGTTATGCCAAGTTTCAGGGCTCAGACAGCTGGCAACTGGTAAGGAATTTCTTTGGAAATACGAACCACTTGCAAGTGGCCCTAATTCTTTTTCTACTTTTTCCTTTTCTTATCTATTTTTACTTCTCCTTTTGCTCCTTCCTATTGTGTTTTCCAGGGGTCTTTCATTATCATTTTGAGACATGTTGGTTTGTACCACAGATGAGACAAAGCCCTGTTTGACTGAGCTGGCCAGGAGAGCCAGGCCCGAGGAGGTGCTGCTGGGGATCCTGCTGCACCTCGTTGACTTGCCCTTCGGGGGGAAGCGCTGATGATTTCTGTGGCCAGAAAGCGGGGGGAAGCGCTGATGATTTCTGTGGCCAGAAAGCAGAATGAGTCCCATGGGAACAGTTTCATTTTCTTTGATGTTTGGTGGATTTGGCTGTTCAGCATCACTTGATTTACCAGCCTGGCAGAGTGCTGTGATGCCTGCAAAGCAGGTCAAGGCCATCATAATTTCACTGTAGAGTAAACCCATTTTTGGAGGCTCCGTTTAGTAATGGTGTTGCCTAGGAGGGGGCCCTGGCAGGTTGACACAGCCCCCGTTGTGCCCACCGCAGCTGCTGGAGGACTGCAACGTGCCGTTGCACTGGTTTGTGCCGAGCCCCTAGCTGGGTTTGAAGCTGTGGAGCTTTCCCCAGCGCTGCTGGAATAACTTCTTATTGGTACCTCCGTGAATCGCTGTAGCGCCCAGAAAGCCGGTGTGACTCAGCACCCAGCTTCCCAAGCCCCAAGTCAAGAGCCGAAAGGAGTTACGTTCTGCAGAGGGGTCCTTCTCTTTCATGCCTTTTATAAGAGATTTTACTGTAGTGTGAATGATATTCTTGTATTTGGAGGCAGCTTGTCTGGATGGAAGCATTCTCATTTAACAATCATTTAAATCAAGATTTTACAGACATTTCATCCTTCCAGAGAATTCTTTCTTCAGCAAATTGATTTTTTTTTTGTTTTGTCTTGTTTTTTAAAAACTGTCCTTCTCAGTTCTTTGAATGTTAGTCAGGCAAGCTTTCCCAAAGCTGTCAGATGCTTCGTGGAGTTTGGTGCATTTCTCAATATGGTAATTCCTTGGATCTTACAATTTGTTGAGCACTGTGACTTCCATAAGGAAGCCGCTTAACAGAACATTTTGCCTCTCATCCACAGACAAAACCGGAGAGTAAAATATAAAAAGCCTGCAAGGCAAATAATGCTCTCAGCTATTTAACTCTCATTTCTGAATCATCTTTGTGATTCTGTGGGGTCCTATTGAAGATTTTTTGACTTAAAGGTCTGGCAACATCAAGGTATAGAAAATAAATACTGAAAATAATTTGGATTTTTTAAAGACATCCTACTACTTTTTTCACCAGACTTTCTGTGTGTTTGTATATGTATATACACATATAAAGATGTGTGTAGGTGTGGTGTGTGTGTATGTATCTTCTTCTGGGTGCCTGAATAGTGCTTTTGGAACAGAAATCTCTCAGTCTGTGTCAGGCTGCTATACCCTTAACAAAACCCTGATATTTCTTCAATCTGCATTGACTGTGTATTCGCAGCTCTCTAAACAGTATTAGTGAGGAAAAGAGAGATTATTTCCAGAGTTACAGGTTCTGCTGAACCTGGAAAGCTGTAATGCTTGCTTTTTTCCCCCGGAACTGATCCTTGCCATAGGGCTTATTTTTGCCTGAAATAACCTAAATAGCCAATTTTGATCATCAACAGCAGGGATTTTAGAGTTCAAATGAATGCTGCATTAGTTTAAGCGAGAAGTCTTCATTGCTCAGTGAGGATTAATATCAAGCAGTGGTGACAGTGCCCAAGCCCGTCCGAGGCTGGTCAGCCGGGTCCCGAGGAGCCTGCTCCGGAGTCGGCGGCCGCTGCGGGAGGAGGTCATGTCGGCGCTGGTGCTGCGTGTGCGTTTAAGGGGTGCAGCATTAGCTGCTTAGTTTTGTTCAGATGCCCTCTAACCATAGGGGCTAGTTAAGTGAAATTCCTCAATTCCTCTCTTTCCTGCTCATATGCGGTTAATCGGATTAAGTGAGAAGCCTCAGGATATAAGGACAGAGCAAAATGTAAGCATGCCATATACTGAAAACAATAATAAAAAGTGTTAATTATCTTTAATCCTGGGAGCTGTCAGAGTTGAATGAAATAACAACTTAGAGCATACCTGTTTGCCTGTGTGGGAGGAAGGTGTATAGAGGTTTATTTACAATTCTGCCCTTTCTGGAGAGCTGCTATGAGCCATTGCTCCCTGACCCTGTTCAGAATGCAACAAGAATCCTCCTTGGCTTTGATTTTGTTGTTGTTTCACTTAACCTTTAAACTTTATCTGTTGGGCAAACCAGGAATCGGCAAACCAAAACAAGTTTGGAATTGTCTGAATGAAAGCCAAGACCCTGAACCTCAGCTTTGATATCTATTGCACTGGGGAACTGACTGGTTTTGGTGCTTGGTGGTTGGCAGCATAAAATTACCACTCAGTGTGCCTCCCAACACGTTCAGTTGGTTCAGCAAGATCCCAGGGCAGCCCCAAAACCATGTTTTATACGACTATTTTTTTGCTAAGTCATTTCTGTTTTTCTTATTTCTCAGGGTGCTGGGGAGGGGAGAAATATCCTATCCTATGATCTTGCTTTTTTTTTTTTTTTTTTCTTCCCCTTTAACCTACAAGTGCCAAGGTCTTGAAAGCAAATGCCATCTGGTCATCTTGCACTCAGTGCTCGGGACCTCTACTGCAAAGGACACTCTCACTTTGATGGTAACAACCCCCAAAAGCACTTTGGCTGTTGCAGCACGCCAGCCTTCTCCTTCCAAAGACTGTGTGTCTGACTGCTGGGGTCTACCATGGTTTTTCTGTGTTTTTCTCCGGGTATATCACTTGAACCCTTTCAGAGGGCTCACTGCGACCAGTAGATTACAGAAACACCTAAATGAAAAGAAAAAAAAAATAAAAGCCTATAGAGAATTAAGTCTGAGTCCTGTGACTCTGCACAGCAGTTTAACTGCCTAGAGCTAACTGTGAACATGTTTTAAGTCCTTGGCAATAGGCTTGCCATAGTAATTTTGGATTTAAAGATTTTCTGGGTGGAGGGACTTAGGTAAGCCGGAAAAATCTTTGACTTCAGCCTTTGTTCTGAGGCAGGTAATTCCCTTTGAATGAAGTATTGTTGCTGGTTTGCTATTTTTGAGAGCTGGGATTGCTCCAAATTCCTCTGGGTGTCCGTGTTGCTGGAGTGCTATGTATGTGGAACAAAATTCATTTAAGACTTCCCTGCACTGAGACTCCCTGGATATCACTTGCAAGAAGGAATGTGATGGTGGAGTAGGGTCACCATGCCTTGGAGTAAGTGAGCGTCAGACAGCCTGTGATATTTTTGCTGAGAAAAAAGCGATAGAAATATTTGTAAACATTTAATGATTATGCTGTGCTACGGGCTTGCTGTACAATGCACTAAACATAGTCTCAAGAGAAAAGACTCAGGATTAGGATGATTAGAGAGGAGAGAGACAGCCACTGAAAGGAAATCTGAGGGAAACATAATTCAGCCTTAAGCTGCAGAAAAGAGGTATGTCCACAAGACTAAAGGCAGTAGAGTTCCCCAGGTACAGTTGGTGCCCATGGCTATGGGTGGAAAGCTGTGCTGTTGAAAGAGAAATCTGTGCCCATTTTCCTAGCAACTCATCCATTTTCACCTCTTTATAAACTGTAGCTTTACTGTATATATTTGCAGGAGTAAGGACTGTGCTCACAGCTTCTCTATTGTGAAACTGCAGAAACTTGATTTCTACTTTAATAATGTTATTCTGTAAGGGGGGAAAAAACAAAAAACCAAGATGTCAGCAACATCTATATCTGCAGAATTAGATGTTTAAAGTTACAACCAGCCCATGTTACCTCACTCAAGATGATACCACATCAAGAGTGTTATCAGCTTTAATAACTTGCTGTGAGAGCATGTGGTAGAGTTGTGGGTGCAATAGTTTCTTTGCAGAGATCACATTAAAAGTGGGTATTTTGGCTTGCGCCACAATGCTGCACAACAGTGCTCTGCTGTGTGTCAGCAATTCAGCATGATGCTCCTTTCTTTGGACCGTGTACGCATTACTGCTCCAGACAAAATAAAAGTATCTGATACAAAATAAAAGTGATGGATGCCAAGTGAACCAGTGAGTGGGGAGACGACATTGTGGTTCATTGACTAACCAAATTACTTTGGAGGAATTTAAACGCATCTCTAGATTTTTCATTCTGCATGGGCTATTATAGGTGAGTTCTGTGATGATTCAGCCTTGGAAAAATTAACCTGGTCTATTCCTTGTGGGATGCTGGTGATCACAGAAGTATGTTGATGTGGTGAGGGACTGCAAATGCAGGCTCCGAGATCAAAAGGTGGTGGGTCTGGACACTGAGAGAAATTATTTCAGTATTTATTTACATTTCATCTAATTTTATCTGAAGAATGTAGCTGATCATATCTACCAACTGAAATAAAAGTGAATGTTGATTATAAATATGGGCTGGGCTGTTTAGCTTTAGGCAGAGTACGATGTGCACTACATTAATACATTTGAGTGGTTTTATTATCCCGTATTTCTGTGCTTTCCACTCCACCGTTACAGAAATATGGAGGTGGACGGATGAGTTTGCCACAGAAAAAGCAAAACCGCTGTTAACTGAAGCAAGGAAAATCCCCCAACAAGTTATCTGTAAATACCCAAGTAAAACCCTGGATTGACTTTGCTTGTGTTGCAACCATCTTGTATTTTGTTCTGAGAAGATTGTAACAAAACAGTTTATCTGCGAAGATGTTCACATAAGCAGGGAATTAGAGGTTGATGGCAGAGAATGTGTGTAGAAAGATGTTTTGAATTTCTGAATATAGATATACACATAGGCAACTTTTTCAGTAAAAGTTGCCAAACGATCTCTGTGTCCATCAAAGTTAATGAACAAGGTCCATGCTGCCAGTATCGGATACCAACTTTGTTATGAACAGCTACAATTGTTCATCAAAAATATTCAGACTGATGGCAAACAAGTTCAGAAAATGCAATGCTGCTGCAGATGATTCATGCCTAGAAAAGATCTTATTGTGTCCAATTAATCAGCTCTACTTCTAATGCAAGCTTACTAAAAATAGAAGCCCGCCACTTACCAGGAATACTCAGTGCGCTGTTACATAAGGATGCATGAGCAAAAATGTATTTTGAAATAATTGGTGTATTGGCGTGCAAGTTACATGGACGGGGGCAGCTCAGGGGTGCTCTTTGGGGCTGGAGTTTTTCCACCAGGTGTTTGTGGTTGGAGTTCACTGCAGAACGGCCATCGCATGTGCAGAGACTCAAGCCTCGTGTGCTGCCCGTCCCTTGGATAAATTTATGACCGACTATAAATGCATTACAGTGTTCTGCTAAAAGCCGTAAGCTAGTTAACCTGAAAACTGATGTGTCTTTCTTTGCAGTTGTTGAATCAAGAAGATAGCGAAATAAAGTTGATTTTAGAGAGGTCTGGGAGACTGAGGGGCAGAAAACTATAAACACGGAGAATTATTTTTTGCAGATAAACCTGTATAAACTGACGAGTAAAGCTTTTATATTGAATATGTATTGCCAATGAGGTGTAGTCAGATAATCATGGAAATTGGGGTAGGAAAATTTGTAGAAAAACGAGGAATACCGATTAGTGAGAGGCCAACAGGGGGCAATCCGAGCCTTTCCCTGCCTGCAGCCACTCGTCTCCGTGCAGCATGACTGATGTCCAGGCACTTCCATTAGCCCAAATTTTTATCTGTTGGGTTGTAAAGTGTTATACATTCTGTTTAATTAACGCTTTAAAATTGATCTTGATGGTGTGGGAGCTCCTGGAGAAAATGATATCGCAGCTCCTATTAACAAAGACAATGTTCTAAAGTGGGTGTGAACCAACAAAATTACCCTGAAAATATTGAAATATCTAATCGGTGCAAATGTTAGAACAAAGTAAGAGTCAGCTACCGCACAGAGTAGCTGACTTATGATTTTGTGCCCTTTTCCTGTAAAAAGCAGCGCTGGTGGCTGACGGCCCTGTGACACGTCTGCACCTCGCTGCCCATGTCGCGGGACCCGCCGGTATTCGGGGCCTTTGCCCAAGCGCGTCGAGGTGCTGTGTTCTCCAGACACCCTCCTGAATCTCCTTCTTCTAAGGAGAAAGACTTTCTCCAAACCCAGAAGAACTAATACCGACACTGTATCATTGAACACTGACGATTAATCAACAAACTAATTATCATTCCCAAGCTCTCAGTAGCATTTCTGTCAGGAAGAGCAAAGGCTGAGAAACAAGACATTTAATATGCAGCTAAATACTAGCTATTTTCCATGCTGCCTGCTGCCAGATGACATCGGAGAAGGTTTTGATGTTTCAGGAGTAGGAGGACTTCCTCTGTGTGTAATTATGGCTTGCTGACCAAAGCTAGACAAAAAAGCCTTTCAAAAGGGATAAAACTTGAATTAAAGAAAAAAAAAAGGAATAGATTTTCTGTGGATCATCTGGAGTATCGATCACGGGAGGTTTTTTAAAACGTGGGGTATGGTTGGTATAGTTTTGGGAAAAAGAACGGACTTAAGTGATTTCTTGAATTTCTTTCCAGCCTCTATTTCTGACGGTTACTACACAGGAAAACAACCCCCTAGATTATTTTTACAGAACCGCTTTATGCCGCCTTCTTTTGTAGAAAGAGCCAGAGCAGATAAACATGCGAGATAAATTCCACGTGGACGTGCACCGGCGCTAGGAGTCGGGAGCGCGACGGGCTGCGTCGCTCCCGTCCGAGGCGTCGCTCGGGCGCCTGCCGCGGCAAGGCACCGTCTTCCGCGCGGGCTTTGGACTTCCTCCCGCCGCCCAGAGCAGAAACGTGGGACAGCCCCGTGTTTCTCAAGCCCCAGCTTGGATTTCTTCTGGCGTTTCGTAACAGATGTTATCTCTCTGCCATGCAGCAGGATCCCTACCCTGGCTGCTTTTTTTCATGTTAGCAGACTTGCTAGGCCCACTGGGGTGTTCAGCAGGTACTGTAACGCACGACGTCAGCCCTGGCTGCTGCTTTTTTTCTTTATTTTTATTTTTATTTTTATATTTTTATTTTTATTTTTTTATTTTTATTTTTATTTTTATTTTTATTTTTATTTTTATTTTTATTTTTATTTTTATTTTTATTTATTTTTTTGAGGAAAGTGTTTCCTCTGTTCTGCCACCGCATGTCAGTTTAAGCTCTGGGCTCCAGCTAGACCTGTGAAGAGAAAGCAGAGGGTGCTCGGTGGGGTGGTGAGAGCGGGCTGCAGGTGAAGCTTGCCGCGCCGTGGGCGAAGGCACGCGTTCATCCGCGCACCATCGATCGCCAGAACACGCCAGCGCTGCCCGGCTGCTGTAGCAGTCCGTCGTCCCCAAAGCACCGGGGAGGTTAGCTCCCCGTGGATGCAAGCTGCTGAACTCCGGTCAGCGGCTCGCTGGGTCTTTGAGGGGAATCCGCTTCATATTTAGCATATCAGCCGAGTCACTCCAGCTGCTTGCGTCGCCTGCGCCCTGGGCAGACGGCTGGAATTGGGCGTAACCATGGGAACGCGCTCTCGCTTAAGCGGTGTCGGCTTGGGCGGGTTCAGCTCATCCTCGAAACGAGCCGAAGGTGATCCGAGTAGATGCGTGCGGGCATTTATCTCTGCTTTTGCCTACCCTGTTCTAATAAAATAGAGGAAATCTGCGCAATAGAAGCACTCTGGTCCCCTTCCCCTCAGCACCTTTCCTCGGGCTTTCTGCCATTGGGTATTATCCTTGCATAAAACATAGCACCACAGGTCTCATTTTCAAAATCAGGTTTTTTTGGTGCTTGGGTCCCTGAGATGCTCTGCACCCTGGGAGCCCGAGGCAGCACCGGCAGCTGGTGCTGGCCTCCAGCTTCCCTCCAGCCCCAGAGCACGGCCCCATGAGCAATGTGCTCAGCGTCGACATCAATTAGTACCTGTTGGCCTCTTCCACAGCTGGTAAAGCCATTTTTAGAAGTCTTGCTACTGGTGCAATGTGAGCCCTAAATCACAATTTTGGTGCCTGCCTTCCTGTATCCTGCATTTTATGCTGCGGTGACCGGAGAGCTGCTTTCAGAATTACAGACACCCAGTGATGGTAAATTTATTGCCACAAATTGATAAATCCCTTCATGAGTCTCTGATGTGAAGGTAGGTGTCGAACGACATAGGTGCCTGCTGCTCAACAGGATTCCCCGATAGATACGTGTGGGAGGAGGCTGCAGCAGTTCCCTCGCTCGTAGCTGTGACCGCTGCATGCCCTGTTACTTCCAGAGAGGATCTTCATCGTGTTCACGCTTTCTCCCAGGTTTTCCTGTGATCTGAAGTGACCATAATACGGAGCTCAGCTGCACGTGGACTTGTTTGACTTTTGCACCCACCCTCTCACCCAACACCTCAGGCAATTGTAGGATCCAAACTCCTTAATTAACATATTTAAGGACATGCTCAATTACAACTGAACTAACACGCTTCAGTGCTGCCCTAAAGTGAGGCTTTCCCAAGCCAGCTCTCGCTTCCTTGGCTGTAACCAGAGCTGCAGCAGGATTAACACCGGGGCTGCAGGAGAAACGTTTTTTTTTTGGAAATTTCAATGCAAGAAATTGCATTGAAATGCAATTCTCCCCATGCTCTTTACTCACCCTGTCTTTTGTGTGAACATTTTTGTAAATTTTTAGCCATCTACACACATGACTAAAGGCTAAACCAAAGCCAGCTAAGTTAGTAAATCCATTCCTATAGACTTAGACAAGTTTTGGGTAATCACCTGGTGCATAGGGACCTTAGGGCTGCACAGAGTGGTTCTGGACTATGCTCACAGATGTGTGTTCTGGGTCTCAAATTGCAGAGCATGTTGGACCAGTGCTTCTCTCTTCCCTCTCCAGAACAACTATCCTTTTCCTAAAATTTCCTCTATTTCATTTTCTGTATATTCTGTATTTTTTTTTCTGTTAATAGATGGAAAATCCATTTAAAGTAAAGAATATGCACCAGCTATTGCCTGCACCCTCAGGAGAAATCATTTGGGAACACTATAATAGACATATATATTTATGCATATACATATATAAAAGCTATAGCTATTAAGCAGTGAACTGAGATAAAACTAAACTTATGATCTGATTTAGCTGCTTAACATTGTAGTGTGATAATTACAAAAAATATTGTCTGGAGTGAGAAAATTGTAGAGAGTTAGAAAACAGTATTGGTTAATTTTCACACGTTGGATTATTCTGTCTGTTACGAGATTCCATCAGGCTGATGTGGGGCAGGGGTGGTGGCTGTCTGTCATGGGGGAACGTGCAAGTCTGGTGATGTGAGTCTATAGAAAATGTATGTGAACTGCAGAGCCGCCTGCAAAATTCACCTCTCTCAAGCTGCATTACGAGGAGGAGTCAGAAAATTGATCCATCAAACCAGTCTGCTAAGACTGACCCGAGGCAGGATTCCCACTCGCTAAACTTCATCACCTAATCTATTGTTTGTGCATCTTTCACACAGAATGGAAACTCTCCCCAGCTTTTCACTTGCACAGCCCTGCCCTCTGTAAATGCTTATGGAGAAAAGCTAGGGATATTTACTTTAGGGAATGTTGTTTTGCTTTCACGGTTGCGCCCAGTAATGGATTGGTACCGAAACCTCAGAGCCACAGACTTTCCACCCTTTGGGGTGGTTGAACGTGCATCTGTCTATTGGAGCTTGGGCTTTCCACCCACTCTCCAATGCTATCTCAACACATGGCCACTGTAAGGCTGGGCAGCCTGGGGAAGCATGGGTGTTCAAACGCACCAGCTCTTTTTTCTTTCATGCTGCGAGAGAGAGTGCTTTCTGCTATTCTCCTGTCTGTGCTGGGGCTATATCCAGGCAGAGCATCTGGGAAGCAACTGAAGACTGGGAAAGACCTGGGGAAGTGCTCATTTAGGACTTCAGTGTTTGGGGCATTGACATCTGGGGAGCTGGTGGCATTCAGATGTTGTGTGCTTCAGATTTGTAATGAAATAATGAAAAGATAATAATATGATGATAATTTTGTACATTTTTATTGCTTTCATCCAAGGATCCTCAAGGAGAGTAAAATGAGGCAAGCCTGTTTTCTCTTTACTTTTGTTTTTTGACTTCATAGTGACAGCGCTAGAAAGTGCAGTTTAACTCTGTTTTCCTCATCTTTCATCAGCTGCAATATCTGCTTAACGAGCTTTTCAGTAGGAATGAAAATATTAGTAAATTGAACTGTGTGCCAAAAAGGACTTTTAAGAGGTGGTTTTGTTGTTTAATGACCTCTTTGCTAATAACATTAGTCTCCTGGGAGGATAACAAGCTACATACCTTCAGGGTACTTCTTTGCACTCCTGGGAGCAAGTCACACTCTACCTAACACTCCCCTAGGAACAGGGAGAGGAGAAAGAGGAAAGAATATACAATTTCATGTGCTCTGTCAAACTATAACTCTCTCATCTTCTCCTTTCTTCCCACCCACTGGACAGAAAAGGGAAGAAACAGGTAATTTTGATGATTTGGGATGCTTTCAGAGGAGCTGTGACTCCTTTAGAGTGCTGTTTTCCCTACTTGGTGAAAAGGCCTGAGATTTTGTCTGACTTCTCAGCTGCACAGAGTATCCTGTGGCCTGCTAGTCATGGAGAACAGGTTTCACTGTGACACATGCTGGATTTTGCAAATCAAAAAATCATGGCATGTATCCTCAGGAGGTGTAAACTAGCTTAGCTCCTCTGAAGTCAGTGGAATGAAATGCTAGTTGTTGAGCTCACCTATGTTCTAGCTGCAGAAGAACGTGAGCAGCATGGTCTGAATCTTAAGCAAATCTTGTTTGCATCACTTGGCACTTCTGGCTCAGTTTCTGGGCTATATTTTCCTCTGGTATCCAGGATTGGAAATCAGGAAGTATGCTGTGTTAGGGCAGGCTGGGAGGACATTCGTGTTCTCACCATTTGGTTCAGGGCTATAGGTACATGCAAGAGAGAGCAGAGGATGGTTTGGAGCTATGGGCTGTAGTCTGGAAGATCTAGAATTCTTGATCTGCTCCATCATCCCCAGCTTCTACTGCAACAGTGTAGGCAGGGTACTTGGGTAGACTGTGTCTGCTCTGGCTGTAGGTGTAGTTTCAGGAGCAGATCTGAGCCCTCTGCGTGTTTAAATGCTTAGGGGTTCACTGCTATGTTGGCTGATTTATCAGCAGATCAAGTTCTGGTTGCATATAACCTTCATTTTCTTTTAAAAGGAGATTATGTCCGAGTCTCTTCAGGGAAGACCTTCCATCCTCCCTTGTTGCAAGGGAGGTGTATAAAGACAGCTAGGCCTACATGCTTGAGTCTACACTAAGGAGCAGGGCAGACTTGAGGTTTTTTTCTCTTGATACACCTGTAGTTAGTTAAAGTGCGATGTTGCATTACAAAATCCGGTGCTGGAGGAAGTACAAGCAGCTCAGTTTGTAAGCTGAGGCTGTTGTAAGCAATGCAGTACTGGCAAGGAGGCAGGTGGTGGCCTGGAGTCCAAAGTGAGGGAACATCTCAAATAGCACACTGTGTGGAAAATGGTGCCGGATTGCTGGTTGGAGGCACTTTTGTAATAAAAAAGGCAGCTGACATCCTTTTCCTCTGAGAGTAATCTGCTGTGTTTTGAGTCCCTCTTGCTCTCTACCTCTGAGATTTACTTTTTCACAAAGACTCTGAAGGATCCATCGTGATTTACACGGTTTGTAGTCTCTTGATCTTGGTAAAAGCATCTTCCTAAGCTCCCAGCTGTGAATGCCCTAACAGCTGGAGGAATTTGGGATGAGGTTCACGATGGTTCTTTTCTAAGCCTGTTTCTATTGCACTGCACAAAGCAATAGGGCACAAAATCTTCATGTGTCAAGATGATGATACATTTTCTCTCTAATGTTATGAAAAATAGGCTGATTTTTTTCTCTCTTCTCCGACTTTTAGCAGAGTAGGAATTTACCTTATGAAAACAAAACAAGCCTGTTATTGGGCTAGTGATAGTATTGTTTCAAGGCACGTGCAGAAGATTAAGAGATCTGGATCTCATCATTTTTTTCTAACTTACTGAGTGATTTTGGCCAAGCCTTTTGCCCTTCTGCAAATAAATATTTTTACCAGTAAAACAGAGATAAAAGTGCTGAGAGATCCTCCTTTTTTTGATGAGCTTTGTAATGTACAGAGTAAGGGTTATGGAAGAGCAGATAAGTGACAGGTGGTTAAGTTAGATATACAGCAAAGCAAAGTAAAAGATGCAAGCCTTCGTAATCATATGCAACAATTATTTGGAGTTACCAGATGGTAGAATTCTAGACCAAATTTGTTTTTGCTCTACAAATCAAAACATAGTATTTTTTAGAAATGTCTGTCAAGTGAGATATGGATCATCTTAAATGTTAAGAGTGTTAGAATATCATCACAAAGGATTCAGGTGCAAAAGTTTGGGAGTCATGATGAATAATAAGCCAAAAGTTGTTTCTAGGCAGTTCTGTACGACCAAAAGGGCGAACTTGGCTTTTAGATGTTTGACAGCAATGTGACAGCTACTGGAGTGGGGCCACGAGCTCTGCTGTGTACCAAGATCGTGTTAAGAAGGGAACTGAAAAGTGCGACAGGGTCCAGCTCAGAGCCCCCAGAATAACTACAGAATTGGAAAACAGATGTTAAACTGAAAGGTACTAGGAGCTCAATATGTTTAGCTTGTGAAAGAGAAGGTTAAGGGCTCAAGGTAAGAGAGGACCTTTCATTTCAGCAAAGGTGGGATGAATTTTCCCACTGGAAACTGCAGACAAACTGACTGCTGTCCGGATCTGTTGCAAGGCCATGCTCCAGGGCCACTTCACCACCATGTCATTGAAAGAGCAAGGTCAGACCTGGAAGGCTCCATCCAGGAGCACTCTTCGTGCAGTCCCAAGCCTGAGCATGCATGGTTAGTTTGTACCTTGCCACGTGTGGCCAGACGTGGGGGTTGCTGTCCATGGGCTGTCTGCGCAACTGCTGCGTGGGTTGCAGAGGGTCAGGTAAGGCACACTGTGCACCCTGTCACTCTGAGTGGGGCAAATATGGCTATTCAAGCTGGAAGGAAGGCACAGTGGTAACAGGGAGTGCAGTTAGCTCTGGAAACAACTCGCACAGAGTGATGGCAAGTTCTCCATTCCCAGAAACGGCCATCCAAATGGGCTGGTTTTTTGGAAGAGATGCTGTAGCTCAAACAAAAACCAAGGCTTGGAAGTGTTGAGACTGCGAGATGAAGCTGGCAGAGTAGCTAATTACCATGGTCCCTGCCCCCTTTCTCATCTGCAGATGTGGAGCGTGTGAGTTGGAGACCTCAAGAGTAATTTAACTAGGTGGCAATAAAATGATATGCATTTTCCAATGAGTGGTGCTGGTGGTATTATTTCATTTTTCATTGCCTGCATGATGTGAGTGTGTCAGGTCATCGTGGCCCTTTTTAAGAGGCAGGAAGAAATGGATAGGACTTCTGTGGAATGTCTTTGCTAGAAGCTTTCCTTTTTGTAAAAAGACATCAAGAGAGGTCCTAGCACTTGTACAATAGAGGCTAAATGTGTAGCACCAGGACAAATAAAGGACACAGTCTTTTGGATTTAGAGGACGTCCTTTTGTTTTTGCCCAGTAAAGTCTATTTTCTCATTTTTCAATTTTCATGACAGATCTGACAATCTTCTCTTTTAATGCAGAGCTGTGAGTACTACCAGATGCTCAGTTCCATAAGAGCGTGCAATTTTGATCAAACCAAACCAATTATCTTTGAGTGAAAGTTTAACACGCGGAGTGTGTCCATCTTATGAGACACTACTGGAGTCATTCACTTATTTATGTGCATATGTATTTTTTAGACATATACCATTATTTGATTAGATAACTACTCTACTAGGAAACAAATGAAATGCTGCCATGGAGGTAACCTGCCTTCAGCTAAATAAAGACTTAATTGTGACACAAGTAATTCAGCTCACATAATAGAAGACGAGTACATTCAATCTAGAGGATCGATGATGTTGACAGCTTTTGAAAATTGTAAAATGGAACTGTTATTAGAGCAAGGTGGTGGGTGAGAAACAACGTGGTCCAAAGTAGGTATTGTCAGCAAAACAATATATATATATACATACATATATGCATATATATATATATCAAATGACTTTGAGAGTTGCTGGGAAGGAAACATAGACAACTGGGATCTCCTGAGCTGGTGAAAGAAACTTGGGAGCTGGTGACAGAATAACCTTTGGAAATGTAAAAATGCAGGGCTGGACTGGAAAAAAGCAGAGCAGATTTCTGAAGTCAGAGGAGAGCTCAGTAGTATTACAGTGCTAGTTCTACTGGGCTCTAAGTTATGCCTCTGAGCATTGTTTGTTTTCTCTTTAATTACTGAAGAAGTAGGTCAGTCAGTAAATATTTATTGCCATGCGCCTAGGGCAGAGACTGCGTGGTGAGGGCTGTTAGAGATGATAAGTCTCAACACTCATTGTTGAGGAGGTTGCCCATCTCTTCATGTAGAAGGACCTGGGAAGGAGGCCTTTCAGCCCAGGGAAGGAAGAAGGAATTAAAAATAACCTTGGTTGCTTTGCAAGACATTTAGGAGATTGAAAAGAGTTGCTTATTTTTATAGCCAATTGGAAAGTGTTCATCAATGGATTTTTTTAAAGGTCACATATTTCCTGAAAGGAAATTACTCCTCATTCTAAGAGTCTAATGTTCAAAGTCACTTGATCAGTATCCTAATATGTGGCTCTTTTAACACCACTTGGCTCTAACTTTTCAGCTCTTTTAACTGGCATCATACTTTTTATCTCTCAGTTTTTCTTGTGTTTTTTTTTCCAGCTCTCTCCAATTCTTACATCATTGTCGGTTTCCAGAACCTTTCTTTCACCATGACCTGCTTCTCTAGCCCTTCTCCCATAAGAAACAGAACTTTCTTGTGTTTTTACATCTAATATCTGCTGATGAAGCCTTCAAGGCATTTTTAAAATTTCTTGTCTGCGTTTTGCGAGGTCTTTGCTTGAAGGTCCTCTCTGCTGTCATCTTTTGCCTTCCCTGATAGAATCCAAAGCAAGCTTTGTTTTGAGCTTCTCCCTTTTAAGCTCCAAAAAGCTAAGCGATATTTTAAATTCAAATTGACAAATTCTTGCATAGGACTGACATTTATTGAAACCACCCATCTCAAAATACGATTTTGCAATGTTACGTGTTTTTTTTTTCTTTATTGTGGCTTTTCTTAACTAGCTTTTGACTTAATGCTCTAAAAATTCAGAAGATCCACTAATCTCTAAATTAATTTCCACACATGCTGTAGAGAGCAAAATAGAATTACATTGAAAATTGAACATCATATGGAGTGACAAATAGTAATTTGGAAGTTATATTAACCCACTTCCTTTAGGTAAAGACACGTATTTCACAATAACTGTTGTCATTCAGGAGCTTCCATTTCTTTCCTTATATAACATTTATTTATCTTATGCCTTGATTATCTCCATGAAAACGCTTCAACTTTGACCTTTCCAGATGCTATAGTGGGCTGTGCTTTCACGGCGACTTGCAGCTTGTAGTGGCATGAGGACAACTGGCAATACGAAGTATTTTTCCTGCCTTAAATCCTGAGATGATGACAACTTACTGAAAAGCTCTTTGATGAAACCTAGATTTTTTTTCACTGAAAGGAAATAAAAATGGGGCATAATAACGAAATAAAAATGGGGTTCTATAACAGCAGGTCATGTGGAAGTGCACAGTCAGTTCTGTCACAGGGAGGGGATGCCCCCGTTCCCCATCACCACCTTTAGTGGTACCTGCTGGGCAGCTGACAGCTCTAGGAGATGATATGCTTTTATCTGCCCCGGTCTCAGCATCATGACAGATATTTTGGCACATAGCAAAGTAGTACCACAGGACTGAGCAAAGCCAGTTTGTTATTGTCATCTGCTAGTCAGGGAAGTCAGACCATCTCTGGTTTTCTTTTGGTGTGCCCTGATCTGCGGTAAGTGCAGAAAGCTGATTTATTTCTCTGGGAAGTGTGGAAGGGCAGGCATGGTGTGGAAATAGCTGCAGCATTTTAAGATCTATGATTATTTACTCATATATGCAGCCAGAAAGGGAGTAAAGCTGAGGGAGGATTTGTCTTATGGTGACATAGCTCGTTCCAACACTCTCCTTTCCCACTCTTGCCCTGCTCGCTCAAGTGTGAGCATTGTCTGGAGTGCAATTCTCACTGAAGTCGCTGTGAGCTCTGTTAAAATTAGTACACTATCATCATGCCCTGCTTTCTTTTGCAATCGCTGCCTGAGTGGGCATAACATAAAGGCTGTCCCTAAAATATCTGCTTGCAAGAAAATATATGAAATGTGTAAGTGCTCTAGGATTATCGTAGATCTAACCTGTGAATCCATCCTACATAAACTATAAAAAAAGAAAACATCCATAGAATAAGCATCTCTGTTTTGGTCCTTCTGACAGAGTTGAAAGCCACAGGTTCATATCCTGAGTGGTGAATTGTTAGGCCTCCTTAGAAGGAGCCCAGACAAAGTCGCAGGAATGCCTGAGGGAGCCGTGCTCCCCCGATCACGCTCTGTTTGGGTCTTTCTATGTAATGATTTTCTCTGTAGGTGCTTGTGTCATGCTTCCCTCCGTAGCAACTGCGCTCTTGCAGTGGTGTCCCACGTCAGCTGCCTGCACGTCGGCGACACGTTCTTTCTGTAATGGTTTTCTGGAGAGGAGGCGTTCTGCAGCGGTTTGTTTTGGAAGAGTTTTAGCACTATATGTATATATTGATTTACATTAGCACAAGTGAGGTCTGAGAGATGTGCCCTGTACTGGAAATGTCACGCTGTAGGTTTCTTAGAGTTGTTTATCCCACCATCTCCAGCTATCTCAAACAGAAGATTTGGTGTCTTGCACAGACAAACCTGACCCTCGCAGAGAGCTCCACTATGCTGGCACAGCAAGGATGTGGAAAGCACCTCGTGCCTGAGAGCTTTAAGTAGCCTCTTAAGTGTCCTAGGGTCAGGCTATTGAATGCTTAAGAGACGAGCTGAGGCCTTGAATGCGACTCTGAATTTTACTGAGGAGTGGTGAAGTGAGAGGAGGTCAGATGTGATAAATCTGCAATAGCTGGTGTTGCTGAAGAGACCCACTGCGGTTTCTCCTGCTTGTTTCCTGAGTATACAAAGCAGCTCGTTACCCAAACCCTGGCACCAAGCCCTTTTCAGTAACAGCACACTAGCAGCACTGGTGATGCCCCCACGACCTGACAGCTCATTACAGTGCAGATATGGCAGAGCTGAATGAATCCATCGTGCTGAGATTGAATCCTGCATCCTCACTGTGCCCTGTTGTGTCACCCGGAGTTATTTAGGTTTGACTTGCTATTTTCACCAAACAAGAATCAGCTCCCTTCTGCCCACTAATGAGAAGAGTTTCCTTCCCCTCCTTCAAGCTCCCTGCTGTTTTGTTACTTCTGAGTTGTAGTCCAAGGAGTAATGAGTTTTCATCTAACAAAAAGTGCTCTGTAAACAGTGCTAAATCCAGTTGCCACATCCTAATTTCTCAGAAGAAGCCTTGGAGGTCCCACATTCAACCACTAATACTGTGAAGTGGTTTCGCTGGGTGGAAGGGAGCATACTGGGTACTCTAGTGCTAGGGGTAACTGGTTCCCCGTTGTGCCCCTGCTGCTTAAGTAGAGCATGTAAAGCCACAGAAGAGAAATGCCAACATGGTGATTGCCAAATACATGTCAAAGCCGGGTACTGAGTGAACAACCTTATTATAAATGGCTGAATAGACTATTAAGCAGAGGATTGTTATGCAAAAGGGGCTGTGTTGGTGGTGCCTAGGGAAAATGCATACACAGGGCAAACTGCACTTGGGACTCATTTGTGTGGAGAATCAGTGGTTCAGGCTTTGGAAAAGTTTCCTGCCAGTGGCAGTGTTTTGTAAATGTGACCAGAATTAACACATTAATGGTAAATAAACCCCAGAAATGCTCAGCAATTGATTGAAAATGACTGCAAGCTATGAGAAACCTGAAAAATGGAAAATGTTGAAAATGGAGGCACAAGTCTGAGCTTGATCTTGTTTATGCTAGCATGAGTCAAGAGTAAACCCATGCAATTTGGTGGAGAGATACTTATGTGGCAGAGATATAAACAAGAGGAGTCAGTCCCTGGACTCTGTCAGATGACAACGTGACATTACCGAGAGCTATCCAACATCCACTGCAAAGAATAAAGTTTCTTTGCATCTTGCATGTTGAAGCTGCATATGAAGATCAGGAATGTAATTAATACTAGTACAAGTAGTAATAACTACTTATGGTGCGCTGGAAGAGGTGTCCAAGTAAAGGAACAATGAGTTCTATAAATTTTCCACCAAGGAAGAGATGAGACAGGAGAAAACGTATCTTCCTTACTCACATCACTTAATGCTCTCCTGCAAGGCACTCAGATAACTACTGTGACAAGGAGAAGCAAAAACAGCTTTCTGGATGTAATATTGAGACAGATGAGCCCAAGGGTAAAGTAGAGCTGTGGCACCACACAGTTATCAGCAATGGAGTGACTCCACAGAGCTCCAAGGGAAAACCTGGCCCATTTTCATGTCTATCCCCTGCACATACCTCCCAGGGAAGCAGTCTGTCGTTGTGGCTGGGGCAATGCACGTGGCAGAGAGACAAGTGAGTCGTCCCATGATTCTGCACAGCAGCCGCGGATACCTGAGGAATGGTTAGTGAGCCAAGGGCAGCAGCAACTCAGTAGAAGAGCTAATGAGAAACTTTCTGATAACATGTTGGAAAGCTCTTGTTTACAAAATATAACTTTTTCTGAGAAAAAGAAATTGGTTTTGCTGAATGACGTAAAAAGTTTTTAACAAAACTACTCCTTACTCTCCAGAGCTTCAGCTCTCAACAGCCAACAGGAAGCTGATGATGAGGTCTGGGAGTCCAAGCTCCTCAGTGAGTGCAAGAGGTTCCTCAGTTCTTGGTCTGCCTTGCAGACTGCCTCTGAGCTGATCCAGGGCTCCCTGGATTAAACTGAGCTCCCCGCCTGCTCAGGCAGGCAGCTGCCAGGAATCCCTCCATATATACCATGTTTCAAAATCAGTCAAAGTTCCCTCAGCATCAGCATTCTGGTGTTTCTGAGAAATTAAAATTGCAGAAATCCAGTTGTGTGAAAAGCATGAGGCTGTAGGTGTTCTGTCCCAAATCAGCATGTATGATTTCCCATCCTCCAAATTTTGTGAAGTTGAAATGTCCATTTCCTAATCAGCTCTGTATGCAACATATATTAGACAGTGTTGACGATGAGACTGGCTATTTTTGTAAGCATTTTCCTTTCTGTCCTGCAGCATTATTGAGGTGAGCAAGAACTGTGATCATTCTCTCCTCCTTCCTTCCAATTAGTGGTCCCTCTTTTGTGCATCCTAAAATTGGCCCCTCGTGACATTTGTATGTCTACACTGCATTAACATTTCCAAATTGGCAAGGAGCAGTGCTGCAGCTCAGCAATGCAAACACCCGATGTGCTTGTTGTAGCTAAAATGAGGGTACTTGCATGTGCATTGGGGGAGTTCAGAGGGGAATGGCTGAGATGACTAATTGCTTGGGGATTTTAGCCCAATTAAGATCAGTTAATGGACTTGTGAGGTGGATCATTTGTAAATATCACCAAAAGCTGGAACAGTTTAATTAGAATGAATTTTTAAGTTTTCAAAATCTGACTCAAAATGAGCTCCAGTGGCGCTCCTGAGCCTAACCACCCAAGTGTAGCTTTTCGGCATCTTGGAGGGAAATTGATTTGATTATAATCATCCTTTTCGCATATCTAATGTTGAGCACATTTTGTTAGGGTTTTCCTCATCTTTCAGGGCAGAAAGGAAGCCCAGGTCCTGACCGCTTGTGGTCGTTGGAGATCCCATGGCATTTTTAATGGTGGTACTCTGGCTAGATTCCAGGTTGTGTAATTACATTATGTTTCCCTAAATTAAACTCTGTAGTTTCCACTGGATAAAATTTTCTTCTTCACATCCTGTCTGAATCTGTACTGTAGCCCTGTAACTAATTAATCTAAGAGCCTTGAAAGTATGAAATGCTATGTAAGTGCTGCAAGTATTATTACTAGTGTCCCAATGTGATGCTAAACAGCTGTCACAAGGCAACCCTAGAGGTGACTGCATCTCAGAGAGGATAGATCCTTCTGAAAAGCTTTGAGGCTCATTGCAAGGACACTATAAATGCATGATAAAATGATATCCCTGGAAAAGGGGACAAGCAAGCAGACTGCATTTCTTAAACTTTTATAAATTTAATACCAATATAATCTTCTCTTAAATCCTTGAATGAAACTCTTGTCTAATATATTCTTGTGGTGTTGATTTCCTCTCATTTATATCATAGTTACCCACACTGAGATTAGCATCTCCTTAGGCTGAAAATTTTATAAACTGTAGTAAATGGTGAAGTTTATAACCCAGATAAATTAGACAGACAAGAAAAAAATAGAAAAATTGGGCATCCCAACCTAGAAGCTATGTTTGCATGCACCAACATTTTTAATTTTCCTCTATAACCCAGTCATTAGCCAACTTGCAAAATACTCACAGCCAGTTTTTCATAGTTGGGACTTCTCAAAGAACGAGAGTGGAGTTTGAATTAAGTTAAAGCTCCCCAGAGATCTGTGTCTGGAGACGTAGTGGATAAGAGCAGATGCATAGGACTCTGAATGCTTTGGCAATATAAGAGTATTACCTCTCAATGCATCATGCAACGGCAGGAGCAGTTTCAAAGTGAAGAATACTTAAAGGACTAGCATTAAGTGAAATTTATTTAAGCATTTAATGCTGTGGCAGCAGTGGATCTCCTGCAGTATTTTAGGGTGTTTCCTATAAATGTCATTTGCAGGGTGCTGTTTCAAGACATGCAAGCAGCTATTATTTTGTAGACAGGAGGGGTCTAAGTGAACTGTCTGGGAGCTATAATTAGGCACTGGCACCTGAGAGTCCTCAGTCTGTGTGGCTTTGGGCTAGCCACTGAATTTATCACATGTCAGTTTGTAAAATGAGCCGGAGAGCCTGAACGATGGTGAGGCTGAACACAGAGATCAGCAGGATCATGGAAGCAGAGCAGCACTGATCCGGAACAGCGTCTCTGCAGCATGGTGTGGTGCTGGGCAGATGCACAAGAGCTCGTTCCCCATCCCACAGCATGTAGCTGTGCTGATGCAATACTCAGCCCAGGCAGCAACTGCTGTACCATATGAATATGGTTGCTTGGCGATAGCTCAGGAGCTTCACGTGGTGCAAACATTCCCTAAATGGCCTGATTTTTCAGAGGTGCTGAACTCCTAAAAAGGTCTGCATATAAACTACCCCATGTGTTGAGATGACCAAATACAGCTTTACTGGTCTCTGTTCAGACACTACTCTTTGAGCTGTTTTTTTTTTTTTTTTTCAAGAGAAGTAATGTCTTTTCTCCATCATAAGACTATGTCCTGTACTGCTTGCAGGCAAAGAGGAATACTCAGGGAAACTACCGGGTATCAGGCCAACTCAGTGCAATGACCAAAAGTGGCAAGAAAAAGGGAGCTACTTAAGAGGGTGCTGAGAAAAAGTGCCGAACGGCACTGCCTCCCTGCCTCACCCTACGGTCAGCTCTGGAGCCGCCTTGGGGTTAGGCAGGAGGGGGTCCTGATGGGATGCAGGGCAGCGGGGAGGGACAGAGAGCAGAGAAGGTTTGGTTCTGCCAAGGGTGAAGCTGCCGTTGTTTTATTTCTGTTTGCATTAAGCTGCCTCTATCAAAACCGCAGGACCCCAATTAATCTGAGAGACGGTGGCTCGTGGCAGCACTGTGAACTGCTGCTGCGCTCTGCTCTTCCCGACAAAATGACCGGTCTGTGACAGTGCAGGTCATTGCTTTATTTCAAACAGTAAACTTTTAAGATTAAGGAGCTCAGAAATGAAATCATGTTTTTAAAATTAAGACAAAGTAGAGGTTACACGTCCCTTTAGTTTACAAGAGAGCAAGGTCCCTCCGGTGACTGGTCTTTTGCCGTGTATAAAACTAGGTACACTGACAGGGCTTAATGGTAGATTAATCAAACCGTGTCTGACTTACCACTGAGTATATCTAAGAACCAAGCAGAAGCAGTGTGGGCTTGTGCCTCTGCCCACACAGCTTTTACAACAACCAGCTCCACGGCATTTAACGGAACTGCTCTGTGTTTGCGTTGATGAAAGCTGGAGAAAAAGCAGACTATGACTTGTCTTTTTTGGTGTTTTATGACTTGGTCCTCTAACTCTGAGGCATCTTTACATGTCAGGTCAGACTTTGCTCCAAAATCTTCATGCTATAATCATGAATCATGTCCGCGATTGAGGCCCTGGCGTTTCAGCTGGCAGTTTCTCCATCTCTGTGTATTTCTTGCAGGTTTTTTTTTGGCTTCTCTGTCCATACGGGTAGACAAGATATTTCTCTCCACATGTAGGAGAGTGCACTTTGAAATTGTCAGTGAAGCAAAGCATTGATTTCCACTGAGTTTTCTGTAGCCATGAATTTGGTGAGACTTAGAGTTTGAGAGTTGTGTTTGTTCCTGGAGAAAGCTGAGTCTTGCACCCTGCTGACTCTGGGGGAAAAGCCAGCACCTGTCCTCCTAGCAGAGAAAGCCGATGACTTGTTGGGGATTCAGACAGTTTGGGCACTCCAAGGATGTTACTCTTTCCTTCCGTCCTTCCTTCCGCCCTTCCTGTCTTGATCCAACACTTCGTCTCCTCAGAGCAGATTAACTGCCGTTCAGATTTTCCCCGTTTTTCCTTCTTTGCCACAGTTCTCCCGTGAGCAGCGAGCCACCCTTGCTCCGACACGCGGCTCGAGACTTCAAGGCGCTCGCGGGCTGAGGCGCGAGGCCCTGGCTAGCAGAGGAGCCCCGGAGCGGGGCCGTGCAGCCCGGCGAGGCGCGCGCGCGCTCGCACGCACGCACGCCAGCGGCTGCTCCCGGACCTCCCCGAAACGCGGGAGCCTCGGCGGGCAGCGCGGTCGAGCGGCGGGTGCTGCCGAAATTTTAAAAAGCGGTCGCTCGGCTGCTTGCGAGTGGCCCTGCAGCTAGGTTTTCAATACAGCTATGAAACTGTTAAATTTCGCCTTTTAATCCAAAGGAACA
Source organism: Rhea pennata (assembly GCF_028389875.1). Lineage (NCBI taxonomy): Eukaryota > Metazoa > Chordata > Aves > Rheiformes > Rheidae > Rhea > Rhea pennata. The sequence goes on along the minus strand of NC_084671.1, from coordinate 8,469,771 downwards.
TGCTCTCTCGAGGGATGCTGGTGTTTTTAAAGGGACAAACCTCAAGCTTCAGGAAACTGCAGGCGTGCAGCGTGTCATTTGCTTGTTTGCTCTGGTTGCGGTAGGCTTTGCGAACCAGTTTTGTTCAGGAGGGTGAACGGGACGCGGCTGGTTGACAACAGCATTTAGGGGAGAGAGTCTGCAAACGAGAAAGCGTGAGAGTCCCCTGTGAACTGTCACATGCTGAATAAAATATGAACAGTGCTGTGCTATTACTAAAATGAACTATTTTTAATGATTCTACTTATAACCTGCCAGTCCTCTGACGTAACAGTCAGCAACAGGACTCAGAAAACCATGAATAATAAAGGAAGCAGTTTAAAAGTTGGACTAGCTATTAACATATAGTCTGACACCGGTCTTAGCTGTCTCTAATGAGAGAAGGTGCACGCACAAAGAGCTAGCAAGAAAACCATGGATTTCTCCCTCCCACCTGAAAGTTATTGATTTAATTTAATGTAATGATGCAGAAAAAAAACCCTGAACATGTTTAATTAAAATTTTGTGTGCTACTTTTTGGATAGAAGCAGGGAGATATACTCATACTAGATGAGAAAAACAAACAAAAAAAAATCATTTAATAGTCATGGAAGTAATTGCTCAGCAAGATTTACTGGAGCTACATACTTCTGATTTAGCTATCCAGGATAATCTCCATTCAAAAATTTTAAAAGTATAGCTGAGGTTAATATCTCTGACTAGCAGATGTTCATTTTTAATAAATCTTAAATTACTGCTAAAGAGTGTGATGCAACAAATACAAGAAAATAAGTTCTAGTTGAGACAGAGAACTGAAAGAAGAGAAGGTCTTTTGGGCCAAAATCCAAGTTCTAGCTGAGCAGGTTCATATCTGAGCAGGTTATTTCAACAGCTGGCCAGCTTGGAAAGTCTCGTGTCTCCTTGCCAGGCAGAGGGTTATGTCAACTCACTGGTTTCATCATCTTCAAGGTAGATGCCACCATTTCTAACTTCTGGGTGTTACACTCAAGATCTTGTTTATAGGCACTATATACATATATATATGCGTGTGTGTGTGTGTGTATGTATATGTTATAAAGCCAAGAATTTATTGTTTGTATAAGAGAAATCTTAACAGCCTAAATCAAGAATAATCATTATTCTAGATCTAAGTATTACAGAAAAACAAAGAATAATAATGATGTTAAAGTAGTTATATACAGCAGATGCACAAGAACAGCAGTGTGGAATCACAGACCACGCAGTAGGTACGTGCCCCTCTGCGCAGCGTGCAGGGAGACACAGGGGCCTTGGACTAGAGATTCAGCCTGTGTCCTCAACTTAAGAGTGAGCTACAGAAAACATTCATTGCAGGAACATGCCTTAAATATCACCTTTCTGTGCAGGCACCTGTGTCAGGGCTGAAAGCAGAGGCCTCTGTGCGGTTGGGATTAGTAACCCAATCGACCCACCTAGGCTGTGAGCATCTGACATTTTCTTCCCCCTCAGAAAATAAATATATAAATGGAACAAGCTGCGATGCTCTGGCTTGGGTCACGTGCTATGACTCCTTGGTGGCCGAGGTTGAAAAGGCCGAGGAGTGACTGGAGATGTGTTCAGTGGTGTGCAGTGTCCTCAAGGAAAGGGAAGCAGGAGAAAGCGGTGGGGCGGCTCGAGCCTTCCTCCCCTGGCAGAGTGCCCCAGCCATGTGGTCCGCTGGGCCAGGCTGGTCCACACTTCCTGTCCACGCAAGGCCACGGTGCCCAGCAGTTCAGGATTGCCCATTGCAAACGGGGAAAGCCAGAGGGCTGGTTGCTGCCCTTGGAAAAGGCAGTGTTGGGTCCTCTTTCTGCTCTGAGGGCTTTTTATGTCTTTTATGTTTGAAGTTCACTGGGAAAAATACAGAAGCAGGTGCTGGAAGCAGGGATCAGGACCCAGGCGTGGGCTTCGGTGCTCTACAGAAATTGTAAAATGCTTAGCTTGAGGTTCAAAACATGTCAGGGCCTTCACTGACATGTCTGTTTCTTCCCTCTTCCGCTGCAAACCTCCAGCGCCTGTGGCGGAGTGCCGTGCTGGTGAGCATCTCTGCTCCCACCCACAGGGAGAGGAGGTGTGACTGGGGTTAGAAAGTCCCCAAGCCCTGAGCCGGGAAAGCAAAGGTTAACTGGGCCAGGAAGCAGCTTGGCCATGTGTCAGTGCTCTGGAGCATCCTTAAGGAAGAGGAAATCTGCAGCTGCAGATAGATAAAGATCCATGCTGATGCACACTGGGCAAGAATAGCTCTCTGTTTGAAGATGCTCTCTCTCTCTCTCTCTCTCTCTCTTTGAAACTTTTTCTGTACTGCTGGAAAAAAAAATGCCCTTTAGGTCTCTTTCCTGTCTTCAGTCTTTGAGAAAGAAGTTGCCTTCATAGGGTCCTCATAAGGAACAGAGAAGTAATCTGAAAAAGCCAAAATTTAAGAGAGCAGTTGAAGTTTTTGTCCCTGTGCTAGGTTGACCAGAGCACCCATATTTCTGTGGCTTGAGGATGTGTAGAAAACTGGAGCTATGAGAGGTGCAATGCACCTGCCTCCTTGGCCTTCCTTGTATCTAGTCTGTCCCTCTCTTCACTTTTTGCACTAGTTGAATTCACCCTGGTCAGGTAGGAGAACCACATGTGGAACTGAAAATATGCAAACTGGTCAAATAAATGGCCAGTTTATTGTCCTCGCTAGTTAAGTGCAGTTCCTTACCAGACTGCAGTTTTTTTTGCAAGTTGTAGACAGCGAAGTGGTGATTTATGCACATACTTGTATTTTTCCAGGGCTTTGACCAAGACCTTGTCTCCATCCAGCAAAATTAGAGTGGATAATTTCCAAACCAGACATTCATGAGTAGGAGCTTAATTTATGTGAGAACTTCCATAAGCCTAAGCTCTTTACTGTCATTGCACTTGTAGTGCCTTTAATGACTGTAGCTGCATAACAGATAGACCTTCAGAAGAACAGCACCATCAATCAAATTCTGCAGTCCTTTTCAAAGCAGATGTTGAAGGATTTACCAGGACCTCGTGATACATACACCTGGAAACCTCTGAATTTGATTTAAAAGAGCTCACAGAGTAGCAATTAACTCAGAACCAGCAAGCACAAATACAGTTGAAGGAAATAATATTTCAACTTTTCAGCACTTAAATGGAGAAATATATTCATCATTGGCAATTACTGAGTTAAAAGACTTAACTTATGACTTGAAATACTCCCACACAATCTTGTTTCCAAAGCTTTCATTAACTGAGCTAATAATTTCTACTACAATTAGAGATGTGAGGCATTAAAGAATCCAAGATAATAAAACATGTAGCTATTCAAAAAATTTACCAGTCACAGTTTTGCAACGTATAAGAAATTCATGTTGTATCTTGTCTGAAAATGTCCCACTTGTCACACAAGTGCTTGCTTCTTCAGATGGTAAAAAGGACTAGTATGCGCCAAGCTGGCACAAAGCTTTCGGTGACAGCCCCCAAAACAACTGTTTGGTCTGGATTCCTTGTCCTCTTGGTATAGTCTGTGGTCGCCATCAGGGGCCTAAAAAGCCAGAACAGTACTTTTCCTTAGGTGTGTGGAATGAGGTTAATATGTCTGCTGGTTTCTGGTCATTTTTTTTTTCAGTATAGACAATTTTTTTTTTTTTTTTTTACTTTTTTTTAACCCTTTTTTCCGCTTCCCTGTTTTTGAAAGAAAGGTGTTTCAGTGTCAGTAATCGAATGAATGGCATCAAATGCTTAACTAGGCCAATTCTGAAATCTCAGACAATTGTGTTTTTTATGGCAAAGCATCTCCCTGCAAAGGAATGTGTTCTCAACCGAAAACAAGGCTAGGAAACAAGAGGCAGATTGGAGAGGAGGTCAGGGAGATCCAAAGGGAAGCTGCTAATGAACTGCTCAGGAGTTTGCCTGCTGGGGAAGAAGGGAAGAGGAAGACGGGGGGGGGGGGGGGAATGGGCCCCTTATTTTTTTTTTTATTTTATTTTCAGAATGATTCTGTCACATATAGAGTAGCCAAACCTTGATCAAGAGAAGGGTTAGTAAACATACAAATGAACTTTTTAGTCTGATCTTAAACAGATACTTTTTTTTTTTTGCTTGTTTGCTTATTTCTTGCCATGCAAATGGGGAAAAAATGCAGCTTTGCATCCGTACAAAGTGTTTTTATTTTTTCTTGCTAAGTTTTGGCTTAGCCACTGAACAGAAAAATCTGTGAATCGCAGAGCCCCGGTATGCAGGCAGCGTTCCCTGCCGCCAGCGGCCCGCGGCCACGCTCGCCCAGCGGCTGCCGGCGCAGCCTGCCCCGCGGCAGCGCGGCTCGGAGGGGAGCTGCCAGGAGCCCAGTGGGAGGGGGTGCAGCAGGCAAGCAGCCGTGCATAACTCCTGCAGAAAGAAACGGCACGGTGGAGCCTGTCCGCCTCCTGATCTGTCCCTGCTACATTCCCAGTTCAGATTCCCGCAGTTTCTGCTGCTGGTTGTGCATCTTAAATGTAACTTTAAGATCTGTTTGTATCCTTTCTGCTGAAGTGCAGCATTCATGCTGCGATGATTATTCAGAAGAAGCCTAAAATGTGTTGAGTGTTTCACTTCCTGCAAAATTCAGTGGGGAGATACAGGTGATCAATTATTTCTCAGCCAACTGAAAGAACCAGTGTAACTCAGGATGCATCCATTAGGAAAGACAAGGACTTGCTCTGTGTTCCTATAGTACCATCTGTGTTTGTGGAGATTTGGTGGATAAATAATTTAAGGCTCTTGCTGCAGTGTTGTGCGGTCCCTTTAAGGAAGAGAATTATAAAGCACCGGTCTCGGTTTTGCTCATTAAAAAGAAATACAGCAGAGGACCAAAAATGAGAGTCCTGGAGAACACACTGCATGAAATGTGTTATTTGGAAGATGTACTGCTATTCTTTTTCCTTTCTTTGCATGGTTGTTGCGTGTATGTGTGTGCACACACGTGCGTATAAGTCATTGGCCTTTGGCAAGTGGACTGGGGAACTCCAAAAAGCTGCAGAAAAAGGCAGCAAGGTTGAAGAGGAGGCAATATGTGTCATGAGGTCCTCTCTCCTTCACCATGCACTGATGGGCGCTCTAGGATGCAGCATTCGGGCTTTGCAGTTGTGATTGGCTTCATGCAAAATCCTTTTCTCTGCCTCCTGCTCCCTGTGGAAGCCATACCAGGGCAGCACCTGCTAGTGACGGGCTGAACGCGTGTCCGTGGCAGCCTCTTTGGAAATGATCTGGTTCTCAGTTTGAAAAAAGCCCCAGTAAATTACTGGCAAATGTTTAGTATAAAACTTAATTTCCCCCATGCCCTTTGGAAACAAAGGGGAAAGGAGATGGGTGTAGGACAAAACCAGAACATGTCCAGGCATTGAAATCCTCTGGTCTGGTTTTTGTTGGACACTGCAGCAGGTCTTTGTGGCGACAGTCCTTAGGCAAAGCATTTGCAATAATTCATTCGATGCGTTTTGTCTGGTTTTACTCTTACTACTTATACTCAAGCAGTCTCCCCTTTGTTTGATGTCTCAGTGTTTTTTGGTATTTAAATCAGATCAGAAGCCTTATGCCAGCATATTCCTGCCCGTTGGGGCTATGGACAAACTCTTCACTTTGACTGTTTGCCATTCACTTTTCCTCCTCTATGATTAGGCATCCATGTGAGCTACCGCTAATTTTGGTACCTGACCAGCTCTCAGAAAAACCTACAGAGAGGAAAAGAGATTTCAAATTTCTCCCTCCAGCTTAACTCATTATGAATTATTCCATAAACTTGCTTTTCCAGCATCAACAATTCTATGATTCTGTTATGCCCATAGAAAACTTTTCAACAAACATTTTTATGAACATAAATCTCTCAAAAATATTTAAGGAAAACCAATAAAAAGGGCCACAAACTGAAATAAATTCATGGGCTTTGCTCACATCACTGAACATTGGTATATGTTTTCCAAGCTGTGATGTTGATGACTTTTCATCTGATTTCCATATAATAAGAAAAAGAATTGTTTTTCCCTAACTCTAGGCAATTGGATGAGCCATAAGTCAGAATTAAAATATGATTATCTGTTACAAAGATCACAGATTCCTTTCAAAGTTTCATTATTTACAATCCTCTCTTTGGTGACATTTCAATTCTTAGGAAATTATGCTCTGAATTGTACCTAACATACTCACCACCCACACGTAACACATGCAGTAGGCTTATGAGATAGGAAGGGCGAATGTTTCCATTTTAATTTTGTTCTTTAATGAGATTTTGGAGTGGAGGGTGGGTATTTTGCTAAAATATGTGGCAGAGATTGCACAGCGGAAGAGTCTAACAGGGCTCTCAGTGGCAGTAAGCTGTAATGTTATTTTCCTGCCATCTGGGTAAAATTCATCCTGTTCTCCCAAAAGCAACGTAAAGGCTCTTTGTGCAGGAGAAATGCACAGGGGTCGATAAAGCAGAAGTCTCATCTAAAATCAGTTCATAGGTTGCTCCTGTGGTCAGCATGAGGACCGTCTCCCCTTCGCTTTGCTGTGCTGGAAGGGGCAGATCTCTGAATGGAGATGGCCCCACGATGGCTGGGACCTCCTTGACACAGGTGTTACCGATCTGTGTTGGGTTTAGCACAAGGAGGCACTGACCCTTCGCTGCACAGGGCACCGTGAGGGCTGGATGCAAACCCCATGTGGCATATGGGCAACCGCCCCACGTGCACATGCTGATGTGGTGGCTGCCGACCACTGCTGTCCCCCTGCTTGTCCCCTGCAATGTGAGATGAGGTGAGCACACCTCTATGGTGGAAGAACTTGTACAGCACTGGCTCAGTAATGGGAATCAGAAGGAAACATTGTTTTCCTTTTTTTGTATCAGAAAAAGTCAGGGTGGAGAGTTGTTTGTACATACATGAGTAATCCCCTGGGTCTGGTTAGTTTAACAGTATGGATGTAACCTATGGGAGTAGTAGCAATACCCGTTGACTCATCTAGAAGGACGCGTTGTCAATGGACTCAGCCCTCGTCGGCTGTGCATAGTTCTTAGAGCAGAGAGTTGGGCTTGACGCCTGGTAGATCCAGACTCACTTTCTTCATTTGCTTCTTCCTCCAGAACGCCCAGCAGTCCTCCACTGCTTTCACTCTAATGGAGCAGCATTCAGATAATTATATATTTCAGCATAATTTCCTGCAAAAAGAAAGATGAAAATAAAACCGCATTCTCCTGAAGTAAACCTTAGATAACATATGTTGAGGGGAAAAATAGTTAAAAGATGCAATTGGGTCAAAATCTAATCTCTCTTGATTTGGTGTGACCCTGAAGTAACTTCATGGGACTGAAGCCAAGGACTCTAGTTAGTCTGTCTTTCCTTGTTAGGAAAGGAGAACACAATCTGCTCTGTTATCTACTGAGAAACACACAGTTGGAGGTAATTCTGGCTTCTCCTTCTGAAGCTTAATTGGCTTTTTTGCCCAGAGCCGGTCTGAAAGTCTGAAGTCTATTCAAGACACACCTATAATCATAAAAGATTTAAGGGTATGCCTTTCTCACTTTATTACAGCAGTAATGTAGCCTAAAAACTGCCTATTTCTATAGGCTAACAAGACTAGCTTTTGAAACCAGTATCTAACGTGCTATTCAGTGCTAAAAGTCTGGAGCTGGCAATATTGGAATTGCGCTATTCCCACGCAGCAGCTGCAGGCTTTCCAGCGTGCTGAGAAACTGCTTGGAAAGACCATACGGATTTCACTTGTTTTCACTTTAGGGAGAGTATTACCATTTTATACACTGGTGTCCAGATTCTCAGCAAGCCTCCAGTGTTTACAGCCACAAAATTTGTCAGCTCATCTGTCTAAATGATGAGATATTATAACAGTGGATGCGGCAGAAATTCCCCAAGCAGCTCTGTAGTTACGTCTCCAGTGTCCAAAAGACTGCAGCTGTGCTTGTAATTACACGGTCAAAGTCAGAGAACTGCTGCACCTCAAATGTCACAGACGGTACTGCAGAAACTTGGGGTCCAGGGTTTGCTAACAAGAACAGCCTGGAAGCTGGGGCTCACATAGTGGGGAGACAACCCTGGCTGGAGAAGAAGGGGTTAGTGTCTGGTTGGGGTATCATCTAGGGACACGGTTAGACACGACCTTCTCTAGGTAGTTATTCGTATTATCGTGACTCTCGCACATCCTAGTGCAGATCAGAGCTCACCTAACGAGACTGCACACCAACAGCCCCCGGCCTTTAGGGGAGGTAGGTGGAAGGCAGCAAGCGGAAGCTTGGTTACTTGCTCAGATGCCTAAAGGTACAGGAGGGTCAGGATTGAGCCTAGATTTCTGGAATTTTAGTCTTGGCCCTGAGAGGGTCTTTTTTTTGCTTCCAAATCTTGGAGAGCCCTGATCTAGGCCTCTCTCTGATCCAGACTCTATAAATAGTCCTTGCATTCATCAGCTTAGATGAAAAAAAAAAAAAAAAAAAAAAAGCTATGTGCTTTACTGCAAAGCTTGCCTTTTTAAAGCATTCTTGTTAGTAGGAAGAGGAGGAAGTAATGGGCGTTTGACTAAGTTAATGTACTCAGTGAACCATTGGAGAGCTGCCAACTTACATTTTTAAATAAATGTCAACATGAATTTTTAAAGTTGAAACACATATTTTGCATTTTTGCTCTCAGCTCTCTTGAGTTTTACAGCAGCTTTCCAGAGCGCTGCAACGAGCTCAGTGCTGGGCCTCCCTGGGGAGCTCTTCGTGGAGGCAGCCTGGAATGGGTGCTCCAAGGACTGCACTTCCCACAGCCTTTGCTATGTAGGCATAATTCCTTCCTCTCAGAGAAACTCTTACCTGCTGCTTAATTCACTTAAAAAAAAAAATCAGAATGACTTTTCCCTTTTCACAGGGCTATTTATTTCCTTCAGGATATACCAAATGGGACCCAGCTAGAGTGGGTGTTACAGATTATCAGCCCAATGGCGTTTTCTATAAATAGGGTCACTGTAGTTGTGTCAGAGCTTTGTTGAGCATAAATTTAATTTAATCAAGGTACCTCTTAGTGTCAAGGCCCATCTGCTTAAAATTAACACTATGATCTCTCTGGTCTGCCTTTAAAGTCACGAAGGTGCAGAATCCGTATCCCTTAAAGGCTTTTACTGGGCAAACGGCATCCACAGTGCTAAAGGAAGGGATATTTCCTACGGACGAGGCGCTCTTTGGAACGCTCTTAGACAGGCAGCAAAAACAGATAAATGAAAAGGGAGCTCCGCCTTACCCGGGGGACCTCGTGGAGGGAATCTGGAGAGAGGGAAGGCTATCAAGGAGGCAAGGTGTAAGCAAGCTGTTCCTTGGCACCGAGCAGGGAGGGAAAGGTATTCCAGATGGCAGTCGGCGGGACCAGCTGTGGAGGAGAGCAGGGAACACCCCTCCGTGCGGAGGGATTCCCCCCGGCCCCAGCCGAACCGCGCGGGCGGGATGCCGGCGGGGCACCGCGGCGGCTCTGCAAACTGCGGGCGCTGGCGGCCCGCGGGCGAGTCCGTCCTCACGCCGGGAAAGGAGAGCACCACGCTCGTGTTCGGCTGAGCCAGACCTTCCTGGAGACCTTTTCCTGTCCTCGCTGCTCTCCCTCAGAGTCTGCCCTTTTCAAAATATCAGCAGAATTTAAAGGCAGAGCTTGCAGTTAAAAAGAGCTGTGTCTTAGCAAAAAGAACCCCTTTAATCACAGTTTATAATGGCAGATTGCACAGTAAATAATAGTCGTCTTAAAATCCTATTGCTCCTGTTCAGCAAACTCCTTGCTGTGAGCAGGAATGTAGTGCAAAACGAAGTGCAATCACAGTCCTTCTCAGCCTGCATCCAAGTCGTTTTGCCCTCTGCGAAGTCCTTTCCCCAGCCAGTATCTGCTGCTGGGAGTCGAGCAGAAAATGCAAACCTGCACCCTGCGGTGAGGGTACGCAGCAGAGAGGGGCTGAGAAGCACAGGCAGGAGCTCTGGGGAGGGCACAGATACCTGCAGCTTCACTGGCATTCGCTTATGGTAGTTGTGTGCGCCCCTAAATGAGATTTTGCTCCTTATCAGTTTAAAAGTTGCACAATTTTTTCTGTTTGAGGTGATGTTTTTAGCACACTAGTGCCACTAAATCCATCTTCTGCAGATTTAGCCAGTTTAAAATATCTTCTAGAGTCTCAGAATTTCTTCCCAGCCCCTAGTGAAACCCCTTCCCTGTGCACTTGGATCCAAAACCTGAGAGTTCGTGTCAGGCTTCTCAGTGACCGAGCACCTCGGGGTCCCTAAAGCCTCCCTGAAACTTGGACTCATCATAACACCACAAAACATTCCATTTCTGGTGAAACAGCAGATCTGATTCATGTCTTTTCAGTAGAAATGTTCGGACAAGTTCCAGTAATGGTCAGTATCTTCCTTGTGCTTCTATCTTCTTCACCCCAGGGGCTCCGGCGCAGGCTGCGACCTGAGCAGAGATACCTTGGCTTTTCTGATCAGCTCTTCTCTGTCTTGATTTAGTTGAGACAAAACCTTTTCCCTCAGCGCTTGTCCATTTGCTGCTTTCCCTTTGATGGCTGCTGTAGTTTCTGGTAGGAGAGGCAACATTAAATTGAGGGTGAATTACCTATGTTCACGACATACTTGTGGGTCTGATTGTCCGAGTGACCCAGCCCAGGGGAAGCCGCGTGTGGCCACCACGAGCTGCTCTGGCCCCGTGGAGGAAGCACCGAGTCACCTCGCTGAGCTGCAAAGTGATGAATAAATTCCTCAGCCTCGATGGAATTTATACTAACGACTCCAGACTGCGGTTGTTTCCTGTTTCTCTTTTTGAAATTGCTCTTTAATATTAACTGTAGTCATTATTAATCCCTTTCTTTTTAACCAAAAATGAAGATTATTATGACTGTCTGTCAAGTATAAGCAGCACTCCTTAAAAATAAATACTGTATATGGCACTCTGGATGAACATCTGTGCTAATAAGATATGATAGGTTAGTTAGTATGCAAATAAAGACATGTTATTATTTGTATATCTGTATTTCCAAGCCTGTGGCTTGGACAGGCCAGTGGGCTGCTTGTGTAATTGTTTATGAACACATACATATTTTTCTCTAGCACTGGTCATGCTCTTTCTGGTGGCAGCTAAATGAACTTTATTTCAGCTATCTCTGCCCTAAGATAAAATGCTGAGTTTTTAAAGGGGTTTCCGTATCTTCTAAAATAGCATTTCATTGCATTGAGTTGCTGATCTGCAGCTAAAATCCGGTAGTTAAATATCAAAATATCACCCACTTTCCAACCAAAATCACTAATGGGACCCAATTTACCAAAATCAGGTCCGTAAAATCTCCAAGAGATGACAGACTCTACCCGAGTCGTCATAATAATATGACGGCAGAAGCTGCAGGCAGGTCATTTATAAGTGCAGGAAAAAAGTATAATGTTAACAAACGCAAGATGACTTGGGGCCAGCTGTCCCTGAATCAGCAGGTTGACAAATAACAGTGGGATGACAAGAGCAGCTGTGCTCCAGGTGTTGCGTGAGAGCCACTTTTTACCTTTTCCTGTGGTTTCCCTGGGATAATCCGTGGCCAGATCCTGGCCTCCTGTTCCTCCCAGGGGGCCCTGCCAGACGCTGACCTGGCTGGAACAAATCTCCGCTCTCCGTCTTGGAGCCGAGCCACGGGGGGCACCCAGGCCACCACGCTGGGACTGCCCAGGTAGCAGCAGCCGTGCGGCGCGGGTTGCTCCTGGGGACCAGCAGCCACCTTGCTCAGCACCCATCCCTGGGCTCCCAAGGAGAGGTCTGCCCACGTGGTGGGAGGCGAGCATAGAGTTATAACTGTTCCTGGGCCTGGCTGGGGGCTGTGCAGTGTTGCTGGCTTCTACGGAGCGGATTCTTTTGGTCTCTCTGGCCCCAGAATGCTACACCTATGCTTAAAGATAGAGATCTTTTTCTTAAGAGCATTAGCAAAGGGAGATGCAAGGCATGTAACAGATCTCCAGGGATATACCTGCTCTTACAGGTATATTCTATCTTTCTTGTCTCTGCTGAACTCCAGATCATGTTCTCAATTCCATGTTGGTTCTCCCCCTACTTATTGCACAGTAATGTAGGATTTGGCTGCAGATATTAAAAGCTGGGGAGAGGTCAATGGGTGCATCTGTAGGATCTTAGGGCCAGCAGAGCTCTCAGTGGTCCTTCATGCATCATGTTTCTCTTCTCTTCCAAAATGGTCCAGAATGGCTGATCTCTCAGAGCACCAGTCAGCTTTTCCAAAGCGTCTTTTCCTGGTCTTGCATCACTCCACACACAAGTGATTTGGGGCTGGATGGTGGGAGGCTTTAGTACAGCCAAATGTGATGAAGAGCCATGGGACAGGCTTGCCTTCTGTTTAATGTAAGGAACCTTTCCCTTATATTTCGAGCCCGACAGAGAAATCCCTGCATCCGGCTGCATTTCACTGCCTCATTACTTCATAGATCATCTCAATAATCTGATTCCAGAGCTCCCACACTGTATTCCCGCTTCTCCAGCCATCAGCCAAGTGAGCTGGGTTCAATTTCTTGCGTCACAGAGGGAATTAGGATAGACTGTGCAAGAGCCTAATTAGTAATCTTTTCCTTTTACAACATATTGAAGTTTTCTAGGCATTGAGCCATATTCTTTCATAGCCTTTCTTCCTCCCTTCCGCTCTCCTTTTTTTGGTAGCTTCTAATTTTTTATTAAGGGACAACAACATTATTGACAGTAGAAGATACTTTCTTGCATACCACTAAGCAGTAAAAAGAAAAGTGTCAGATATACAAGCTAAAAGTAGAGCCAAAGCAAGTAGACATGTTATAGAGACTATACATACCGCCATAGTAAAAGTTATATCAATAATTTGCTTTTAATAAGTTCCTGTCTCACAGTCCAGCTTTCCTCCAAAGACATTTAGTTTCACCTGCCTCGAATAAGCTATAAATCTTTCCAGTTTTCTTCACTGGGCTGTGTTTCTGGAGTAGACCTTTCTTGGACCGAACTTCCTGCTGCCAGGGTTGTTCGTTTGGACAAGCGGGAACATGTCTTTCTGCCTGTGTCCCCCGCAAGCCAACAGCAAATAAAACTTCTGGCCAGTCTGGGCAGAAGCTACGTGTTCAAGTGAAACGCAGTTACTGCAAGTTCCCTGAAAACACGAGGTAAATTATGCATCTTCAGTCGTGGGCCCTTTAAAGACTTTTGGTCCTGAGAGCTTCTCACTGACCACCTGGAGCATTGGTGGTGCACGCAAATAGTGAGCAGCTGCTGAAATGGTGAGTGCAACAGGCGTATGGGGTCGTTCAACGGCTGACTGGTTCACCAGCTTCTCCCTTCCCTTGGATATACTGAAAAAAGCATAACGAAGGAGTCGTTCTGGGAGGTCCAGGACCAGGTCTTTCTTTCACCTCATGTAAGACTTTAATTTCTTCTCCTGAAGCCTGGACAAGCATCCTGGGCAGCCGAATTAGATGCTTTCCCTCTGTCCCAGTCAGTGTTTAAGGGCTCCCACAGAAATGACGGAGACAGACTCACCTTGAGGAGTCAGCGGCTTGCTGGGCCATTTCCAGGTCTCCTCTATAAAACTGGACTTTTAAGGATTTGATTAAGTTCCCTCTGAATTCAATAGCAAAATTGGTATTAAATTCTACTGGAGCAGGCCACACAGTAACAAAATTTGGATTTTAATTTATTATAATAACATCAAAGCTTTGTGCAGTGGGCCCCTGGAAGGGTAGAATAAGAAAAAGGTGAAAAAGAACAGGAAAGAGTGAAAAAGATGCTATTAATTCAGTAACAAATATGTTTACTTCAAGTAGGTTATTCTTAGGAATACTCGTAACATTATTTACAAGAATCTTTAAAAAAAATGCAGTGCTGCAAAACTGAGATTCATCACCGGGGTAAAACATTTCGTTATTATTTCTCAAATCAATTTCCCTAGCAGAATTTGAATTAAAGGATTTCAGCCAGCCTTTTCAAGAAACCTCTTTTAAAAATTTACATAGCTTATAACAGATTGCCAGAAATATTGCAAGCAGCCATTAATTTACTCCTAACCAATTAAAGACTATGCTAACACATGCACTGATATGCACACACTTGTTCCTAATTTTTCTTCTGTATTTAAGCATGAACAAAAAGACATGCCTTAGATCTAAAAAGAATTCAAAAGCATTTTCGTGCATTCTTTTTTTAGACTCGGGGCAAATGTGTCTTTGATAAATATCATTCTGTTTCTTTTTTTTTATTATTATTTTCTTCCTTTTTTTTTCTCCAAAGAGGAAACCTTTTTACAAATCATTACGTTTTCTCTCCTATTTATTAGCAAGCAAATTCACAAACAGCAAAGCACTATCAAAAGCAATGCCTGCTTTAATTTTTAAGATTAAATTGTTAAGATTTTAAGTTAACTGTTGAAATTAATTTATTGGACATGATAGGCTGAAGAAAGACAGAGAACAATGGTATTTGGACTTTTTTATATTTCCAAATTGACAAATAAATTTAAATTTAAAATAATGGTGATGATCTCCAATGTCTGTATGGGAGACTGTATACGAACATCCTTTATTTCCTCTTGTATATATATGTATATGTATATATATATATATATATATACACACACACACACACACACACATCTATATATATATACACATATATAGCAAGTACAATGCTTTGGAGGCTAATTATCATCAGTTAGTAGCAGTCTAGCTACCCAATACATATGAAGACCTGCATAGAGTTGAATTTCCAGCAGCCAGTAGGAGTTCCTTCTTTCTTTGCTATGAATACGGGAGAGATGACCACTGCCATGGCCCAGGGAGTTAAAACCACAGGAAATCTTTGCAGCTGCACAATTCCTTTAAGGACCCACCCTCAGTGGGGAGGTATATCTTGTTTTTAGAACGTGTTTCTTTCTCTTTTCATATTCTCCAAACTATGTGGGTTGAGGTTTGGAAGAAAAGTACAAAACAGACTTTGATGTGCGTAATTTCTGGATGAGAAATCAGATTGTTTTTAGCAATAACCCATTTTAAAAAAGAAAAAGTATGTATGAGTCAGAAGTTAAAAAGTTTGATAGCTTGGTGCATTAGACTTTTATCAACTATGAACAGATACAGCTTGGGGATTTTTGCAGACCTGTGAGAAAGACGAGATTGTAAGCAGAAATATTTGTTGCCTCAGCTGCATATTCTACTGCATATTTGGGGTGCACGTGGTTTGCTATTCGAGTATCTCAAGGTGCATCCTGCTACCTGTGGGTGTTTTGAGATGGAAAGAGTTAAGGAGTAGGGAAAATATCAAATGCAAGCTAACTAGAAGTAGGAGAATGAGAGAACAAGTGTTTCAGAGTGATGATAGCGTCTTTCCGTCAGTGGGGCGGAGGAACAGGAGGACTCCTGGCCGAACTCAGGCCTTGTACCCATGGTTTTACAAGTGAAAATGGGATGTATAGCTCAGCATGAGAAGATTTGTATAACGGTTGGAGCAGTCTGGCTAATTCACAAGCATTTTCGTAGCTGAGACATCCGAATTATGGCAGGGTCACCTTGAGCCAGCCCTGCCAGGAGCCTCAAACTGCCCTGCGGTTCATGCAAGGAGTGTGTCGCTGAGTCAGTGCGGTTTACACCAGAGTGTAGGAGGCATGGCCGTTGAGGGATCGTCCTTCAGACTCATTCTCCGTGCCAAGTAAAAGCCGGTATGAAAATTGCTCTGCAAAGCTGTGGTCACCCTTGAGAGTTATCCATCTGAGCTGGCTGGCTGTGTTCCACAGGGCAGGAATATTTATCTGCAGCTAAGCATTTTCCAAATTATAATAAAGCCCAAGTAAGACAGATGAGGTTTAAAACATTGTGATCTGTGCTGTAAACTTTCCACGTTTCAGTCAAGCTGTTATATTATGATCAGGGAAAAAGGCTTAAAATAATGGATTTATAATGTAAATACTGCCTTGTGCATGCTACTGTACCTAGAGATGGCAATGTACTCATATGCTCACCTGGAATTAAAAGACATCGCAAATGTTTTTCTGCTAAGACGCTATGATTGTTTTTTTCCTTCTACTATGACAGGGCCCACCACTCTTCCACATACATTAGTATTACAAATTTCGATAGGAAAAAGAAAATCAGTTCCACTTGAATATAATTTTTGATGGTTGCTCTAACTCTTCTGATGGACCCAAACAAAAGACTTCAGTTTAATGTGTGTGTATTTTGAGCTGTGCCCCTTGCTGACCCTCCAGTTTAATTTCCGTCCTTCAGATGAGATGAATGGAGCGTGAAGCAGGTCATATCTCAAACACCGACACATGGGTTACAGACAGAACTCACAGGCAGGAGAGGCAGCCAGTTTGTAGATTAAATCAAAGCAGTTCTGAATAGATGGGAGGTCAGCAAGGGCCAGCTTTGACATTTGATAGGACCTTGTGATCAATCAACTCTTTCTTGGGTCTCCCAGGTTTCTTGATGACAATGCTTCTTTAAATAAATAAATAAATAGATCCAGATGGGACACGTCAAAAAATGCCAAAGCAGCACTGATGGTGTAAAACGATAGGGATTAATTATTATCAAAGATGATAATAGCAGGAGTTGTTTAAAGAAGTCAGCATGGAAGTTAGTGCTTTTTAATTGTGAGCATTTTATCTGCATGCAGCTGTAATCATTTTTTCGTGTGCTGTGTATTGTATCAGTAAGATTTTGGTAATTGTCCAAAAGCATAATAGAAAATCCTGGTTGTTTATGGCACCAGGGAGTAATCAGAGGGAGTCCCTGATTAAAATCCTACTGTTAGGTTGAAAGGAAAGCTGAGGTGATATCCCTGCCTCTAATGAAATTTGCCCCCTGGCAAGTTGTCCCTGCCAGCATGATTTATCTGAAGGGAGTACAGGAACATTCCTGTGAAGTAAATGTTTGGCTTCTGCCATAGACCAGATCTCATGAAATGAAATGATTTTGCTCAGAGGTCTCCACTGGAGGAAGCCCTTTGCTGTCTATATGGTCTTTGCCACACAGATGTGTTCAGCTAGGTAAAACCTCTAAAGCAATATTTTTGTAATCACACCAGGGCTAATTTTGCCCCTCTGGTGTACACGAGAATTTCTCCATGGATTCCTATATGGTAAAGAGACAAGCAGGGCTCTTTGGAAAATCCTCCATTTTGGTGTGTCTATTTTCAGAGACAACATTAGGCTTTTCTAGGAGAGTTTGTTATGATCGAATGGAGCCTTGCACCCACAAGGTTATATGAAGATTTTTTTGGCTGTTTTTCTACCCTTAGGAAAATAAATGATACAAATTCTTGCTCTTCTTTTTGCCTCATGCGAGACTAGGAAATATAGGGGGGATTTGGCCGTGCAATCTCTTTAGAGATTATCACGAAAATATTAGTTTTCAAGAAAATACTGGATTTAAGAAAAATTGCCAGAAGTTTATTTTTGTAAGATGAAATGAAAACAAGAAAAAAAATGTTTTATGGCAAAGAATGTGTTGTAATGAAATGCAGAAGAGCTGATGAGAAAAACAGAAATAGGAAGTTGATTTAGAGAACAGTGAATTTCCCCAGTGGGCCACAGACTTCCCTGCATGGTCTTAGCCTTGAGCTCGTGGTTCATAGACCAGGGCTAACGTTTCCTCGCTTTGGGGGATAAGTTCCTTCTGTGTATAACAATATAAAGACAGTAGATATTGCAATGATGGAGAACCCTATAAGTAACTTGACAGGCAGAGTAATGGGCTTGCGTTTCAATGCTTGCTAAATAAGGCTCCGCTGGGCATCCCTGGACACACACTTTAAGGAGAAACGAAAATGTCAGAACTTTGCAGTGCTGAGATGGGACTTTGGTCAAGTGACAATCTAAAAGACGGTGGCTGAGTGGTCACTCTAGTTTGAGGGCAGGGTTTGGCCAGGGCTCGTGAGCCAAACAGTGGCCATCGAAAGATACTCACTTCCACAAAACAGTTGAGAGTGAGAAGGTGGGACAGGGGAATCTGCAAGTTACGGTGGAAGACATGGTGCTAGGAATTTCTGATTTCTTCTCTCACCTTTGCCATTCAGTCAGTTTTTGACTGCAGTCTTTGGGCAGCTCTATTTCTCTGCACTTTTTGAAACCCCAGCTGCCTGCGTGTGGGCTGGCTCCCCAGCAGCAGAGATGCTTCCAGGGAAGGGCTGTCTCGGGGGTAGGGTCCGTCTCATGCCTGCCCGTGCACCTATTCTGCTGCAGTGAAAGTGACACTGGCTTACCTCAGAAAGGTCTTGAATTCAGGACCAGGGTGTTGAATATAGGATGATGCATTATTACGAGGTGTCATGTGAAACCACTGTGTACACTTAACGAGGAATTAGCTGAAATGACACCGTAACTTAATCACCAATATTTCAATCCTCTCTTCTGTATGCCTGTTTCGCTTATTGGAGTCCCTGAACCTGCCCTCCCACCACAAGCCTCTGGAGTTCTCTCCAGCGTTTACCCATCTTTTTCTCTGCGATAGTCTATATCCTCCTTGATTTCACCAGTATTTTCCACATAAATATTTGCCTCTGGCAGTGTTCTCAGCAGGACACCCCAAATCAACGCTTGATGTGTGCTTGGGAGAAAGATGAAAATGGCAAGAGTTTTGAAGACATACTAAAGCCATATACATATTCCCTGCTAGTAATAGAGCAGATTTGGTCTTTATTGAAGAACTAAAAGCAAATGCTGTTCATTTAGTAAGAGGCGCATACAGGGAATACTTCTTGCAATCAGTGATTTGGAGAATGTTTGCAAGAGTCTTAAAAATGCTGTGAGCAGTAAGAGGCTCTTTTAAGCTGGAAGGAGTATCCCGGGAGAGGGACACAGCAGCGCTCCAAGCTGCCCTGCTCGGGGTGAAGAGCCGCCAGAGCAGCCAGCCCTGGGCTTCGTGTAACCACTGCTTCAGCTGAGGCTCTGAAGCAGTTGACAAAGAATCTGATTAAATACAACATGGAACCACATTTTATTGCTTCATTTCACTTTACAGGAACGCTCTTCTCAATTTGATAATTGAGAACTTAACCTTTCGCTTTACTGATATAACAGGTCATTTTCCTTTTTAAGTTTGTAAAGGTTTTAAGAGAGTATAGGGGTAAATCTGACACCTTGAGTGGTTTGAGGCTCCTCGAATACTCTCCTGTTCTATAAAATCCTCAGTCTGTCTTATCTTCAGAGACTACTACTAAAATTGTTCCCATTTTTAGGGATTTGTGAACAGCAAGTTATTGTGAAACCATTGCATATTTTGTTCCTATTCCAAGCGCTGACTTTGATAGCGGAAGGGCAACAATCAGAAAATGGCTTGAATTCCTTCCAGAGGAAGGAGGAGTAGATGCAAACCTAATGTAAATGCAGTGCCACATGTGATGCATGTGCACACCCTACACCAAGTGCTAGTAATGAGTAGGAAGAAGGCGCTCCAAGACCTTTAGGGCCCCCTTCTTCCCACCCTCCCCTTCCACCTCCAGTAAATCTGCGCCTGCAGCAAAATCCATTGCCTGCCTGCTTCATTTTAAGGAGCTTTAAATATACCCAGCAAAATAGTCTAGCGTTGACAAATGCAGAAAGACATGAAGTAGGAGAAAAAGAAGCCGTTTGGTAGAGTTGATCTTTATTGCTACAGTTTATCAAAATATGTCTGAGGGAAGCAAGAATGGCCCTTTTGAATCATTTCTTGCATTTATTATATATTATGTAGCCTGTGGGAGAGAGGAATGCTTTAGGCAAGCTTGCTGCAGAATTTCTTGTAACAGTCCCTGCTCTGTTTGTATGTGCTGAAGAGCTCATTCTTGTAGGAGAACCCAATGTGATTAGAGACATTTCTTTCCTCCTTGAAATTTGTCCTTCTGAAAGCATCTTTTGACTTGAGCACCTGGTCTGAGATAAATGAATTTGTCACCACCATGTCCCATCATCCACTGTGCGCTATGAGGAAAAGCAGCTTAGGCACAAAGTGCCTTATTCAGATAGCAGACTAAGTATATATGAATGTGTTTTAACCCCTGAGGCACTGACTTTTGTTTTTCTCTTGTATTAAGCAAATGCTTAACATACATGGATTTCCAGCCATGCGCTAGAATCTCATTCTTCTCCCTAGTGACTGCATGGTCATGAAAATTAAAGAGAGAACTGAGATGCTTTAAGAAAAACAAAAAATACAATCAATACATTATCAGTCACACCATAGTTTATTTGAGAAGTTTCTGTTCTATTTTGTTTTTTGAAATAATCTTGCTCTCTCCTAATTCAAATACTTGTCATGCTATACAGAATGCTATTTCCCCACTTCTATTCACAGCCTAAAAGCAAAGGCCATTCCAAGCTACCATGTTTTTCATGCTTCATTATTATACGTTTTCTAGTGCATAATGAACTGTCCTCATGAATATTTACCATGAATTGTCTTGTAATTGTCTAGATAAGAAAGAAAATGTGGTTAGAGTAAAATAACATTAATGTTAAAAATAGGAAAATTGCACTTAATCCATGTGAAGAAAAATACTCCATCTCATAATGGAAAGAAGCAAGAGTGCTGGAGCAGAACTGGTGGAAACAGTGAGCTTGACACACGTTTGTAATCCTGTGCAGCTGATGGAGGAACAGTGCAAATGCGGCTCTGGTTAGCAAAGACGTTGTCATAGGTGCAGGTCAGCATTTCTATCCCGGTGACTATGGGGGTATCTCATTGCTAGGGATGCCGTATTCCAGCCTTGAGGCCTTAACACAAGAAAAATATTAGTCAGTTGAAGTAAAATATGAGAAGAGCACAAATGTTGCAATGAGTTGGATAGGTTAAGTTGTGAAAAGTCATTCAATGGGGCAAAAAAATGGTGGGAGAGGAATTAAGAAGATAGACTTCTAGAGGTGTGGCTAGAAAAAAATGAGGGTGATTTTAAGAAAAATAAAGTCAAATATGAAGAAAAGTTTGCAATCCACATGGAGGCGATCCTGATTCTGTGGGGTTTTGCAGATCGGCCCAGGGAAAACTCTGAAGGCCATCCATAAGGAGCAAATCATTTGCTTCACAGTGAGCAGGACCAAGTTATCTAATAAAGCTTTTCTATTTCTCATGTCCATGGCTGCAAAATTGATGCTGGATGTGGTGCCAAACTATGTAGGTTAAATGCGTTTCTGTCAGCATTGGGTGGAAGTTAATTCATATGTTGGTGATAGCGTAATCCATACTGTGCTGTACTGAAAAAAAACACAGCCGGTTAGCCTGAAAAGAAGGAATGTTTATTTCCTGCCTGCCCTGGGGTACGAGCTAATGGCAAATTTTGTAGAAACATCACACTAGATACCATCTTGTCTTTTATTTAAGTGTACTGATTTCTCTCCTATGGGAGGTGGTGGAGTCCCTATCAGCTCTTGAGTCGTTTAAAACTTGACTGAACAAAGCACTCGTGAATATACACTTGGGAGCAATCATGAACTGCTTGGGGATGGACAAGATTAAATATGAGGTTTTCATCTAGCTCTTCTTCTCTGGATATAGAGTTCTAATTGCCCGGGTGAGAGCAGGCGGACTGAAGTGGGGAGACGCTGGCATCCTCTGACGATGATCTCGCCTAACCTTCAGCCACTGGCTGGCTGAGGACAGCCACCTCCAGGTGCCTGAGCCCAGCAGCAAGGAGGGTGCCTCCAGGCACACACAGAGGCGGCGCTGGGCTGCTCAGCACCCCTCTCAGCAGGGTCTGAGCTTCGTGGTTCTGCCTTTGCTTCCCTTCTCTGTTACAGAACATTTAAAGTCAAAATCTTAAAAAATACACTTGGAATATGAGTAAATGAGCACACTTGGACGTACGGAGTTACGTACTTACTTGTCATGACCTGATGGAAGATGTCTGGATGCTTCTTCCACCCTTGCTCAGTCAAAACACAAAGCAATGTTTTGGAGAAAAGCTGCACAGAAAAACGTGTGTTTGTCACATATCTCCCGGGTATGACACTTTCCACCCATAAATATATGCAGCTGTCAAAATAACAAGATAATTATTTTATTGGTGGCTTTTCAAGAAGTATATGGGCCAAATCTTGCTTGTTCAGCTCGTCAGGGAAACTTCACTGAATTTAAAATCACCATTCTTCCAAGTGAAAGAGGTTTGGCCCTAAATCATAATTCATCGGTTGTTGGCATCCTGCAATTTAAATCTTTTCCACAACAAGGAAATAAATCTTTTAAAAATGTATATTAAAATCAATATTGATTATTCCAAGCAAGAGCGCTGCATTCAGAGCAGTAAATCTTTTTTTTTAGGATCCCAGATAAAATATTACAGCAAAACTACTGTATAGAAAATCACTACAGTTTAATCATGTGGTAAATTACTAGAATTTTTGTATGCAGAATTTATAGGGCACCATTTCTTTAAGTCTGAAAGGAAACATTCCTGATTTAGCTCTGATTACTCATCTGCAGATGAGGTTAATGTCATGCATCACTTTGGGGATGTATCTCTTGAAATAGTGATGTCCTTATTGTGTGCTCTATGGATCTGTTGTTTAGATGCCTTTAAATATATCTTCAATATCCACATGGAAATACCAACAAATTACGTGTTGAATTAACAGGTAATTCAATCCACATTGGTGTTAGTAATGTTGTAAAAAAACAAGCTACATAAAAGCCATTTAAGTGCAGTTTTTAAAAAATGTTCTACGAAATATAATCTCTTTAGTCAGAAAGATTTTGCTCAATTACCCTCAGTCTCCTCTGGAAAAAACAGCGAGGCCAGATCTGCCTTATTTCCTAGGAGCTGACATCGTGAGGGGACAGACACATCTGTGCAGGCACAAGGAGAGTTCAGCCCAGGATGAGGCAGTTGTGTTGTGCTCTGTCACCACGTGAGATCTTGGAGATGAGTTCGGAGCAGCGATTCCTCTGGTCGCTCGCCTCTCTCATGAGCTTGACCTACCAGGGCCAATGTCTTGTTCAGGGCTCAGATAACCTGCACCCAGCTCATGACTGATCGCTTCATCCTTGCCTTGGCTTTATTTGCACACCGGGCTTTCAGGAGGAGTGGGGTCAGGTGTGAAGATGCTCCGTGGCACCTATGATGGGAAATGCTAGTTCCATTAGGAGAAGAAATGAGCACTGCAGGCTCCTCATATGCTACCACTTCACTGCTGAGGCTGTTTCCTTAAGGGAATGAGGCTATAAATAAGTTTCAGTGTCTTTAGTCCCTGGAGCACCTCAGGCTTCACAGGTGTGCCAGGGTTCACGGGGTGTGTGTGTGCGGGGGTCCCTGATGCTCCTCAGGCTTCTGTGGTCACTTGTCTAGCAGGAAATGAGAGACAAAAGCAAGTCATTTTATAGTGCCAGCACTGAACAAATAATATGAGAAAAAATGTCCATTCACATTTTTTCTCTGTAATTTTCAGGCTCATTAGTTATGCAGAACTATTTGTTCATCCCTTACCAAATGTGTGCCCATAATACGAGTAATTACTTGGTTTGTTGAGAAATGTGTACTATTTTGATTAATTTTCAGGTTGTCTAGTTTGTTTCTGAATGACTCTTGCCAGCAAAGGGTTTCTGTTTCTCAGCATCTGCTTGTCTTCTTTGCTGCTGCCTTGTATTTCTAAGCTTATCAGAAGAACTGTAAATTTTAGATCTTCGAGTTAAATGCAGAACTCAAAAGTCTTCTTTCTCATGAGTGGAGAGTTTACTGTGAGTGCTTGCTGCAAGGATTTCATGGTATGTAAATATGAAATGGTCAAAAACTAAAATTCATTCCTGGAAAAAAAGATATATTCTTGGAAATGCTTCCTGCTGTGCACTCCTCCCTTTGAACAACCTTTAGACCATTCCATACCAAGCTAACAACTACTAGATGGGAAGTTCAGAGCCCATTATCAATTCCTTTTATTTATTCCACCGGTTTTCTATAAGTGGCTGGAATTAACGCTTTTTTTTTTCTTAAAGAAAATGTGGAAATTGTGTCTGAGAAATGACAGCAAAGTATCTAGGTATGAGCCCACTTCTGGACTTCACATGCAAGTGTATCTGGATCTAAAAGCATGGGCTGCATTCTACTAAAAATGCATCTGTGGTCAAATCTTACTGAAGTCAGTATGGTTAGATGGAGAAATAATGATGACTGGCATCGCTCTCTCTAGGACTGTTTCACCAGAAGAGAGGCACAACCATGTTAGCTTATCCCCAGATACGGAGGTACAAGGCCATCCTGCCCTGTGGGATATTAAGTGACATAGATGTGATTAATATGAGCAGGAATAGGCAAGGAAAGAGTTTTCTATGCAGTCAGTACTTCAGAAATCCTCCAAGAACAATCCTGTGTTCAAATCAAGTTTCTTCCCATATCAGCAGTTCACTTAGAAGCAGGTATACAGAATGAAACACCTGGCTGAAACATTAAGGACATGAACCAAAGAAGCACAACTAATCCTTAAATCTCTTTTTTTCAGCCATGGCAGTACAATGAGCTGCTCCTGCCTTTGTATCCCTTTGTCCTTCAGCTCTCCTGCAGAGCCCACCGAGGGCTGAAGTAGGCAGGCAGAGTGCTAGCGAGGCAAGAATTAGCTTTACTGTCTCTGTCCAGAAGAAAATCTTTATCACGAATAGAGCTCTGCACAATAGATAAGGTTTCCCAGATGAAAATCTGCTTCCCCTTCCTGTCTGAGTCTAAAATTTCTTCTGATGGTGATGACGCCTTGAATAATGACAACCTTCATTCATCTCTTTTGCCCAGGAAAGAGCTGAGAGTTTGTGTTTTAAGCTCCTTCACCACACTGAGGGCGCATAAAAGCCTCTCATTGCTGTTCAAACACAATCCTCCATTAGGAGTTATTTCAGCAGGAACCACTTTCCCGCTCCAAACCTCTTTGTATGAAAACCTTCTAGCGTGGAGTATGATGCTGGCCAGTAGCTGATCTCAAGCCTGCTGTGATGACCGTGCCAGTAATAGATACTTAATTAACTTGATCCATCAGTCAGTCTTTTTCCGGGGCAGTATTGATGATTTTAAAGCTTAAATGTCATATCTTCTTTCTTCCTTCCCAGATTATTAAAGCTTTGTGTCATTGTCATATGTTAAAAAAAATAAATAAATGAGTCTAGAGAGTACTTTTGATTACCACAATTTTTCTTCGCATGCTTCATTTACTGGGCCATTTGTATCAGCCAAGTTGTCTTTATTTGCAGAACTGTTAAAGGGCTCAAGAGCTTCCACTACTGGTAAAATTCAGTTTGACGCCAAATTTCTTTGCCACTTTTGCCTCGATATCATTAGGAGTTTTTTTTTTTTTTTTTCAAAAAACTAAAATAAAACCAAAGAAAAATCAGAAGCTAGTTGATTTGTGTTTAGGTGTCAACAGTGTCTTTTCTCTCCGTGAAAGCTCTCTTGATCAGGGAAATAATGATCTTAACTGCAAAGAAGGTATTTCTTTTCTGCTGGAGCAGATGCATAAGGTATGGTCTGTGATTAAGGTGATTTTGAACAAAGTTTATTCCACGCCTAGCTGCTCTCAGTGTTTTTGGGTGGCTTGTCTCAGCCTTTTTGTGTGACTTTGGATATTTCCACTGACTCCTTATGATTCTCCTCTCTAGTAATCAGGCTCTAGAAAGGTATTGCGAGATTAAGGGTCAGGCTTTCAAATGTGACGAGTGATTTTGTTTCTCCAACTTAATCTACAGAGGGTGTGTACTCCAAGATCTCTGAAAATGAAGCCCTGCTAACGAAATTTGACATGAAATGAGGCATCCAGAAATGCAGGCACCTAGAATCAATAGCTGCTTTCGAAAATCTTGGCGTAAATCCATGAATGCTTGTAAAATACTTTAATAACCAAATGTTGGAGAAGAGAGAATGATTTAAATCTTTTGAAGTTATTCCCAGGGCTGGAAGTTTGCTGAATTGTGTCACAGTAAGGGAAAAAATATATATAGCAGATTTAATGAAGAAATTTTCACAAATTCGAGGGGAAAAGACATTTTCCCAAAGTGCTGCTGATTGGCTTTAGTTTGTTCTGGTCCTTTTCTTCCAAGGGGAATATAAATCTTCTGAGCAAAGACGTTTTCCTGGGAGCCTAGCAGATGTCTGCTGAATCACTGAATTAAACTATTTCTCAGCAGCCCCTGAGGCCAGCAGTTTGGGAGCAAACGTCCATGATCTTGCAGCCCAGCTCAGGCCAGCAGGCCCTAGCTGGTGTAAGTCCGGGGGGCGAGTGGATGGATTTACACCATGCAGGTATCCGGCCTGCCATATTTTCATCTCCTTTCTCCCTTGTTGTCTTTTTGCAATAAGGGGAGCTTAACAGGACACAAATGTCCATGTTCTGCAGTGGGGGCAAATCCATCCTTTCCTCTCAGAGTTGCTTTCTTTAGATGCTTGCAACCCAGTGTTGAGAAAAGAGAGCCTGTTTTCCAGTTCCAGTGAAACAACCGGTTTTACTTGCGCCAGGCACGAGTTAACAAGGCTTCCTTCGGCACAGCCACGTGGATCGCGTGTGGCTCCTGAGACCCAAAGCCTCGGCCAGGCTGCAGCCCTGTGGATTTCATGTCTCCAAACTCTTGACAGCATTACAGGACAATGTCTCTTTGGGATCTTTGGGGGTCCAAACAGGAGGAGGAGCAAGGAGAGGTGGCAGCCAGCCCTGGTAGCCACTGCAGATTCACACCCGGGGCTGCCGAGCCTGCCGCCACGTGCGGCTCGACGAGGGTGGCTGCCTCCCTGGAGGCGAGCCGCGGCCAAGGGTCAAAATAGGGAAGAAAAGGACTCTGAGGAGAACCTCGGTCTTGACCAAAAATAGCTCTGCTGTTTGCGAGGGAGGGAGGGTGTGTTAGAGGTGGGATCTCTTCTGAGGAATTTCATGCTTGAAAGGTGAGACAACTCTCCCCAAAAGGTTATTATCTCTAGCACACAAATCCTTCAGCAGCTTGGGCTTCTTTTTGTATGCCTCAAACAAAGAGCTAGCACAACCAAAGAGCTCTAAGATTTCTCTCCTTTTTTTTTTTTTTTTTTTTTTTGGCTGCCTCTGTGCTGTTCGCTTTCATTTCTGCTGCCCACAGAAACTACTATGTCTCCCTGTCTCCTGCTGAATATACATCAAATGCGAGGTGAGAAGCCCTGGCAGGCTTCACGGGAGAAGTCAGGCAGCAAGGGGGGGCGGGGTGCCTTGCATGCCGGACAATTTCATTAATTTATTTTTCTTCCAGTTCAGGAAAAAGTAAATCCGGGTGACCCAGAGCAGACCCTAAAATGCTTGTGTGTTACAAGCTATGAAAGGGTTTGTGAAGTGTGTAATGAGCGTGAGCGCCGTTGTTGCAGTGTGTACTGGTTTTGTGAAGCCTTTACTTGAGGGGCTATTTCTTCAGTTGGCTGCTGTTTTCTTCAAGGGATTGGGGGATTTTTTACTATCTCACTTGCAGACAGGATTCACTGACTACCTAGCAGTAGGTACTATACTTATTTTAAAGCAAATCAGCTGCCTAGGCAGGCAGAGCGGCTGTCAGATGTAGAAAGGCTGAATTATACCTCACTGGTCCGACTAAAACGACAAAATGCCAGCTCTGTAACACCTAGGAGCATCACAGCAACATCACTGGCTGTTTTGGGAAAGCCAACACACAAATGCCTCTGTGCTTGAGCTCGTTGTGTAATGAAAGGGCCTTGAAAGTCCGCGTTTCTGAAACCAGACCTTTGTACCAATGGATGTAGTCCAAATCTGAGTGTGGATCTCACCCTGGAAGGTGAACTGAGAGTACATTTTGGCTCAGCTGCTGTAAAGTGCTTTTATTGCTGTACTTTGAAATTCATCTTTCCATTCCTCCTAGGAACACTTGACCTTTCTGGCAGCTTGAACTCTGTTTCACTTAATGTTAGGGGCATGAAAATATTTTGTGTTTTTCTGGGTTTTCTATTGCTTCAGTGTAGTCCTTTAAGGACCACCTTGCCTGTGATCTAGCAAGCAACACTCAAGTGAGTGATTTTAGGCTGGATTTTACAGCCCACCACAAAGTGGCCAGGGTAATACCTGTGCCATATGCTCCATGTTGTCTGATGCCTGGCCAACCAAGTGATGACCACTCACATTCCCTCATCTTCTGAGTTACTTGCTAAATGATAAAGATACATTTTGTTTGAGCTGGCTGAAGCACGTTAGCAGAGCAGGCATCTTCCAGCAGTTTATGCCACTAAAGAGGACGACGCAAAAACATGACATTTGCCCCACGACAGGTGCCTTCCCCCTCACCTCTCCCACCGCATTGCAGTGTGGCTGGTGTAGGCATCAGGGCAGCGTCAGCAGGAGCGTCACTGTGAACCATCATCCCCCTGCTCTTCTAGGCTGTAGAGGGACCTAGACGCTCAAATGTGTGTGCAGATTTCTCAACTGCCTGGATATGCCCCGCTGGAGCCCAGGCAGCTATCGGCTCTTTGCTGTTAGGCCAAAGTGGTTTGGACAAGTTTCAGTGCCTCTTTAGGTTTTCTGAGCCGAAATTGCTTTGAGCTCCCCAAAGCCTCTCATGCCAAAGCCAAGCAAGATGTCACGGGCTGCATCTACAGCCACTTGGAGGTTTCTGTGAAATCTGAGACACAGGGAAGGCAGGGTACAAGAGGCGCTATCTGGCAACCAGTCAGGTCCAAAAGGAATTAGCGAGTCTGACCTGAAGTGCAATGGGTACGTTCCCCTCCGTCAGCACATGGCAGGGGAAAATTGCTTGTGTTTTCTTGGGTTTGTGTTTCTCTCAAGCTTAGCATAATGAGTGCTCGCTCCCACATGGATTAATGATTGCAATCTGATAGAAACGTGTTAGTGAGAAGGTACCATCCCCTAAGCCAGTCCCGTATTTGCGATGAGTTGGCAAATCAGTTCTCCTCCGTAGTGCTGACTGTGACAGGAACGCGCTGCTGCATCTCCAAGCTGAAACACATATTGGTTCAGTGTTGTGGCAGTACAATCTGTGTGCAGATTTTTCTTTTCTTTCTTTTCTTTTTTTTATCTTTTTTCTTTTTTCTTCCTTTTTTTTTTTTTTTTTTTTTTTTTTTTTTGCCCTTTACTCTTAAAGAGTATGGCTTTATTCTAAGCTCCACTACTATAGAGTTAGCAGCCAGATGGCTTATAACATGATAACAGGTCACCAAAATGTCTTTGTAAATGCGTATGTGTCATGTCTGTGTGAGACGGGTCATCTGCAGTGATGTGGATTTAATTCTCTTTTTAAAATACTTAGCAGCAGCTTGTTGGAGATCAAACGTGATACAGGTCGCAGTATGTGAAGAAATAGCACTCTCTTTTTTTATGAAGATAGCCTTTGTTTGTATTGATAGTAACTTTCACTAAAAATAACCTATTGATATCAGACATCACAGATTTGCGGCTTTCATGTAACATTAAAAGTATTTGTTTCCCCTCACATCATGAGGTTTCCTGGTGAGGGGCAGTAACTCTGGAAGGCTGTTGATCCCTTCCCTTGCTATTGTCTGGCTTGTTTGTATGTAAATCTAGTTCACTTTTAAATGCCAATCTGACATACCACCACCTTGCGGTGGTTGTTCCATTCTCATAACATACATCCTCCTAAAGTCGTATCCAGCTCCATGCCCTTCCTGGGAGGCTGAGACCTCCTGCGCCATATAGACCATCTCGGCTTACTGTCCTCCTGGGATTCAGGCACCTGAAAACACTCTGCTTCTTCCTAGCTTGCAGTTGTGCCCCTCATCTAAGAATAGTCTTACCGTCTTGAATGCTTGCCATTTTTCATAGCTCAGCAAGCAGAGGGAAAAGCACAGCCATTATGTAATGGCTTCTTCTCCTGGCTGAGAAAAAAAAATCCTTATTGATCTCCTGTCTGAAAATCTCAGTAACTCCATATAATTGATGGCCAGATGTTAAAAAAGCTGTTTGGAGGAAGAACATTTATAATTAAAGAACAGACACTTCAAATGCAACTATCCCTCCATTTTCTCATTGTATTTCTTCTATGGGCTGTCTCCAGGAGCAACCAGCCTGCCTGGGCCTTTAAGTGTCTACTTTCAAACCAATATATGTCTTTCCCAGAGAGCAATGTTGCGTACTCCAATTTCACTCCCTGTGCTACGGAGGGGAACTATTCATGGAGCTGTGTGAGAGAAAGAGATTAAGGAAATATCAAGACGAACAGATGGGAAGCAGGCAGTAGATGATGTGTAGGCAGGGCTGATGTTACAAGCAAGTCTTATCTTGTTAGCAAAAATATGTTACAATAGGCAGAGTACTAGGAGAGAGACTGGTTTTGAGCATGTAATAAAAGAAGTCCTTTCTATCTGATGAGTGGCCTGTTCACGTCCGATAACGCCTTACTGCTAGACACCCCAACGCCCCTCAGCGTTTTGATCTTAGCCTTCTTTTTCCACTCCTGCCCTTCTCCTGTAGGCTTCAAAGGTGAGAAAATGTTTCCAGGTTTCTCTGCATTGTCTATGAGCATCCTTATCAGTTCGAGGAAAAAACAAAATATGGGTTTGACAATTTGGCAGTATTGCATAGCCTTGCCAGACCAATGTACATACACAAACTAAACTACAGCCACTTTCCCCCACTTAACAGATACTCTGAGTAATGAACACATTGACAATAGATAATCTAGTATGAGAATTATATTATGCATTTAAATGTAAATTGCTGGGGAACTGACAATTGCTTTGTTAGAATTGTAATGATTCAGATTATTTTTTTTTTCCTCAGAGTATTTTAACTGATATTTACATCTTTCTACATTCTTCTCAAACGCCAGTGTTCACATGTTCTTAGGCTTTGAATTGTAAATCCTCGAGCTGTTACATTTCTGTTCGGAAACTAGTTTCTTTGACATCTCCAGGAAATGTGAACTGGTGCTTTTTTCCTCTTCTCTGTCTTCATTTTTGGAAAATCACTAGTTTTAATTTGAAGAAAGGAAAATCTCACGTCTGCAAATAAAATAGAGCTTGGGTTCTCTCCCATTTTATAATGAGTACACAAATGTAATTATTCTGCTCCGTGCCTTACCCCTTGCTGTCTACAAATCAAATCTCCCACTTAGCAGCTGGTGAAAGGTTTTGCAGCCTGCAGAGGCTGCTGAGCAGAGAGACTTTGGTTACCAGCACTGCTAGCATGAATGATGCTGCTTGGAGCTGAGCACATGGAAAATCAGGTCTGTGCTCTTTAGTGGCAGCTGAGTGTGCCGAACTGTCCCGGCAAGCTCGGGTTTGCCTTCCCGACTTGAGGACCCTCTGTGTTGATGCTGACCATCAGCTTGGGATTTTGATTCTGGTGCTGGGCAGCTAATGAGCAAATGGTCTGATTGGATTTCTTGTTCAGGGCTCCTGAAAATGGGACTGAGCAGATCGGGTTTTTTTCCTGCGAGGAAGGAGGGGGGGAAGACAGATCTACAGGGGATTCTGCTCACAGAAAAGACCCAATTTCATGCATGGGTGTTCCTATGCTGTTAGGGAGGTGTTGGGCACTAACCATCACCGTGAATGAAAGAGAGTAAAGTGGTGGTGAGTCACTCCGCACACCCATTCTCAGGCTGGTCCAGAGAAGGATTCTTTTTTTACAATCAAAAGAGTTAGTAAAGTGAGGGAAGAAAGGGATTAATCACCTCTACCCTCTCCATCAAGTTTTAATAGCCACTGGTGGGAAAAGTCTGTGTTTCAGCTCTGTTTTGTGAGGTGGAGAGTAGTAAATAACATAACTCTGAGAGTCCTTGTGAGGTGCAGCCAACTTTCAGGAATGCTGTATCGCAGTCCAAACAAAACCTGCATGTTTCTCATTGGCCTGGCCTTGCTTTTTGAGACTGTTTCAATGATTGATACAGGAGATAAAACAGAAATTGAAATAACACATGCCTGGAAATGTAAACAAAACACACCAGGGAGAGAGAGGATTGCAAAACCAGCAGCTTGCGGGCCCTGAATGCAGCCATCCCGTCCCTGAAGCCAAACTGTTAAGGAAATAAATAAATAAATAAAGAGCCAGCGGAGATAAGCCCATGACCTTAATTGTGTGCACATATATGTGAAAGCCAGAATCAAGCTTTTCCCTCACAACCACCGGGCTCATTCCTTTGGTCTTGGTGGCATAAACGCTCGGGAGCGGCACCGGGTCCCTCCCCAGCCCGCCTACCCACGCCGGCAGCCAGGAGCCCAAATTAATCGTTGTTTCTCTGCAGCGGAGATGGATGGGTTCAGTCCCTGAGTCCTGGGCTCTTCTCCCAGCTCCGACCCAATTTCCAGCTCAGATGTCTGATGCAGCAGTCATTCACCTCCTGACCTGAGTATTGCAGTTGGTGATGATCATATATTGCTGATGATGAGTTTTCTCTCGCCAGCATGTATAACCTTCCTTGATGGGAATGACTGTAGGGGAGTTTGAGAGGTCGGATGTAGTTTGCAAAGCCACGAAGCTGTAAGTGTAATGGGTTTGGTGCAGTTGTTTTGCAATTTATCACATTTGAAAAATCACCCCTAGAGATGCTTAACGTTTCTGTAGGACTCCACATTGTTAGATTCAAAGGTATCTTCTAAACCCAGGTAAGAAGATGATTTGGATACTCCTGAGGTTGGCACCAACCTGCAGTGGGAAGCAGCTGTGTTCAGACCCCCTCCCCAGGCAAGTTGCTGTAGCCGTGTTCACCCCTGCCGTTGGAGCAGGCCACAAGATACCCCGAGATGCTTCACCCCAAGCTCTGCCCAAGGGACCATACTTCTGATTCCTGGGGGTATTTCTAGGGGAAGTACAGAAACAAGAGCTGAAGGAGCCAGCTGAGCCGTGCTCCACGTGGAGCAGGGTACAGGAGCCCTTGCACAATTTCTCTGTGGCATGTTGAAACTCACCCTCTGGTCCTCATTCTCCGATCTGGTAGCAAGTTTCCTTCATGGCATCTCCTGCCCTGGCCAGGTGGGAATTCTCCTCGGAGTGTGTTGTTACCCCATCTCAGTATCTCAGATCTTCAAGTTCTCTTCTTCAAGCTTCAGAGAAGAACGTGACAGCTATCCCACCAATCAGCCATCTAAGGAAAAATTAGTCATCTAAGTCACATTTAATTACCTCTAAAGAGGAACTTAAAAATGAGGAACACTTATTAGTACAATTTTTTTTCTGTAGCTTTGAACAGGTCTCTAATAGCTTCAGCAAAGTCCTGTTACTACCTTTGAGTATGTTTCATTATCATTTAGATGGAAACTGCTCTCTTATGATTGCAATTTTTAAATACAGTACATTTGTATAATTTCTAAATAGGCAATCAAGTGGACATAGCACATGAAATTATACCCAGTTCTGGTGCCAAATAATACCCACTGCTGTGCCTGTGCCATTCTGTGGTTAGGAAAAGTGCAGCTGAGGGCTGGATTTCAACCCCGAAGTGATCCTGCAGTCCCTACCTCTCCTTTAACAGTATCAGCATAAACATATGGGCGCTTATGACTTCAATAAGTTTGATTTTAAAATCACTCCAAATGCCGGGGCAGACTCTCCTCTTCCTTCCGATTCCCGGCGCAGAGGTGACAGAGCGGTGGCCGGGTGCTCGTCCGGGCTTTGCCGTCCGTGCCGGGCAGGCAGGGCGTCCTGCGAGCGCTGCCCCGCTCGTCGCCCTGTCCGGCCGCCTTGCCAGCATGTGGCTCCTTTCTGGGAAAAACGTGATGTGTGAACTGGTCCTCGCAGCACTGGGCTGCTGGGAGCTTCAGCTGCCGCCGCGCGTTGTCAGCACCAGATCGACAGTCCCAAAGCCTTAGGCAAACCGCGGGGTTTACTTTACTCTCATTAAGCGACTCTCCAAATCTGCAAATCTATTCTCTTAGCTAATTAACAGATGACAAAGCCAGTCAGTCCCTTCCTGATGTGGCTTCTGGTGGCATGTCAGTGCGACGCTAAAATTCAGTCGTCTTTACCGCGGAGTAGGGTGCTGCTCTTGGCGCCCGTCCCACCGACCCCGCTTTTCTCGGGCGTGTGCCTCGGCACCGCGTTTCGTGCTGCGCTCCTCGGACCTCTTTAGCGTCAGAAAACACAATGATGGGCATTTCGGCTGGAACCTCACAGTCTTTAGGAAATTCAGTGTTTTCTAGATCAACCCTTCCTTTAGAAAGCTGCTTACAAATGAAGCGTTTTCAAGACAGAACAGTATAACAGAATGAGAATGTCAGAACGGTTAGAAGTCAGTGAATGTGGGGGGCTGTGTATGTCTCCTTTTTGCTGATGAAAGAATTAATATATTTTCATTGCTAATTAATTTATAGGCAGAGAAAATCTTAAATGTGGTTCTCCATGGTTTTAGCTCTATTGGGTACTGAGGAAATAGCAAATTAATATTATGAAATACATCATGTCTCAAACAGGGCCAGGTCTGATGCTGCATGAACTTTGAACTCAACTTGCCAGTAGGAGCTGGGGCAGGAGGACTGGGGATGTGCAGAGCTTTCCAAGAGTCTCTCAGGGGTCCCTGATGCCCAGAGGGAGCCCAGGTTCATTTCCTTTAGCAGTCAGCGGTGGTTACCCGGGACCAGCTGGCATGGCGGGGCAGAGCAGGGGCATCCTGCTGATGTGCGCAGGGAGATCTCAGCCAGATCCAGGCGCTTTGAGCCCTTTGGTGTTGAGAGAACGACCTGCAGAGCTGGCGAGGTAGCAGACAACTTGCCTCCAAATCAGTGGGGAATCCCCAAGTGCGACAGCCACTGAGCTATAAATAAAGAGCAGTTAACATTGGAGTGGTTGGCATTTCCTGCTGTTGCAGAAATGAGTGTGCTAATGATCTGCTAAAGGCATGCAGATACTGAGGTCATGAGAATCTGCAGATACCCTGAGTTTTTCTGTCTGTGGGACTTATCCGACATGAATGACTGTGTTTCTGGGTATCTCACAATTTTTAATGTATTTATCACAGCACATCTGTGAGGTATGGCACCTATCCATGACCTGCAGAGGGGAAGTGAACCACGGAAAGACAGTGTCAGGTTTCTAGAGAGGCTTAGGGGCAATAAGGTGCAATTTCTTACACAGTGGATGTTGGCACTCTTGAAAAACCCTTTGTAGTACCTGGAAAATCCACACAGGCATCCCATTAGACACAACTGCCTTCATAGGCCCTTATGTGTCTTTTGAAACCCAGTCCCAGGTGATCTGCCTATGGAAAAGCCTGGGACAGGGCTGAGAGGTTAATGTGGATTTCAGGCAGGTTCTGCATCTGGAGATCAGATGGTCTCCGCAGGGTCTCCTTGCCAGCCAGACACCTACAAACTCAGGTGCTGCACGGCGGTGTCCTGCATGAAGCCCTTCTCCTCCTTCTCCCCAAAATGAGCCCAAACAGCTCAACGCAACAAGGTTTCTTGGATCACGCTGGCTAACTGTACAACGAAACACCCTTCGGCCGTTTCCATTATTTATGACAGAAGCTTTCAAAAATGATGTTTTCACTGTTGAGTGCAACACATCAAAAGCGACTAGGGGTTATTATTAGTGCCTCTATTAAAAGGAGCCTAAGTGGGGTGGAAATGTTAATTGTCAGGTGGAGTATTTCACATCAGCTGCGTCTCTTGCTCTCTCCCCCGCCTTTCCTCCCTTTCCATCCAGACAGCGTTTCCATGAGTCAGTGTCAGCACTGCAGGTGGATTAGGTTACCCAGTCCTAAAAGAGAGCTTCTTTGTGGCAGAAAAATGCCTCCATTTGTTAGTTTAGTCTCAGAAGTTTTCCCCTGGCAGAGTCTCAAATATGTGCCACAGAAGAGTGATTGTTTTCATTCCTGTCTTTGGTGCCTCACAGTTTTTCTGGGTCTGTCAGCTCAGCCTCGCTGCCTCTCTCAGGTTTCGCCCCTGTGTTTCCTGCTATCTGGACCCGGTTTTTGGAGAGCATCATCTTCTAAAAATCATTTCAAGCACAGCTAGCTCAGCGAGTTACTGCAGGGGTTGGGGGGGAATTTACCGCTCGTGAGCACGGTGCCGTGCCCAAACCTCTAAGCAGGAGCCAGTCCAGCCCTCTCAAAGCATAAATGCGAATAAAAGCAAATAAATAGCAGGCAGCTTTGGCAGCGGGGAGATTTGCCTCCCCTTGCCTGCGGGGCACAAGAGTGGGCGTGTTGTACATCATTGGTTGTATTTTCTGTTTCCTCACTTTGACTGCTAGTATTTGCATGCTAGTTTTCATGCTGGTGCTACCTGTGCTTATAGATAAGCCCTCCGGATCTGTGGGAATGGCAGGAAGAGAGGGTCTAACACGCAAGGAGCATATGCATGGTAGGAAAAGGAGCAGGTACCTCTGGGAGGACAGGAGCTGAGTTGCTGGAGAACACCACGTTTATTTTGTGTGTGGTCTGGGCATTTTCAACAGCCTCAGAAAGCACCAGCCCTTGCTTAAATGAAGTCTTACTGGAAGTATGAGGATAATATCCCTCTGGAGACGTTTTCCAACCACTGACCCAGTAGGAACCAGGCAAGGATCAGCACCTTGTAGCAGAGGGACCATCGGATGAACATGGGTCAGCAGCAACATTTACAGTGACCAGTATCGCTGGCCTGCAGACTGGTCGTGCAGACCTCCGGGCTCCGTGTCTAATTTCCACCCCAGGACCAAAGGGCTATTAGAGACACATGTCCGGAGGGGACAGCATCTGGATAGTCTGGCATGCTCTGATTTGCTTGCAGTGGTATAGCCATGCCAGACGCCTTTGAGGAAAGCAGGACCCGTGACCTGCCTAGGCTGGGCAAAGTAAGCTGGGTGGCAGAGGGTCTGAGGAGCACTCATTCCTTAACTGAAGGGGGTTTCGCTGAAGCTCGAGAGCATCTGCCAAAGTCACCTTTAGCACAGGGAGCTGAATGCAACGCTCACATTTTGCAGATCTTATAAAAACAGCGCAAGCCCAATCTCTCCTGATACCAGCTGCAGCGATGTGAGGGGAGGTCCTGGTGTGTTACCGCACTAAACTGTCTGAAGTTCTTCTCTGCCACAACCCTCCCTTAACTTGAATGTCCAACTTACGGGCAACAGCAGAAAATTAAAGAGCCCTAATACCTGCAGAAAGGGAGATCTTATGGACTTTTACTTAAACTAGGGGTCTGAGCGATTCACTTGGCTGCCCAAAGCAGGTGGATTTCTGTGCTAGTCTTCTGCTGTTGGCTGACTGTTATGAAATTAAAGCTGGGCGTTTGCTCCTAAAATGCTGAACTGAGTTCAGGAAATACAGCTGAAACTCACTGTTCGGCACCAAACCTATGTCCAAAACAGGCCTGGCTTTTGGGTCAGAAACCTCAAGGATATTCTAAGGTGTACCACAGAAGACAACTCCCAAGAAATTACTTTCTTAAAAACATACTGAACAGAAAGTTATATTAATCAAGAAAAGCTCTTTCCCTTTGGCAATGAGCTGATTCTATGAGATCGAAGAGCCTGTCACAACCGTGGTTTTGTAAGTGTAGGTCTGGGCTTCAGTGGATTTGCTTCTGATGTGCTTCTGTGCCAATTAGAAACAGTGCCTTTATTCTTAAAAGTATACAGATTTTTTTCCTCTTCGAAAGTCATTACTTGTCAACAGCTATGCACAAGTGTATCTCCAGAGTATCATGTGGTTTGGAGCTTTTTCTATTCAGATTTAAAGGCTATTCCAGGTTTTGAGTTTTATCGATTGCAGACACCAATTTCCAGTTGAGCTATGGCTATAGTTACAGAAAACTTAATCCTACCAGAAACAGATTTTCTTTCTTAGTTATTTTTTACGAATCTCTGAGAAGGAGCCCATGGACCCTGAGGGCTGCACAGATCGCGGGGTGCGGACCGCTGCGCGAGCGTGGCCGGTGCCTGCGAGCTGCGCGTGGTTGCTGCTGCCGCAGCCGTCGCGGTCAGAACGAGCGCAGGCACTCCTTCTGCGTCTTCCACCCCAAGAGATCCCAGACACAATGGGAAAAATGAGAACATCAAGGGGAAAAGGAACAGAAATGTCCTGCACCCAGAGAAATCTTCCTGTTCCAATATGTAAACATCTTAACACCCAATGGAGAAAAACATCTAATGGGTTCTGGAGCTTAGTTACCTCGGGGAAAAAAAAATAAAAACAGTGCATAGAGGTGGTGGAGTGACAATATTTGTCAATGAAAACGCAGAATATACAGCTTGGGCTGTCGGGTAGTTGGCCCAACACTCGGCCAGAGCAGATCAGCCGAGCAGCAGAGGACTCAGCGCACGCTATGTTCAATTCTCTTCCTTGTCAAACACTGTAAATTAAAAACAGAATAAAAAGCTTTTAAGGGATGTGTTCACTGACAGTTTAATGTAAGTGGCTGCGGGATCATTTTCTACAGGTAGGTTTAAATAGGGAAAGAAATTACAGCTCACTTCATGGCAGGTATTCTGCTATCATTGCAGAGTTTGCTGTTGAGATTATGCACAAGGAGCGACTTCCCAAGCAGGTGTCACGTGGAAACCCAAGTGACATCCCTGGTACAGGGTACTGTGGCTGTCTGTGTGTCAGGGCAGGACGTTCCCATGCTGAGGTGTCCACCCCAACCACTTCCAGTCCTGTATGAGGCTGAAACAGGGGCAAACCCTGCCTCTTTCTCCCATTCCCTCCTTCTCCTTGCTCAGATGTCCCACGCTCTGGTTTTTGTGCAGACGAAATGCCCCGAGTGCAGCTCTGACGTGCTCCAGAGAGCGCTGGGCGATCGGTGGCCCAGGCCTGAGGAGGCAGCACGGTATCCTCAGGCTACCCGGTGCTTCCGCCTTTGCCTTTTCTGTTCTTCTTGGCCTGTTCTGCTTCCCTGCTGACATAGAAATGCAGCATTTTCCTTCTGGGTAGTTCAACTCTCTGCCTTAGGTTTGGATGAAAATAGCCAAATCCCCACAAAATGCAATTTGAATCAACAGAAGCTACGTAGGAAATTTAGCTTCTTAGTTACAAATGATTGATTTTGACATTCAAAAATCAGAAGTTTAGTCTTTTTTGGTGTTTCAAGTTAGATTTTTTTAATTCATTTCTAATTCCTTCAAAAGATTAATCTGAAAATGGAAAGAAATTGATGTATTAGTCAATTGAAGATGA